>NC_081260.1:16483525-16810667 GCF_030490865.1 Poecile atricapillus | reverse complement strand
TGAAAAATAAATTAATTGCATTTTTTACCATCAGAGCTGACCTATTCAGCTGTATAAATTATCTCTGCACTGAAAACCTCTTGCAGCTGATCTAACTTATACCTGAAAATATTAAAACCCTTGGTTTGGGTTTGGCTTTTTCCTTCTTTGTCAAAGTGAGGAATGGGGTCTTGGTAAATGCAACATTTTCCACTGGATGTTTTAAAGGGTAAAGTGGTCTGTGAAGAGCCCTAAATTCTGTATATAACCCAGGTTGTCTTGATGAAAAATGAAAATAAATTTTCTTTTCTTAGAATTTTTCTTTGCCTGAGAAGACCTGCTGTAGTGTCACGTTCTTTCCTTGCACCTTTTGTTATAACTACTTTTTAGAACAAAAGCAATCAAGTAGCAGAATAGCTAAAAATTTCAAATTTTTGTGTGATGTTTTCATACTCATGCTTCTATCCCTATTCCATCCCATTTTTGTAGTGATATCCTGTGCCATTACCTTGCTGTACGAGACCTGTGTTTTGCTTTTTATTATTTCCTCAAGGTGAGTTTTAAACATTTTTACATTTCTCATGCATAGCCATGAAAGAACGTTCAGGCCAGTTGGTTGCACATAAACAACTGGGATTCCAGGGGATGACACCTGCCATGAGCCCCAAGATTTGTGAGTGTTTTATTTCAAAGTCAGTGCTCCCAAACCCTCAGGAGAACATTTGGGAATGTGCTTTGTAGGTTGTTTGGCACATTGCTTGCTTTTTCTTATCCAGTCGCACTTTTCCTCATAAATCTCAATAGTCTGCTAATGATTTGTGTGGCTTGTAATTGGTTCTGTATTTTATGGAAGGATTTATTGTCATTGCAGTGTAATGCAGTTATTAATTGGTGTGTTTGCTAATCTTTGTCAGTCTTGCATTTGGTTGCCTTCATATTTCAGCAGTAATTTCTTGTGCTCGACTAAAGCAGGGCGTGGGCTGGTGTTTGAGGATGTGACCACTCTGCAGCAGGGCTGGCTTTGCCTTTTGGGCTAATTAGCACTCGGTGCTACATCCCTAAATGGACACTCTACAAGGTATCAACCGCTGAAGGAACAACTGTTTTCCCTCCCGCGCTCGCAAAGATCAACCTTGTAATTAACGTGCTCAAGTAGCTGTGGTCTGAGATAAGGAAAGTCAATCCAAACCTGTGTTAATAGCTTCAGCTTCAATTAATTTTCATCAGAGCTGTTATATTCCCCCCAGTGGCCCAAGTGCTGCTGGAAGATGGCTGGCTGTGTGGTTTTTTCCAGGAATGGATGAGATGGAGAGATGGAAGGGTGGGAGTAGCATGCAGAAACTTCTAGAACAATATAATCACCCCATGCTCTGTCTGATCATTTTGTACTTAGCATAAATGTCAGCCACTGATCAAAATTAGGGAAAAGAAAGCAAACTATGGAGGTTATAATATTCTGCTTTTTGTTTGTCCTACATGTTTTTCTGGGAAGTTGTTTTTCTGGCATCAGCAGTCATCAGCAAGGCAAGGGGAAAGGAACCCATCCTGCCACCAATGTCAGTGGTCATTAGAGAAAACAGAAATTGCAAAAAGAAAACAGCAATTCTTGGTTTATGTGTCTGAACTTCATTCTGTGCTGTCCCTGCTTATCCAAAGGCTTAGAGGAAAGGAAATAAGCAGCAATAAGAGAAAGCCTGCTTGTATACAAGCATGATTTTCTCCCCTAATGGCAGATGGAGCACCTTAATAATGTGAGAAACTGACAGAACTGTTACTGCACTGAATTTTCATGGCAGAGTCAACCTATGTAAAATCAGATATGGCCTCAAACACAGGCAGCTTTAAGCTAAATGAATGAATCCTCCTCCTGCATCAAGTGAAAGCAAATTGTGCTAGATCATTAAGTAAGATAAATTATGCAGACTTCTTAAATTTAGAAAATATAACATGCAAATATGTGTCAATTGCTACGTTCAGCCAGGACATCATTCAGAAGTTGCATTATGGAAGAAATAGGTTATTTGCCTCATGACCTTTCTGTTTTTCCAGTGGTTCTAAATCAGGTCCCTGAGATCAGTCTTCAAGGTCAGTGGCTTTTTCATTAAGTGCAGAGAGCCTTGGCCTCTTCTGAGTTACTTAAATTCCTTGTGCTCTGGGCCACTGGTTTTAGCCTTAGTTCTCTTTCATTTTTGGATTTGGCCAAAGTTAATTTAACAAGCTGGATGTGTTAGCAGACTTTTATTTCCCTCCCCACTTTCTTATTTAATATGAGAACTCATCCTTTGAGCCTGACAGATCACCTGCATGATTGCTGGAGTATTAAGCCCTAACTCTGTCATTAGCTTTCAGCAGGTCAAGAACATGGGTTGCACAGCAGGCAGAGTGCAAAGCCTGCAAAAACTGATTTTTTTATATTCCTTTTGATATTGCTATTTATATCTGTTAATACAAAAAGGACAGGCCTCTAAAGTTTCTCTTAGAATACAGCTGACACCACGAAAAATCCCTGAGCTCCAAGCATTAGGTTGATGGGAAAAGTGTTTCAATGAAGGAATATGGATAAAGTGTTGTGAGACTAAAGACTAAATTTATAGAAAACATAATTTCTATCACTCTGCCAATTGTATGCCAAGCTAGAAACCTCAGTAATTCTTAAAAATGGTATTTTCTAACTCCTGTTAATAAATACCTGAGCTTCTTTAACTTCTCTTATCTCAGCATATTTTCCAAGTTTGAATCGTGTCCTTCAGCTCCCTTCCCCAGTAGGTCCCAGTTGCTGTTTCCTGTAAAACAAGGAAGAAGCCCAGGAAAACACAGATTATTTCCCTCAGTTACACGTGATGAAGAAATGACAGAAGCAGAAATAAAAGCCTGCTGTTCTGGATGTTACACTGCTGCCCTTCCTGGCTTGTAGTGCCATGGGAAGGGAGATCAACACCTCGTCACAGTGACTAAGCAGTTGGAGGTGCTGTGCTAATGTGGCAAGATCTCCTAGGATTTGGGTTCATTTGACAATTACATTCAATTAGAAAACACCACTAAGTGACTTCTCAAGGTTGTGATTTAGCTTGGTGTGATTTCCAAGTGAAGGAAAGCCCTGGAGGAGATGTTATGAATTGTGCTCCTCACAGCCATGGTCAGCGCCAGCTTCCCAGGCGCTCTGCAGGTGAGTGCCCAGGACCTGCTTCCCTGGAAACAGCCTGGAATCTGAACGGGAAAATGTCATTCTGTGGAGGAAGGACAGAGTCAGAGAGGAGGTTCTCTAAACAGAAATGTAAGGTGATGTCAAGGACAAAGTTTTAGGGCAAAACATCTGAGCAAAGCTCTGACTGTTCTTTGTCATGTCACAATTCCTGCCCTGATGCAAGAGTAGCTGCCCTGTGCAATTCTTCTTGCCCTGTCAGGTCTTCTTGCTCTTTAGCTTCCTCGGGCTTCTTTTATTTTTCAAAACTTAAAGGTGTTTCAAAGCCACAGATGTTCACAATAAAACCTACTTGTAAGTGCTGCTGGTCCAGTTTTGCGTGGGGGAAGTGTGTTTGTTATGTGTTTTTCAGTTGTTGGTAAGATCAGGTTTCCGAGAGATCAGAAAATCCCAAAGAACAAAACACAATTTTGGAGAGAGACATCACCTTGAGATAACATACCCTTACCAGTATTTTGTAGCAACTTAAATTTCCTTTTCAAAGCCTCTTATTCTAAAAGGAAGGAAAGAAGACAGTGCTTAGTTCTCTAACTCTTCATTGTGATTTTATTTCTTTTCCAATACTGAACAGCTTTCCAAGCAGCTGAGCCTGGAGAACAAGTGAGTCAAGTGTTCAGATTAGCCTGGAAAGTGCAGGCTGCAGGGAGCCATGGAAAGAACCAGAATTATTTGCTTTGTTCTCGGGCTTCCTTCCCCAAGTGCCCACTTCCCACTCTCCAAGGCAAGAGTCTCTTAAGCACATCTTCTCTCCAATCCGATCTTAAAGACAGAGCTTTAATTCAGCCAGGAAATTGGAAATACATTTCAAGTGTTTGGTTGGAAGAAAAAGCTGGAAATATCCACCCCACAGCAGCTGATAAAGTTTCCCTTTTATTGAAATCTGCTATGAAAAATACTTATCAATAAATATCAGACAAGTAATGAAAAAAAAAAAAATGATTGGAGGTCATTATATATTTTTCCAGAAGTATTTACATGGACTATCTCTTGGGAATTGCTGGAGATGGAGTAAGATCACATTTTCAACATAAGAGCCATATGCAGATTTCTTATAAGAAGAATTTTTGATGCTCATATGGATGTGGATTTGGAATTTTTCCTGAGTTGCTTTCCCCTGGATGCCCTCAGAAATGCTCAGCTCTTCGTGTGTTTAATGGCACTGTCTGAGCTTGGCCTATGCAGTCAGTTTATTGCCAATATGAAATTATTAATAAGCCTACCAGTGATATATCCAACAACTGGAAAAAAATTGTGATGTCTGAAGCCATGCATGTTGTCCCACATTTAGCTGGAATAATTCTCAACCTGATTTTTGTTTAATTTGTCAGAAACAAAACTCAATCCCATTGAGAAAAGATTTCCCGAGTGCATCAGTACACACTTAGTGAAGTGGTTCAAGGTCAAAGCTGTGCCTCAACAAATGCAAAATCATTTATTTATTAAATATGTTCATGTTTGAAACAAATCAACAATTTGGGGTCTCCACACAGATTAAATTTATTCTTGTAAATAAAAGCAATTTTCTTGTATAAAAACAGCCTAACAGCACCATCTTCTGACAAATTCCAATTTCTGCACTAACCTTGAAAAGCACTTTTAATCCTTTGTGTGCATATTTTGGTTGCTGTCACAAATAAAACAGAGGCTCTAGGGGGACTACATGGGACTGTAATCCCATGAATCCTCGCAGAAAACTTTGGCTGAGAGTCTGAGCAGCCACTTACTGTCCAATTTCTTCTTTTCACTTAAAACAGTGAGAGAATTTCATTCAACTGCAATTTTACCTCAAATTGTTATTGAAATGTTGGCTGCAAAAACATTTCAAAGGTGTATTCCTGTCAGATATTTGGAAAGAGGTAATTTATCTGTAATTTGAAGAGCTGACAATTCTACCAGCCTCAGCTATCCTGTTATATTGTTATGAGAGCAGAAATATTATACACCTCCCATTTTCTTACCCAGTGTTGGTGCATTTATGCAACCAAAATTGCCACCAGTTTTGCAGTGAAGAGCACAAAATAAATGAATATTGATGCTTGTAATACATTTGTGATCCATTTAGGGCAGCGGTGCTGTGAGGTGGCTGCATTTTGGCAGCGATGCTTTTGCTCATGGTTGTGTTTTGTTCTCTGGGAGCTCCTGTGCTTGGTCACTTCTCATGAAGCCACAGGTCACCCCAGAGGAACAAAACTGAGGTGGCTGCATGACCCCAGACCCCAAAACCATCCTCCTGATCATCCCTTTTGGCTCATGGTTCTTGGCTCTGGCTCTTGGAGCTGATGAGCTGCTCACACACATCTCTCCCTGCAAACTGGAGCTCACTGCTGCTCCTCCACAGGCTCGTTCCTCACTGGAAACACCCTGAGGATAAATGGACTTCTGACTGCTTCCTTATTTCCCTCTGGGATTGAGAAATCACCCCATCCACTCTTCTTATTCAACCCCCAAAATGACACCCAACCTTTCTGGATATCTCTTGTTGCTAGGTTTGGTTCACCTCAAACTCAGTTCCAGTCTTTCCATAAAGCTCCACTGTAGTTTGGGCTCAGTCAGATCTCATATTTCCCACTCAAAATCCACTCACAGTGTGTAATCTGAATAATCATTTATGGATATGGTTACAGATGTTCATATTTTATAATTTAAATTTTAATTAAAGTAAGCAGGGGTGTTCAATGGAAGGTTCTTTACACATGTTAAAAGATAAGGAATTTAGACTCAGTAAAGTTTGTTTACCTGCTTTGTTAAAAAAAGGTGGTTTTTTTTTTTTTCATTTGACACAGGAAGCTCCCTGAATATAAATGTCATGTAGAAATATTAAAAAAAAATTTGCTGGTGTAATAGATGCAGCTATAACAAATGTTTATCAAGTTGTGATAGAGAATCATCCACTCTTCTAAAAAAATTATAATAAACACTGTCCTGAAACAATTTATGGAACAGCAACTTTGCCTCTCAAGGGAAGCAGCTCTATTTCATATCATTCCAAGTAATTGTGAACATACACATTTACATTAGAAACCTGCAAAGGATCTTTTTAGGTAATCACTGTTTTCATATGTATTCATGAGTTTTCAGCCAGATAACTAATCCCTGTACTCCTGAATTACATATTCACACGTTTAAATGTTAGTTGTATCACCACTGCCTTAATGAGGAGATAGATGCTCTACACAGCTGTAGTGCCTAGAAGCTTGTGGCAGGAATAACTAAAAATATTCAAAGTCTGTCATCACGGAATGAGTGTGTTAATTAGAGATTGAATGAGAGGAAAAGTAAAATTTTCAGTCCTAAATTAAGATTTGACGAATGAAATACTAAACTGCTTTTCCAGACCAGAAGGTAAGGAACTTTGTTGGAGGAAAGTGGAAATGGAAATTTGTTGTTATTATTTTGGTGACTGTACTCCAACATTATCAGATCTCTGAGGTTTGATGCACTGGAGCAAGGCTTATATACATAAACCCTTAGAGATCTAAAAAATACAGCAGTAAAAACCTCATATTTTAGTTCTGAAATGGAAGTTTAGGAATATTTTCAAATTATTGCACTGCAACTTGAAGATGGTAATGCCTTGCTGTTGCAGCTGTGTACTTTGGAAAGGTATTGATTTATTCTATTGATTTTACTTCCAGAAAAAAGTGTGTAGTTCTGGAAGAAAGCAGAGCCTGACATTCGTAAGTGCACTCCATTTTCATATATCCCTACCAAGGGAGGAGAGCTCTGGTTACAGAAGTCAATTCAATTCCAGCTATCTGTCATTCAGCTTACAAATAATTCTGCTATATTTTGAGCAGTCAGAACTTAGGTAGTATGTTACATTTGATTTTAAAAGGGTATTAAGAACAAAATATTGATGGCCATTTAAATACCTCTGTAGGTTTTTTTCTTGTGTGCAGTACAAAAATCTATTATTTTGAGAAATATTTGCTAAAGTTGGCCTAAGTGTCAGAATGTCTGATAGTTATCCTTGAATGAACTCAAACTGGAAAGGCTCAGAGTATGAGGGCAACCCTGGGCAGAAGGACTTGGGGGTGGCCATGGGTGAGGAGCTCACCATGAGCCAACAGTGAGCCCAGACAGGGCAGCCTCCAGCTCCCAGGGCTCCAGCACAAAAAGATGGGGAGCTGCTGGAGAAAATCCAGAGATCCAACAAGGATGGGGAGCTGCTGGAGAAAATCCAGAGATTCAACACCAAAATGATGGGGGGCTGCTGGAGAAAATCCAGAGTTTCAACACCAAAAAGATGGGGAGCTGCTGGAGCAAATCCAGAGATTCAACAAGGATGGGGAGCTGCTGGAGTAAATGCAGAGCTCCAGCACCAAAAGGATGGGGAGCTGTTAGAGAAAATCCAGAGCTCCAACACCAAAAGGATGGGGAGCTGTTAGAGAAAATCCAGAGCTCCAACTATAAAAGGATGGGGAGCTGCTGGAGAAAATCCAGAGCTCCAGCACCAAAAGGGTGGGGAGCTGCTGGAGCAAATCCAGAGCTCCAACACCAAAAGGGTGGGGAGCTGCTGGAGCAAATCCAGAGCTCCAAGGATGGGGAGCTGTTAGAGAAAATCCAGAGCTCCAACTATAAAAGGATGGGGAAATGCTGGAGAAAATCCAGAGATTCAACTATAAAAGGATGGGGAGCTGCTGGAGCAAATCCAGAGTTTCAACACCAAAAGGGTGGGGAGCTGCTGGAGCAAATCCAGAGCTCCAAGGATGGGGATCTGCTGGAGCAAATCCAGAGCAGGGTCACAAGGATTCCCCCAAGGGCTTCCATCTTCCATGGAGCCAGGCTGGGAGAGCTGCAGGTGTTCAGCCCGGAGAAGGCTCCAGGGAGACCTCAGGCATTTACAAGAAATCCTTCCCTGGGAGGGTGACAGGCCCTGGCACAGGTGCCCAGAGCAGCTGTGGCTGCCCCTGGATCCCTGGAAATGTCTCAGACAGAGTTGGATGGGGCTTGGAACAGCCTGGGACAGTGGGAGGTGTCCCTGCCATGGCCTTGGTCTGGCATGGTCTTGGAAATTTTTAAAGAGTAACAGCTCAGGTAAAAGAAGTTAGAAATAAATAAGACTAGATTAGATGCCATTACACCAGGATAATGAATTTTACTCTTCTAGGTATTTCCTTTACGTTAAACCACTTTGTTTGCTTTCTTTTTGTTTCCCCTTGCTACTTTCTCATCTGTTTATACTTATATGAAATGCAAGTAAAACAAAAACACATAAATCAATAGACCTAATTATAAGAGACAAGAGTAGGTTGTGCTTATTTCCACAGTCGGAGCCTGAGACTTTCAAGTTTGACATGTTTTTTGATGACTTATTTGTTCACATCTTCTAAAAAAAGTAGAATCTCCCCTGAGACATTAAAAAAAAAAATTAAAAAAAAGCCAAGAAATTATGTGTTTCTGAGCTCCTTTGCAGTGATTACAAATACGGTGTAAACTAAACTGTGTGAGAAAACAAAACCAAACAAAACCCAAACTTATTTTGCTACTGCAAGAAAGAAATAATTCCTGTTCTTTGCATTTAGATTTAAGGAACAGGAAAAAAAGAGGAAAAATTATGTGTGAAAGACAAGGAAAAGAAAGCACTGTCATTTAAAGTAATTAAATATAATAATCCCAACCTGTCACTTCTCTTTATTCCTCATAATAGTATGTCGTTTCCTACTTATTTCTTCAACCAAGGTGTACTGCAGTAGTAAATGTTTGAGCTGCATCTCTCCTGGTGAGAATTAAATCTCTAAGCCACAGCTGATAGGTGATTGTATCAGAGATTGGGGTCCTGTATCAGATCTAGATGATGGCTAATTCTGTGCATGATTCTGTTTGAATAACTTTCTCCTGGATTATTAAAAAATTATGTTTCCTTTATTCTATAAACCTTTGTTATATTAAAAAAAAATCCTATTTTTTCAAAAGAAGTAACATTTCTCACTGTTCTTCTCTGAGATTGGCTATGATGATGCAGAGTTGATAAAAACAAACTTGTTTATTTTTCCTTCCAGAGGAATACTGGAGTTTTACTGACTGAGGATCCAGCAGCCTGCAGGGTTGCTGTTCTTTGGAGGCAAATTGTTTAACGTGACTTAGGAAAATGAAAACAAAAATATACAGCAGAATTCCAGACAGGTACACACTGCTGGACATGGTGGGACCCAAACTGGGAGCCTCACATTCCAACCTCCTCTTCTGAAAATCTGTTTTCCTCGCTTCTGATTCGTTGTGGGAATTATGCAGTCTCTGCAACACCTGGGTTTGCTCTGGAAAGCAGCAGGATGCTCTGCAGAACCAGACAGGTGACAGCAAAACTGAATCACACCTGGAAGGGCTCTGGGCTCCTGGGGAGGTGGGGAATTGCTCTTTCAACGTCTCTTGTCACCTCACCTTGGGAACTGGAGAGCTCTCCTAGGC
The DNA here is from genome assembly GCF_030490865.1 of Poecile atricapillus. Classification (NCBI taxonomy): domain Eukaryota; kingdom Metazoa; phylum Chordata; class Aves; order Passeriformes; family Paridae; genus Poecile; species Poecile atricapillus. The sequence continues at coordinate 16,801,078 of NC_081260.1, read as the reverse complement.
CACATGGCTGTACAATTCCCAGTCAGAATAATAAAGATGAATTTCAGGCCTGAAGTTATTTTCCACAAAGAAAAATAGAGTGCTCAAAACAGGTGTCCTTTCCTTTCCTTTCCTTTCCTTTCCTTTCCTTTCCTTTCCTTTCCTTTCCTTTCCTTTCCTTTCCTTTCCTTTCCTTTCCTTTCCTTTCCTTTCCTTTCCTTTCCTTTCCTTTCCTTTCCTTTCCTTTCCTTTCCTTTCCTTTCCTTTCCTTTCCTTTCCTTTCCTTTCCTTTCCTTTCCTTTCCTTTCCTTTCCTTTCCTTTCCTTTCCTTTCCTTTCCTCATGATGTTTCTTTCCATGTAATGGAGCAAATTTTTGTTTTCTTCACAGATGTAATGTCTAAAACACATCTTGTAGGCCAGTAGTTAATACAGAAAATATCTACTTCCTGGTTTTGTGCTATAGAAAATAAGTAATTTATACCTTGTATATAGAGAAAGGTTACAATATATTACTATTCAATTGAAAAGTCATTAAATAAATTAACAATATCCGCCTAGAAATGATGGGCAGGCTGTTTTCATGGATGCGTTCCTGTTAATTTTCATTTTCAGAGGTAAGTTATCAGATCTTAGAGGTGAATTACGTCTGTTGCACCTGTATCAAATCCCTTTTCAGCTCTGAGCTTCTCCAAGGTAAACAAAACCACCTGAGCCTGACTTGGAATGCCTTTACTTTTCTAGGCTTAAGTTTAGACCCCTGGTATATTTTGATCCTATAGAAATTATTTTTTTTTGTAAGTTTTAGTATGTGAATCTGTTCTTTGTTATTTTTTTTTCCTAGACTCAGGAAACAAGACTATAAATCCCAGTGGTGGAACTTGAAAAGTTGGGTTTGTGTGGTTCAAATCTTTTGAAAATTCTATAAAGCAGCATGAGACAATGTTCTATTCAATTTCTAGCTATTGATCCAGCTGAATGTTTGTTTGGAGACTGCAGCTTTATTTGAACAGAAGGAATACTTTTCTCTTTAGAGATGGGGTGTGTGGGGATTTCTCTTACAAGGGATACATTTCATGTGTACAGATTTCTCATGCTGAGGGCAATAAAATAGTTTTGCCCTTGAAGCTGAGCATTGTCCCTCCAACTCCCAGGGCTTAGATGGGTGTTAATTGCAAAAAGGATGGGGAGCAGCTCACACTCAGAGGATGAATGCCTTGGTAAATAGTTCTGATTAAAGATGTGTCAGCCAGGCTCCCCTCTTCTATCCCAGGCTGTCATAAAACCAGTGTTGGAAAGGATTCAGGAGTCAAATTTGATCCTGGGCACAAGGAAACCTGGGTCTACCAGAAAGAGGGAGAGATCTTTCGTTATGGGAGGTGGAGGAGCTGGCCTGACTGCTTTCCAACTGATGGAAAGGTCACAGAGGTGTTCTGATCCAAAGGGGTTGATTCATGCTTGCACCTGGAATGCAAGAAATAATTACAAATTCTAATTACAGCTACTTATTTCTCTTTATTTTTCCTTGCAAGATAAGGCAAATAATCTCATGTTCCTCTTTCCCTTTTCTTCTGCTGTGCTATTATGCTTTTTTTTTTTTCAAGTTCTGTTTGTTTATTAACATTCATTTGTGTTTATGTGTGTTTTATAAAAACACAGTCAGCCTCTGTGAATTAAAAACTGTGATGCAGGAGCAAAGAAAACATTATTTATGGTAAATCCCTGTAGAACCTTCTGAGGAATCAAGGTACTTTTTTGTTCATGTGAAAATTGAGTTAGATCACAAAGAAGCATTAAATCCTGCATAGAAAATGTCCCACATTTAGCTGGATTTGGACAATTTAAGTTTGCACCAATGGAGCCTTTTGAACACTGAGACATCTTTGGGCTGATGAAAATTTTTTGGCATTCAGCAAATTTGGTGTTGGCCAGCACTTGGCTGAATTAATATCTTTAAACAAAATTTTGAGCCTTCTCTGGTACTCTCAGGGCTATTTGATGTACAGGACTGCATTATATCACAAGTGTGATAAAAATACAGTATTGACTTAGTGTTTCATACAGTTTTATAGTCTTATAAAATGGTATTGATCCTGCTCCAGTTTCGAAGGTCAGCATAAAGTTTACAAAGAGAAGTATAAGAGGAAACATTAGGCAGTAGATGCCCATTAAGGCACTGAAATGTGACCTGCTCTTGCAGGAGCTCTCAACAAATCTCTTATTTTCCTCATCAGTCCCAAGCTGAACACACAGGATATGAGTTTTGACTAATAAAAATTAGCATAACATTGCACTAATTAGGCTGCTTTGCACTGTGATCATTCTCTCCCTCATTAGTGCCCCTTTCCTCCAAAGCAGGGCGGAAATTTAAAATATAAAATTGCATTTTATAATGCAATAAATCCATTGCAAACCTGGCAATGGAAAACTTCTGGTTGTGTCTCCATTTCTTCTGGCAGGACTCAGACCTTTGAAATTCACGAGTTGGTGTGGATTCTCTGGAGACAGGAAATGCAAACAGACACCTCAGAAAGGAAAATAAATGAGAGTTACACAACATTGCATAGAAAGTAAAACTAAAATAGGACCCACAGCTGTGAATCTGCTAAATAGAAACTTCAGGGGTTTAATTTGAACCAGATCTGGAGACTCCTGTGGTCCTTTTATTCATGACAGAGACAGTTGTGCTGCTGTCCATAAAGAAAGTAGAATAAACTTAAAGGTGGTAGAGATTTAAACCAATTGTATAGTCCCTTTTAGTTAATTTTAATGTGTAAAGCTCCTATAATATATGTAACATTATATTTTATAGTTGGGAGCCTCCAGCTGGAAAAATATTTGCATAAAAATATGCACCTACAGTATTTACCTTCACTACAAGTCAAGAAATACATTTGATTGATTTTGTTGGCTGATCATAATTGTTTTTACATATATCTACTATCTAGATCTCTAATATTTTAGTTTTGGGGCACTGCTTTAACTTTTTTAGTTTCTAATGTTAATTTCTTCCATATAAATTCCCTGTTAAAAAAATATTATTTTTGTGTCATCACATATCCTGCTGTACCTGAGTAAGTTTGGTTGCTTTTTTAATTGAAAGCTTTCAGATCTACAGTAATCCTGTATTTTTATTTATTTATCTATTTATTTATTTGGGGGTCTAAATGGAATCAATATCCATAATTTATTAGATATAAATGGGATTACCATTGAGAAAGTCAATAACAATTATGTATGAGAAATAAATTTCATTAGATACTGAAACTATAAAAATCTTTACTGCAATTCATGGATGAAAGATTTCATTATGCATCATACAGTGCTCAACTATTTATACTTAATATTTCTGCTTTTTCTTTTTTTTCTGCTTTTTCAGACAGTCCAAAGGTACCTGAAATTAAGCTCATGACATCATTCTAAGGTATTATTTCCATTCTTTAAGATAATAATTTTCAGTTAAGGTTTATCTGTTGTTTAAATAAATGTTAGATCCAGTTCATTAAACTGAAATTCATTTTTTACACTACAGATTTCTGTCACTTTTTTGGAAGTAGATCCATCACTTATAAGGATAAATTGTGGAGCACATAAAAATGTAACATTTGAAAACAGGTTTATGTCTGGTTCTGAAGATTAAAAAGAGTATTCCTCTTTCAGATGAGTCTTTTAAGACATAAAAATTCAATGGCCTCTTTTAGATCTATGACTATTTACTTGGATACAGGGGGAATAGTGTTCCTACAGAAGAGGAAAAATAACTCTTCAGAAATTTCTCATATCACTGGAACAGAAGTGTAAAAGGTACGAATCGGATGCTTTGATTATCGGCCCCCATGAAACCAGGGCTCTGCAGAACAAGAACTTTTTATGAGAGCAAAAACATGGGAATGTTTCTGGAAGTTGTTAAATGTTTACAGCAGCAACAGCAGTTGGTGGAATCTACGGCACTCAGCAGGTGAAATTTTATATTTTGTCAGATTGATCACAAGCTGCACGTGTTTATCAAACGTTGCTGCTAAAAAGTGGCATCAGCTGAAAGCAGTGGGAGATTCTGGGATTGTAACATTTAGTTCAAATTAATATATTTATTAAAAGCCCAGCTCTCTGCTTTTATAGCTTCCTAGTTCTAGTCATGACCTTACTCAACAAGCATTTTTAGAACAGAGCACCCTCAATAAATCCTTTTACTCTTAGCTCTGCTCATAACCTTTCCTCAGTAAAGATTTTTAAAACAGAATATCCTCATAAATGAAGATGGGGAGATTCAACTTTTTGCTATGAAGTGTTTGATTACTGACTTTTGGTTTAAAAGTGCAAATAAATAAAGATATATATAATCGAGTGAGATAAGGAGCTGGTAATTCTGCCCTACAGTTTTCTCTGTCTAAACTTCCAATATTTATCTCCAATAATAATATGACAGAGCCTTGCTTTTTGGAATATTTAACTTGGTAAAATAGCTTGTAATTGCAGTAGATGCTATATTATTTGCCATTTTTGCATTATATTTAGAAGAATGGCTAAACAGAAAATCAGAAGTGTTAAATATTTATCTAAGCTATTAGCAAAATCTCTGAAATTTAAATTATTCACAGCAGAACAAGGATAAAATTTTAATATTCCTTGATGACATTGTTATCCTTGTAAAATTTTGCACTTCAAGTTGGTGTTTTAGGCGCAATATTCACATTATTTGCTGCAGGCTTGAAAATTAATTTCTGTACCTGTTGAGAAAATATGTTTATAAAAGACATTAAGAAAACTAAACAATGTTTTAGTTAAAGCTGTTATGGTAGGAAATATGCATATTCCTTGGTCTTGTCTGATAGAAGATCCATTGGATAAAATAAAAATAATGTAATGGATGAGTAATCAGTTGTGACACCCAAGTGGGAAATATTTTTGCAAGCAGTGTCTTGTTACTGGTTATTTTATCAATGAAATATGTTGGAAGAGAGCTATTACTACTTCAAAAATTTGGAAACCTTCCTGACTTAACAACATTTGCACCCTTAAGTTAGCCAGAAATTTAGACAACCAACTCTGTGTCAAGCTGATCACGGCAATCAAATCACAGGGAATGTTTTCCTTCATTTGATTTTTTATGCTTGTCAAGTTTCATCAGCTGCATCCAACCCCGTTCCCACGCCATGGTGTGAGTCAGGTATCCCTGCTCTGTCCCAGCAATGCCAAACCATCAGGAAAAGAGAATTCCACCCCTTGTGATCACATTTTCTCACTGTTTAATGTAAGGAAGCTGAGCTTTCACATTTTGAGAGTTTATTCTCTTCATGGGAACTCAGTTTTGCTGTTGGAGGCACAGAACTGGAGTCAGAGAGGTTTATTTGCTAACTCCCTGTCAAGGCAAGGCTGAGTGGCAATGAAAGGAGAATTGTTTTTTTCAGGCATTTGAATTTCAGGCACACGGAGGATCTCACTCCTCATTCTCCCTGAGGAATTGTACCCTCTCCCTTTGTCCTGATGAGAACTCTAAGGTTCAGTACATGTGAGGAGTGTGACCTGCTCTTCTGTAAAAAAACCCAAACAATCAGACTTTTCCCTGGATTTCTGAGGATAAAATGGACAGGCAGGTTCTGACACATTCCCCATGTAGACTATGTGCCTTTAGTCTGATGTATCTTCCCTTCCACAGAATTCCAGGATGGTTGGGGTTGGAAGGGACCTTAAAGCCCACCCAGTGCCACCCCTGCCATGGCAGGGACACCTCCCACTGTCCCAGGAGCTCCCAGCCCCATCCAGCTCCCAGCCTTGGGCACTGCCAGGGATCCAGGGACAGCCACAGCTGCTCTGGGAACTTCATCCACTCATCCACAGCTTCATCTTCCATCTTTCATTTCCTTGTTTTGCTCTTACACTCAGATTTATTTCATTTAGTTGAATATTCACAATCCTGTGGTCAACTTCAGCCTGAACTGGAGGCTCACTGAGGGTTGTGAGGTGCAAAATCCTTTCATTTCTCTCTCCAGAAGGTTGGATCCTGGCGAAGCTGTCCTAGACTGCATTTCTGCAAGCATTCCATCACATATATTCCATCTGCAGTAGTCATTCCATCACAGATATCATAAATATGCAGGTTTTTAATGAGCCAGCACTCTTAGGTCAGTTACATGGTGCTGTCTATGTTTTCTTTGATGACAAAAGGCTGTCTTGCCTTAGGGAAGCTCAATCTTAATTGCAGTTTTTTTCCAGCCAGATTTTCTCTCCTTTCTGTGGCAGTGGGCTCCCTCTTTGGTACCCAGGCTTGCAGATTTGAAGGCAGATATGTCCCTCTCTATCAAAAGAATAAAATCAAAAACTTATTGTGAAATGGTTAGGAAAATAATTGCTCTTGTTCCATATTAACTGCTAAAATTGACATTTTTACAGGGCTAAAAGACAGAAAAGAAAAAAATCCCAGCACTTCAAAACCAATATTATGGCAATTTTTGCCCATGGTAGAGCAGAATATGCCCTACAAAAAACCAAAAGCATTCAGATAAAGAGAAATTTCTGCACTGCAGCCTTTAGAAGGGCTGAAAATCTGATCCTGATGTCTTTAAACAGAGAGGCCATGGGATGTGGGAGCTGTGGTGCTCCTCAGGGTGAGCTGGACACTGGAATTCATGCAGCTCTCTGTGCAAGGAAATGTGCTCATTGTCCCACTTGCCTGTCTCCATTTAGTTTATTTTCAAAGAGTTTAAAGGAAAGCATTACATTATTTATTTATATCAAAGTTCAGAATGTTTTTTACAAGACACTGAGTGTCAGGACAAAACAAGAGTGAACAATAAAAGGCAGTTTGCTGTGAAATTACATTTATGTTAAACCATATATATACTGACTTCAAAGGCAGTGTCTGTCCTTCTGAAGGTATTTGCTGTCCTATCACTTCAAATTTGCAGACGTGCAGCGTCTGTAATAATGATATCAAAGACAAATCCTTAGCTCAGTACATTAAAAATTAATGATTACTGGATATTTTTTTTAAAAGAAAAAATGCTTTCAAAATAAAATGTTAATTATCTGTGATCTTGTAAAAATGAAACAAAAAAAAAACCTTGATGTGGTTACTCTGTAGTTTTAGTGGCCTGCAATAATACAGCTCCAATAATTCAGAACAACATGGCATCGCTGATACAAATTAAAACTACCTTTTAGTGCCAGAAGAAAATTTTGATCTTCCCTGGCTTTAAAAAAACCTCTGTCCATAGGAAACCTCCTGTAAAGTGCTTTTAATTCTAGCAGAGCAGTGAACTTCTGTTGGTGAAAATGAGGAGAGAAGCATGTGGCAGCCCTCAGCTGCTGCCAGGATGTCACTGAGCCATTGTGCCTTACCCAGGGGGCAGCTCGCTGCCTTATTTATTTAGGAAAGACACACACACACATCAAGGTGGCTTCAGAAGCCAAGCAGGGCTTTAAAGTTGCTAGAGGGGAAAATTGCCTGCAAGGGGGATAGTGTAGGACAACATGGAAAAAAAAATTCTAGCCCTGATTTCCTAGCTGGCTGCCCTGCTATAATTTGTATAAGTAATAAAAAAAAGAAAAAAAAAAATGTTATTCAAAAAATGTTATTCAAATATGCACACCCATGGTCCCTCTTCATTGGAGTGAAGAGTTTTTTAATACCAGTGAGAAGAGTGGTGCTTGGATGATGTTTTTTCCCTGTTTTCCATCACAGGTAATGTTTAGAGTTTGTGTATGAAGCACCCAAGGAAGAAAAGCATCCCTGTGATCCAGGAGTGCACAGGATTCCTGTTTCACCTGGACTCTTACCCCTGGCTGCTACAGAAAGGACAGAACCACTTCCAAAACCTGGGAAGGTCCAAATTTTTATTGAAATATCTCAATTTGCATAGTTCCATCTGTAAGGTCTGGCACCTGTTTTTTCAGGGAAGCTTTTTGGCTTAGTTCAGGTGGAGGGATGGTAAAATTGCTCTTCCCTCCCTTCCTAGGATATTGTGGCTTTTGCTTTCCTGAAAACTGAGATTTTTGCATAATTTGATCATCTAAGGGAACATTTTTCTGGAAGTTCACACATTTAATGGGCACAGCCATGTGGAGCTGCCATGCTTGGCACAGAGGTTTAGGGTTACAGCAGATTTATGCTGTTAAATGCTGTTTTGTATAGGATTTATGCTGTAAACCATCCCATAACAAGGGTGACAAGGTGGGGTTCTGAGGAGGCCCTGTGGGCTGATATTGATGTTTGTTATGTATTTTTGATAATTGATGGAAAGTTGTGTATATAGCAAGGAAAAAATGAGATTTATGAAACCATGATATAGAGGCTTCCCTGAAGTCACCTTTGAACTTGTATCTGAGGGGCTTTGCTCTCTTCAAGTTTGATTTTCCAGCTTGACTGCTTTTTGTTGTTTGGCTTTTTTTTAATATTTTCATCTTTTATAGTTATTAAGAGAAGCTTTACAGCATATATTCTTAATGTGTCTTTTAATTATAAATTCAGATCTTGCTATGTTTGATAGCTGTGAAATTCTGGATCAGAATCACCCTGGTTTTGGAGAGATAGCACACAGCATTTCTTAATGGCACTTAGTAATTATTAACAAAACCTCTCTATGTCCTTGACTTTTTTGACACTGCCAATCAAAATTTCTCTTCCCTTTGGGCATGTCTTATGAGCTGCTCAGCTTCAGAATAATTTATAATGAGTAAATCAAACAATTCTCTAACATGTTAATGGCCTTAATTTCCTCCTTCTCCTCAAGGTCTAAAGATTTGATTGCTGTGTTGAGAATATAAAAAAAGAGCATTATAATTTGAAACCTGTCAGAGATGGCCAGAATGAGAAACGTGCTGATATAAAAAGAAATGTTAAAGGTGCATAAAAGTGGAAGATGTCTGGCTCTTGTTCATATCATGCCTAGGAAATATCTTCTCGATTTACATCATAGTAAATACTATTTATTTTCATGAAATGTACAATGGCACTGAATCAAAGGCACAAAAGATATAATAGATATGCTCTGCTCTGGTATATCTAGAATAATTCCTTTTGTTGTAAAGCTGTAAAGGTATTTGCTTGCAGTTTGTGTGTGAGGGAAAACTGATGACCCAAAAGAAAATTATGAAAAAATAGTCAGTGTGCTGGCAGTATGCAGGGGTAAGTTACAGCCCATAATGTGAGCAGTACATAAGTGAAAATAAAACTGGGGTATAAAAGCAATCCTGTTATGGGGCTTTGTCCAATCATTTTGTATTCATTACACTTTGTAACAGAGGCATTTATGGCACTCATCACTTCAATTTACTATTTTTTTTGCATCAGCAGAATATCACTTTAATTCCAGCTTGGAAGGCACTTGGGAGGTCTCTTCTTCCAACCCCTTCTGCCCTTGCAGCAGGGCAGATTGGGGCAGGTTGCTCCAGCAAGTTTGAGTGTCTTGAGGGATAGCACCTGTGCCAGTGTTTGGGCACAAATCTGGCAGGGAAAAAATGGGTTAAAATCCTAATATTTAACCAGAATTTCCTGTGCCCAGTGTTTGCTGTGGCTGCACATCTTTGTCTTCTACACACATTTCCAGTGGGTGGAAAATAGATGTAGATGTAAAAAGAGATGTAGAAATCAGCAGCCTGATTGTTGTTGGGTGTTTTACCCAGTAAGGGAAAAAGAAAGAAAGGGAAAATCATCAGAGTGGTCCCTTAGAAACAGCCAGAGCAGGCTCCATGTGGAAAGGTCTGAGTGCACTCGATTGGAAATGCAGCAATGGAGTGAATCAGAGTCAGGAATAAACACATCCAAAGGGTTCCTAGAACAGGGAGGTGATCTTGGACTTGAAAGCAAACAAAAAAATAGTTTTGGGAAATAAAGGAATGACTGTAAGCTGAGGCTAAGAGGGTAATGATGTAAACAGAGCAACAGGATGCAGATTTATCTTCCTGAAAATATTCCTGGTGCATTCCTAGGCAAAGGATAGTTCAGTGCTCAATGTGTTGACAGACTGGACACCTAAATGTTGGAAAGACCAAACCTTTGGTGACAGCAAGGGACAATCTACAGATTTCTGTTTATAGGGTATGTGAGAGCATTTGGAGATAAAAATACTTCCAAGTCAAAAATGGCAGTGGAGTTGTGTGACAGATATGTGTAGCCTTCTTTACAGTAATTAAAACCACTCAAAAAATCAATTATAAATGGGAATATGCCTGATGTCTATGGTGACAATGTTCATTTTATGAGATATGTCTAAGATCCCCTACATTTACTGCATGTTGCATGACAATAATACTTGTTTGTCCTAAAAACTAACAGCGCTTCTGTAGTTGATATTTAATAATTAATACACAGCTTTATTTGTGTCTCTATTATATACCGTGTTTGAAACATAACTTACAACTTCTTGGGTGAAAAAATCTGTTCTGTATTTGTAGCTCCAGATCAATTTATTTATTGTGCACAGTTAAAGGTGAGTGACAATTTCTTTAAGCTCTCCTTTGGAGCAGAGAGCTGCTTCTCAGTGCCCATCTGGCTCTGTGGTGTTGGAGTCTGGAATCCAGAGTGTGTGCCCTTGTTTCTGATACTTAGTTATAAGATCTAGAAAAACACTGAATTTCATATAATATGAAATTCATGAGCAGGTTTTCATGGTGATACATTAAAACAAATGTTAAAGTTAGATGGAAAAAGCTAAAAGTGTGTGTAGATTAGAAAGTTTTTTTTAAATCACTGGGTGAAAAAGTTAGTTTAGAGAACAGGAGACAAGATGGAGCATTTGGGGTGTTGTCCCTTGTCCCTTCTTCTTTCTTCTTCGTGTTCTTCTCCTGGAGGATTTTGGGTAGTGGTAAGTGATTGGATAGAAAATGCCGCAGTGCATCACAGAGGTGATGGGTCATTGGGTCATTAAGAAAAATAATATACCTGTCTATTGTTAATTGGGTAAAAATAGGTATAAAGATAAAAGAACTGTGTATTTCGGGGCCATTTTGTGCATCAGACACGAAGTGAGCCACAAGGCCTTGTTTGTACCATCAGAAGAAAGAAATGTTCCAAATTGCAAAGATTAACCTTGTGTAGCCAGCCTGGAGAGAGCTGTTCAGTTTTGTGATCACCTGTTAATAAACACCAGAAACAAGATTCTAACGAGCTCGGGAGTTTTCTTCGAATCATAAGAACTGAGATAAGCAGGGCTCCCCATGAAGGAGGATCCCAAAAAAATTCAGTCAAAAGGAGGCTGAGAAATCCAAGAATAAAAAGAAAAATACAGAAGAGATGCAGCAGAAACAAAGAAAAGGAAAACAAAGAAAAATGACTTTTTAGAGAGAAGTTACATGTGGTTCCATCATCTCTTATGGAAGCAGCTGGTTCTCGTTTGTCCCTTGAATTTCCCTTGCCAAGGTTTGTGCTGATAAGGGTCAGAATATTTATCCCACTGTGGAGATCTTCAATTCTGCCTCCTGGCATCTCAAGTGATCACAGAATAGACACACATTCAGTTCACATTTATGGTTTTCACACATGTTTATGGGACAATAATTCTGCAACCCATGGGCCTCTCTGGCCTCTGATGGTAATGACACAGAAATTTTTATAGTTTCTTCTTTGTTTTTTCATCATAGGAAATAGCCTGGAAACGATTTTATTTCAAAATTTCTTCTTTCTTTCCTGAGGCTATTTAAAGAAAGCTGAATATTTGCATAACTTTATTGTAAGGCAAGTTTTTAGGTTTTTTTCCAACTAAAGTAATAAAAATGTGTTCAAGGTTAAATCAGAAGGAGCTGTTAGGTATTTGTGATAATAAAATTTTCCTTTATGGTGCAGAGATTTTATTTTTCAGTTTGCTGTTGTAAAATTAATTTGTTTCCATTTTCAACAAGGTACTTCAGCATTCCATTTTGCTGACTTGAAGCCACCCAGCCTCTTGCATCTGTGTTAAACAATTAAAACCTTCACACTAAATACTTTCTGAAGTCTTGAAAAATGAAACATGAGATAGTAAAACAAAGGCTGCTTCTAGCACAGATGGGATAAGAACTATTTTAATGACAATTTAAGTTTGTAATGAATTTTAATAAATCTCTGTTATTAATGTTGGAAATAATGAATCTGACTTGAGTACAAGGAGGAAGAAGTTTTATGAGTGATATTCATCATATCCATGAGTTGTGGCTGCCCCATCTGTGGAATTGTCCAGAGCCAGGTTGGAGGGAGCTTGGAGCATCCTGGGATAGTGGAAGGTGCCTGTGGCATGGGGTGGAATCAGGTCCTCAAGATCCCTTCCTACCCAAAACTTTCTGTGATATCTTACTTCTTATTTTCTTCTAAAACTTAGATATAAAATTATCATTTATATTACATTATATTGTATTATATTATATTGTATTATATTATATTGCATTATATTATATTGTATTATATTACATTGTATTATATTACATTGCATTATGTTATATTGCATTATGTTATATTGTATTATATTATATTGTATTATATTATATTACATTACATTATATTACATTATATTATATTATATTATATTATATTATATTATATTATATTATATTATATTTATTATATAATAGAATATTATATTATAGAATATAATAGAATATTATATTATAGAATATTATATTATATTATATTATAGAATATTATAGAATAGAATATTATAGAATATTATAGAATATTATAGAATAGAATATTATAGAATATTATATTATTATTATTATGTTATTATTAGACATTGATAGACTTGGAGAAAGCACCCAGAGGTTTTTGTCCTACCATGTTTTAGGGCCTAGAGGGATTTTTACCGGGTGAGCCTGGTTAGAAACAAAGGATCCTGTGAGCAGCAAAGCTCCTGACCCCCAGCCTCTCACAGGTGGATTTTTTAGCAGCCAACAACCTTGGTTTGCTGTGCTCTGCCTTCAGATGATGCCTTGGAGTGGCCACCTGAGCAGAGGCTAGACAAGGATAAGAGAATAAAGTGGATATTTATTAAAGGCCTTCAACAGATGTTCCTTAGGCAGTCAAAAGCCTCCAAGAGAGGTTGTACCCAGGATGGTCACGAGTTTTTCAAACAGATATAGGTTTGGTCCATTTAATATCAATTACAGCTTCAGGTGATGAAGTAATAGTCCCCCAAAATTTACTTTTGTTGATACTTTTGGGGCCTCGGGCTGCAGGGTGTCCTTGGATCTCAGGCCTAGAGGGATTCTTTTGTCTGAGCAGCGTGTGAAGACAATTAACCAACAATTTATGTGGAGTTCAGAGTTCTAATGCAGCACAGGACAAACAGAAAGGCTGAAGGGCTGAGGCATCACAGAGGATGGTGCCTGTGGGTGTGAGGACAGAGCACTCTGCGGGGCAGAGCTCCTGAAGCACAAACCCCTGCAGCTCTCACATAAACTCATTTTCCTGCCCCTGTCAAAGCAAGCTCTGAGCTGGCCCGTGGAGAACACATTATTGTGTCATGACAGGAGATTACGCCTTTGCACTAAGTGGTTTCAGAATAAGTCTGCAGAGACCTCATTATGCTGCCATTGCTGCTTGAGAGGGCTGTTCCCAGCAGCTTCTGGTGGAAGCTCACTTATGATGACAAAAATAAAATGAAATTATGACAGTGTATTTTCTGCTAAAAAAGAAACCCCTCAACAAATAAAGAAAAATTGATTATGGTGTCAAATTAAACCATAAAAAATAGTAAATGCTGAATTTACAATCTAACTTCACTCTCACTTGCTGTAACTAAAATACACAATAAATAACGTTTGTCTTTAAATTCCCACAGCAAATATGTTTTTAATTGTGAAAACAGTTATTGCTTCATACAATGCTGTAATAACTCTGAGCAATTTTATGCCCCTGTAAAAATGATGCAATTGGTTTCCAAAGACCAGCTCCTGCTCCAAACTGTTTAATGAATCTGATGTTGCTAAACAGAACTTTTGATTCAAGTATTAAATGGTCAGTAGAAGTTTAAGTTCTAAACTTTTCCAAGATATTAAATGTAATATCAAATTAATTCTAATATATGTTTTCTGTATCTGGGTAGAGAACAAACGTATTGCCATGAAAATCAGATTAATACTAATAACAATCTACACAACACGTTTCCCCAGACAGAGGACAAAACAAAGGTGAGATCAATTCTTGCAAATATTTGTTTAGAATGCCCTTCTGCCTATGAAGATGTTATTCATTACCTGTTCTATAGATGCAGTGCCTGCTTTAAATTGCTATAGAAAATCAATGCTCCGAGCAGGAGAAAAAACACTCTCCTCTATAAATCACAGGCATAGGCATTAGTGCTATAAATTTAATTCAGAAACAATGAAGACAACACAAATATCTCCCTACCTTTCTATAGTTAATAAAGAAAAATTGTAAAGGTTTTATGGAACTTGTACTCAACCAAAATTCATATTTTCCTGTAAGAAAAAGTAAAATCAGAATTGAATTTATTAAATATTCATATACAGGCACTTGCCTGCACATAAACATTTCAATTAACATATAAATATGGTTAAACAAGTTTCAGTTTATAAAACTCTGCTTTTTATGTATATTGTCAACTTCTATCTGTAGAAGTCTTCTGTCTCTTAAGTCTTCATCAGTTAAATGGAGGAAGCTGCAAAGAGGCACAATTAGTTCTACAAATTGAAGAGTTGGAGAAAATTGGTTGGAGTTAATAAAGCTGGGGTTTAGAGAACAGTAAAGGGAATATAATACTCATCAAGTAATCAATCAACCTTAGCACATACAGTGCTAATTCTGCCTGTCTAATATATCTATTTTGGTATATCTAATGTATCTATCACTGTGGTATCCAGATAGGATGTGTCAGATTTAGCAAGCCTCATTAAACTTAGCATAAACTTACATTCAAAATAAGGCAAAAACTGTTTTCTAAGATACAGAACCAGAGAAAAGTCAGGGCTGGAAGGGAGCTCTGGATATCAGCCAGTCCAACCCCCTGCCAAGGCAGGGCCACCTGGAGCTGGTGACCCAGGAAAGGGTCCAGGTGGGTTTGGGATGTCTCCAGACAGAAACCTCACACCCCTCTGGACATCTCTGCCCTCTCCACAGAAAGTTCTTCCTCATGGTGAGGTGGAGCTTCTTGTGCTGTTGTTTATGGGCTCTGCTCCTCATCCTGGCACTGGCACCCCTGAGCAGAGCCTGGCACCATCCTCTGGCACCCCTTGGAGATGTTGGTATGGATTGGTGAGATCCCCTCTCATACAGAAATTCAGCAATAAATTATAAACTAAAGAAGCTCTTTGTAGTTATTGTATCTTAAATTGCTTGTACTTTCATCGCTTGGTCAGATAGCGAAATGTTTATCTGTTTATTTATTTGTTCATGATAATCTGGAAAATGAAAAGAATGAAACAATCTGTGACCTGTAAATGTAATAGCTGAGGTGTAGCCAAGTATGGGATTTGCAGCTGCAGAGCTGTGCTCGATGTAAATTGAGAATAACACAGGAATGTAATGATTTCATCATGAGCTCCTGATTATCTTGCTGTTGCATAGACTTAGGGAAGACAAGGATCAGTGTTATGTACATAAAGACCAGCAGATTATGGGGGGCTGTGATAGTGGGAAGGACCTGGTAATGATGTTTATGTAAAGGGGAAGAAAGGCTGCATGTTTCAGGGTGGAATGGTATGAAATGAAGTGTTGGGAGGGAGATAATCTTACCTCCTGTGTTTGAAATTAGCATAGTTATTGAGTAACAGCAAAATCATTATCATGTAAAGACATGTAAGATAGCACATAATTGTAATGTAAAGGCTAAGCTCTTCTCAAAGGAATATGGATGGAATATTATCATTTTAATTAAAAAAAAATGAATTAGGCTCGGCCAAAAAAAAAAAGAAAAATGCCTTTAGGGACAAATCTGGGAATGATCAAGGACTGACATTAGGAAAAGAGCCCCTCCTTTAGCCTCTTTGCAGCAATGTGCTCAGAATTTCAGGGACTGAAGATAACCTCCATTCTCATTTGCTGAATGTCTCAGGCAGGGAGGAAGAACACCCTGGAGAATCACTTTGCCACCATTTGTGGAGGGCAGCGCTATCAAAACATCTGGGTTATTAAAAACATTTACATGCACAAAATTCATTTCTAGAAGAATTTCTCCTCTGTTATCTTTGTCTCCTCCCCACTCTCCAAAGCCAGTTACAATAAATTGTGTTAAGGAACACATCCTTGTGGTATTTATGCTGTCTTTTCAAACACACTCTGATCTAGAGGAGCTGTGACAAACCTTGACCTTTCCTCTTCCATGACAATGGAATATTACCTGTAAAGTTTTTAAGGAATCGACCTGACAAAGATTTTAGACCATCTGATCAGAAGAAAATCTTCAAGTTCTAAAGGGCAGGTGTGGTAAAATATTATTTCTTTGACAATAAATTTGGCTTATAAAATGTCCTTCACAAACCTTTTAGGGTATTTCAGTAAATACATCCCCGATGAATTTATCCAGATGAACTGAATCACTGAATGTGGGAATTTTTCCTAGAATATATTGGGTACTGAAATACAAGGAATTAATTTTGCTTTTTTCTGGTTGTTTCAGTCATCAGAACTTGTTATTGCTATTAGATCCCAGAAGTTTGCCCATGTTTGCAATGTGTGCTCACCAATTGCACCAATATTTTTCACTGACAGGATTCTGGGAAGAGAAAAGGTTCTGTTATCTACCAAATCTGCAGTTATGGGCTGGAGAACTATTGTTCTTCACTAGAGAGACAATAAAGGCTTCTCCAAGGCTCATTAAGATATGAATCTTTGAAATGAAAGAATTCCTGCCAGGAATCTAAATTTTACCCCATTTAGTGAAAGCCTCCTTATGTTTGACTCCTTGTTTCCTTTTTTCAATTGTCTTTTGCATCTAATCAAGTAAATTAAATTGTACGATGAAGACAGTTTTTTGAGACAAAAGATTTTCATAATGATCCTACAGAAAGATTCTGGTCCTTACCTCCTGCAATAAACAATCTCTCTGAAGCATTCAGAATTATTGTAGGAAAAATATAATTATAGGAGTCATTATGTATATAGTTCCCAGGTAAATTATGATGAAAGAGACAGCAAGGCTGATGACTGACAACTGAGGAAATGCTAGAATTAAGCTTACTTGTACAAAAAAATTCAGTCCAGTGTTTAATGCAATGCTTTGCACTCCAGACAGTGCATTTAATACTATAAAAAGTGATTAATAAGGCACTTATTCAAATGTTTATTCACAAGCTCAAATTTTAGCCTTTCATTTCTTTTTCTTACCCTTCAGGACATCCATTTTGCATCCTGAGAGACATTACTTCATGTTGGACGTGAATGTACTCTAAACAGTCCCTTATTTTGCTGGAAAATTACATAAACAAGAGTTTGGCCACTAAACAGTAACTACTGCATGGAATATTTCAGGATTGACACCTTCTAGGGAAACAGGAGAGCTCTGAGGAATGTGAGCAATAAAATACATTTTTCTTAATGCTTTTAACATGTAAGAGGAGAAACTCTGATGTAATTGCATAGAATAATTAGACTTTTGCCCTGGTAGAGCATCTATTCACTTTTTTTAAATGTAGAAAAACCTCTAAACTGCTTTATAAAATCTTCTCTGGGGTCAGTGAAAGACTTAGTGCACTCATGTTAATGTACCTTTTCCAAAAATTGTTTTACAAGAGCTGCATCTCTGATGTGAACTCTGTCCCACCACTTCAGGAACTGACAAGAATAGTTTGGCATCCCTAATGTTGCAGAAGTCAGATACAAAGCCAAAGAGAGATTTTACCCCTCCTTTTTATGTATTACAGTATTTTTTATTATCTGTTATTTTAGATTGTTTCCTACTTGAATAAAAGCTGTTGAGAAAGCAGGAGCCGTGCAGACAGAAAATCAGTTATTTGCCAAGGAAGCTTTAACTATATTACCCTTGAAATTTTATATATTTTAATGCATCATTTTTAATACAAAACTCTAACTTTACCCATAAAAGTCTAATTTCTGCCTGATAAACTCAAATTAGTCTCAGATAATTGCTTTTTCAGTCTCCTCACATACATCCACTGTCAATTTTTTACAGCTCACTGAGCCATTTCAAATTATGTCTGGTTTGTCTTGCAAAATAAAAATGAGTGATTAAAGATGTTAAGTCTTTCTGTATCTAAACCTTTGTTTTTACTTTCCATGGTAGAAACATTTTGCATTTTTTGGCTTTTTGTTTTCCATCTTCAGGAGTTGTGCTGAGAAGAAGGACTTGTGGTGAGCTGCCTCTACAGTGTGGATTCCTGACTTAAAACCACAGAATTGTTTGGGTTGGAAGGGAATTTAAATTAAATTTCAAATCCCCTACCAAGGACACAGAAACTTGGGAATAATTTATATGTATTTTAAACTTTTTAAATATTTTAAATATTTTCCACTGGACTTTGATATTTAAGAGAAGAATAAAAGAAGCCAGTTGGTTTTGAGAGATTGGTACAAAATTGGGAGAACACAAAATCTTATTGCCAAATAAGTGGAGGAAGAAATGCTATTTTATATATAAAAAAAAACAAAACCAACCAAAAAAACACAGGACTTTTGAGCAGTTTTTGGTTTTTGGGTTTTTTTTCTTTGGAAAATATTACATAATTCCTTTAGCAGAAACATAAATGTCAGCCTTTTGCCCTACTAGAACATAATAATTTTCCTTTTTGCCTTATTAGAACATAACAAGCTAATTTTTGCCAATAATTTGATCTTCATTGTCTAACGATTATGTTAATTGGATGGTTAAATGCTTACTTGAGACACCCTATTCATCTTCTGCAGACAGCAGATGTATCATTAGCAGGAAAATACCTAAAATGCCTTATGATAAAAACTCCAGTTGATTCCAAGTCAAAATGGGCTGATATTCCTTCATGCAGGGAAAGCTGAACCCTTCAGCAGAGTTTTCTGGGAGGTTGTCAACATTCAGGGGTGTTTGGGGCTGGTTTTTAAGAGAGATACACCAAAATTTTGTGGGTTTTTTTTTTCCCTAAGAACATCAGTGCACGTAGAGGATCTCCCCATTTCAGAGGAACTTCAGCACAAAGTGAAGCCGTGGTCACAGAAGAACTTCAGCTTTGAGGGTAACCTCTACAATGTTACCATAATTCCTTTTTTAATCCTTCTCTTGATAAGAGATTTCCTTGCTGCATATCTGCAAATACACAGCACTATTACAATAAACAACTCAGAGGGCTCCACAGGGATACTCTTGCCCCTTTTAGAATGGAATAAATAATATTTTTAAGGATATTTTAGCAAATGCTATGATGCTGCTTCATGT
The DNA here is from genome assembly GCF_030490865.1 of Poecile atricapillus. Lineage (NCBI taxonomy): Eukaryota > Metazoa > Chordata > Aves > Passeriformes > Paridae > Poecile > Poecile atricapillus. Next base: position 16,781,812 of record NC_081260.1, on the reverse strand, counting down.
ACACACCAGGAAAAGTGAGTATAAAGGAAGATAAAAGATATTCCTGCCAGACTTTCCATAACACAGAATTGTTAGAGAATGCACTTTTTACAAAACTTTTCTAACTGGGCTTCCATTTCTAGCAGATGGCAGATTTTATTCCTTGGAATTATGCAATTAGCTAATTAGAATTTGGAGATATTAGAAGTATAGAGGTTATTCATAGCAAGTTTTTTGCACAAGGTATTTATAATATCATGGCTTGTCCTTCAAAGGTGCAGGCCATGCTCCCCCAAAATTTAAGCACAATTTTGATTGATGTATATTGGTAATGATTTCATCCTAAAAACACTGCAGTGTTTAGTCTCTTGTGAAACTTGGAAATTCACTCTCTCCCTGATATAGTTGCCTGTAATTTAAGACAACCAGAGACTTCTACTGTACAAATTATAGAGTATTGCTCTTTAGGGTTTTCATGAATAGTGACAAATTATCCATTATATAAAGAGATTAATTTGGCTGAATAAGTTTTAGGATGCTTGGAGTAATTTTCAAATAAAGCCTGAAATCAAGATGTTCATCCATTCGTGCTCAGCTATGAGGGAAAAAAATACAGATTATATAAATCATAACATAATAAATGTGAACACCTTCTGCAAGCCTTCATAGCTGGTTAAAATAGAAAAAAAAGTATTATCTTTTCTTTAACTACTCTAATCATTAAATCAGTAGATTTCTGATGCAGAAAGCTTCAGTAGGAAGAAAAATTTGATTCAGTATTATATTAAATCCCCAGGTAATAAGATAAATAAGAGTGCATGAGTCATTCCTGCAAATCTCGAGAGACACAGGATCATTTATGTTCTTAATTAAAATAAATCAACTTCATAAATGACGATTTTACAGCCAGTATGCAACTGGAAATTTTTGAAATATCTGCAGGAGGCTTCCAAAGCATCAGAGTTAATATTTACAGGCTCCAGGGTTGATGTGTGAACTGCACGTGGAGGTTTGGGTGTCTTGAGGGCAAAAAATTCATCGTGGGATGAATTCTGCTCTCCCAAAGGTCAGAATGGCTTCAGAACCTTCACTTCTCCCTGTCCCCTAAAAAGGAGATCCACAAGGCTGGGTTTGCCACATTTCAGAGACAGAGGATTTGTGTTAGGTCTGAGATCAAGATTTAGATGGACTGGAGTCTAATCTTTGCTAAATAAAATGAAATTCTCCGTAGATGCAAGATAAGGGTGTTTGGATGAGGTGAAGTCTGCTGCCAACTGAAATGTTTGTTTTTATTTAACATAAATCTGCATTCAGTCTTCATCTCGGCAAATTGTGACTGCAAAAGTAGGAAATAAAGAAGGGGTAAATACTGGCTTTGAAATCATATCAAGAAATTCCCTTATCAAAACTTTAGTAAGGTTTAATAAAGGACAGAAGATAAATGGAGTGGTTCTGGATTAAAGTAGTTGGAAAAGGCTTTGAGAAAATAGAAGGATAACTAAATTTCCCCTAATTCTTTTTTTTTTAAATTTTATTTTTTATTATTTTTTTTTATCAAGCTGAAAATGCCCAAAAACATGCACCAGGGCAAAACCACCTTTTGAGAGGTAAAAATTTATACCTGTTTGGACTCTTCAGAAACCCATTAAGTAAATAACTATTTTCAATGGACCCTTATCTATTTTTACAGAATTTTGTTTTGCTCCTAACACTCTTTTTAAAATATCAATACATACACTGAGACAATTTTTTACAACTTCAAAGCCAGTATTATTTCTGTTTCAGATTAATTAATCAGTTCGAATTTTGTCCCATACCATTGCTGTGTTTATTGATGGGATACAAACATGTGCCTTTCAAATACAATTACTGAAAATATGATTTAGGAAACATTCCTTAGTCTTTAATTCCACCAAACTTAATCTGTCAGATGTTCGTCAAAAGCAGACATATGGCTATGGGTGATTAATTTCAGATTGCAAATTAGTAGGAGTATTTGGGGTTTTCAGGGTTTTTTATTACTTTTGGATAATCAATACCTACTGCTAATTAATTTTTTTTAAATAATGAAGCTGACAAATTTTGCTTCCCAAATTTACTTTGCCAGTTATTTCTGCCAGAGGTTTTTTATCATGATTTTTTATTCAATGAAAATTAAAGTTTTTAATCAGAAAACTTGGCTTTTTACTTACTCTGAATCAATGTCGACACAAAATAATGGATCAAGATTTTAATTAGAGTTTGAGTTCTGTGTGAGCCTGGCCAGTTTAAGGTCTGTAATTTGCAGTGAAATTGCTGAACCTGACATTGCTGGCCTCCATGAAACTCTGAGTTCTGAAAAATCCTCTTTTTTTTCTATGTTCCTATGTAAGAAACAAAATTTTACCATGGCTTTATATTTCCTTTCTCCTAGCAGATAAATATCTGTTTTTTTCTGGGAATCAGTACTCAGACCAAGGCAGATTTCTTCCTCTGCACGTGGTTCCTTTCCACACTTCCTCCCTCCCCTGCTTTTCCCTCATCTTGTTTCTCACAAATACTCACCAAGTCATTGCTTTCATGCTTGTAAGATGAGTTTCCACAGGGAAGGAGTTCTGACATTCCCAGCTGTTTTTTCTGGATCAAACTTTCCACCAGGAATCAGAATATTTTCCTCTTTATTTCTCCTCTTTAAGAAAACAGTCCAAGAAAAGTCTCCCTGACTCTCCCACGAGAAGTGGCACATCCATGTACACAGAAGAAGGAAAATTTTCTTTCAGAAATCTGACTTGCACAGAACAAAACAATTGACACCATAGTTACTTGCTATAATGGTACTAATATATTTATTTGTGTTTCTTAAAACCTGATTTAAATGTGATCTTTAAGCAGGTGCTGGTCTAACAGACAGGATAATAAAGCTGCAGCTTCTAGGGGGAAAATATAGACAGTAAAAAGGAACTTTGGAGCTTAAAAAATTATAGGAACATAGAATCATAGAAAGGTTTGAATGGGAGAGAACCTTTAAAGTCCATCCTGTTCCACCCTCTGCCACGGGAAGGGACAACTTCCACTATCCCAGGTGGCTCCAAGCCCTGTCCAGCCTGGCTTTGGACTTCAGCTGACTTTATTCCTGACTTTCTCTCTTAGGAAAGTGCATAATAATCAGCACTGATGTCACCACTATAGATTAAAAATCACCAATGAATTGTGTGATTGTTTTTATCTGCTCTGCCTATGCCTTTGGGGACAGTACCTATAATTAGACAGCACAAGGAAAGTGTGTTTTTTTAAAAAAAAAAAGAAATTGTTAAGGAGCTGATGCTGAAGCAAGTTCAAATATAAAAAAGTAGACTTAAAATAACACTTTACTGTAATGAGTAGAAATCATGACAGGAGAATAAAGCATAAGAAAATATCCTTGGGGCATAAGTGAGATGATTAGAAATATCATTAAAGCTAAAGCATCTGTTTGAATCCTTTGTGAGACACCCAATTCACCCACATGCACACATAAATGAGGGCTCAGTTTACTAATGCTGCAGTTTGAACACTAAATATAGCATGCTTTGCATTTAAAGAACATACAGATTAAATATGAGCTGCCTGTGAGACAGGGGAGCTGCAGAAATGATTGGCTGGGGGCTTAAAGATCTTCTGCAAACAGGCAGATGTCCAACTCCAGCAAATATTCGTTAAGGAAAATTTCACATCAGGCATCAATTTTATACCACAAACGTAAAATAAAGACTATTTTTTAAAGGTTTGTAGGGAAAACTAAAATCCATTAGTGAAGAGAAGCAGCAGGGTGGCAGCTGCACTCCTGTCAGAGCAGGGCAGGTCCAGCTGGGTCAGGAGAGCTGGGACAGAGCCCTGGAATTCAGGAGATCTTCTCCTGGAGGAAATGGGGCTGCAAGCACAGCCCCAGCAAGGAAACAGAGACAAGCTGGAAATACAACTGATATTTTATCAATATACAACAATATTTTAACACACATCCCTTTCCTTTCCTAGCAGAGCCCAGTTCCATCCTTCTGGCAGCTGTGCACAGCTCTACCTGAGTCTGGTGTCATTAACACCCCAAATTGCTCCTAATGCCATTCATGTTCTCCACTCACCTGGGATGTCTGCACAGACCCCAGCCCAACATGCAGCCAGCTCTTGTCTGATTATCAGCTCCTTCATTAGTGATTTTTAATGATTTCATTAATTTAAAATGGAATTTATAAGATCCTTTCTGAATGAGTCACTTTTGTGCCTTTTTCGCAGTCTTTAGCCTCTTTACTCAGTCTTTAAAGATAAAAGACTTCCTCTGTGTCTTATCTTTAAAAATATATGTTGATCCTTAAGAGTTCCTGCACATGAATGGGAAGTCTCAAAGCTAATGAAAGGAGAGCTACAAATTTCCTCTTAGTCATGGTTAAATCTCTTTGCAGAGCAAAACCAAAATATTTTAAGAATGCTTTACCAAGATTTTGGGATGTGCTGAAGCGCCTTTGTGGATATATAATTCTAATGAGATTTGATCACAGCTCTGTAATCTACTTTCAAAAGGTCAGGAGAATAATGATTCATTTCTCCTAATGGTTTGACACTTTTGTAAAGTATGTTTTGAAAACATGACAAGGAAATAAACATATTGCTGTATGTGAATTCCCAGCTTGAAGGATGGAGGATTATGATAACACAGGCCAAGAGTTTTATTTTCTTTTTGTGCTAATAAATACTTATTTTGTAATATTACAGGTAATCAGTCTTTCTTACCGTGTTCTGCAGCAAGGCACATTAATAGTTCATTTAACTGGAGCCTTGCTTACAGTTACAGCTGGTTCTGTCTCTGCTCTGTCACCAGCAGCTGCAGAATGCATTTCAGAGCTCTACACTTCTGTTCTGTAGCTGGTTCTGCCCTGCTTTAATTATTGATCACTGATTGATCATCAGTGATCTGTGTTTATTCAGCTGGGGTTTCTGGTATTAATCTATGCTTGCCCCCTCAAGCCTCTGCTCTCCTCATTTTTTTCTGGATTCTTTGGAAACCTCTTCTACATATTCTAAATTCCTTCAATAGCTTTTGAGATCTGGCTTGCCAAGAGCATAAAGCCTTTTTAAACAACCCAGCCATGCATGCATCCTTATCCTGGGCTCGTTAAATAGTTCTCTACACAAAGTAATAGGCCATTAAAACATACATTTATGGGTGTAGCTATAAATGTGTGCTAACTGTGTGTTTTTAATATCTATTAGTTACAGCAGTATCATTGCTGTGTCACCAAAACTGCCTGACAGCAGCACAGCAAAATATTGGTTACTACTGGAGCAGGGCACAGAGCAGGTCAAGTGTCTTGATCCAGGCTTAGACTCAGATCTTGACTCAGATCCAGCTTTATGCCAGGCTTGTGACACGAGGGAGCAAACAACAGCTTCCCAAAAGTGTCATGATGGAAAAATCAAGAGGTCCAGGTTGTTTTCTCCCTGTTTTTTTACAGTTTCATGAAGTGTTACTGAGCTTTGCACACAGAGGTGGCTTTGGGCTGGTTCCTAACTGCTGACAAAAATGCAATTCTTGCCTCTTCTATGAATAAGGAATTAAAATTTCTTCAACTATTAAGTTTTCAGATTTTAAAATTGCCTTGAAAGAAATTAGATGAACAAAAATAACCCAAGTGTCTGTATAGGATGTGTTATTAACAGATCTTCAGTGCTAGTGTCACTTCCAGGCATTCATGTAATAACTGTATGGAAATAAAAATAAACAGTGCTAATAAACTTTGCCATCAGGAATGCAGTCACTCTGATACTTTTAGGCCAGAGTCCTGAAGGCTATAATAATTATACTTAAATGTTCCCAGAGTATTTATGTGTGTTCCTTTTAAAAGGAACAGATTTTTGCCCTTAAGGCCCACTCAAGTCCCAATGATTTTAATTAGTGACACACATAGCTTAATTCCACTTACTCTACATGCACTTTTAGGAATGTTGAAGCCAGTTAACAGCTCTCCACATCCAAGGAGCTGAAGGTGTATGGGAAGAGTTACAGATTTAATGAACAATTCTCACAACTGCAAGAGGGGGCTCTGGTTGCTGGGGTCTCTGGCTCTGGGCAGATGTGATTAAAGTGCAGTCACAGCTTTGCAGAAACCATGGGCTGGGCCAGCTCGGGGTGGAGGGCACTGAGCAGTTCTAATTGACTTGAGCAGTTCTAATTGACTTGGGCAAGCCTGGCAGGCTTGAGCTTTTTAGTTTCCAAATTTCTCTCAGGGATTGGATGTGTGCAGCACTTTTCTCATGGCCTTCTGCTGTGTTCCCCTCAGTTCTACAAGTCCCGTGTGGGGTCCAGGACCACGGGATTTTCAAAGAAGCTTTGAAAAGCTTTGAAAATTTCCACATTTTTGTGTTTGCAGTGTGTGACACCAAGCTATTTGTTTGGGTCTCTTCTTGTCCTGTTTTATCTTATTCAACATTCAGCTTTAAAAATGAACATGAGTGATAAATGAGACCCTGGGTGAGAAAGGACAGCTGTGATTTCAAAAGCGTGACAGGATGAGTATGTCTGAATGTTCTTATTCTGTAGTTTGATTTTCTCCTTCCCTCCATCCCTTCCTCTTGTGGCCTCTTCAGCTCAAGATTGGATAACACTTCAGAGTCTTTGATTGAATTTGTTACATTTTAAAAGTGTATCATAGTTTCCTTAAATTTATACAGACTTGTTTCATATATTAAACTGTAAGGGAACCTAGAAACATCGCCCTAAAAATCTGTCTGTCTCTCCAAGATGGTTTTGTTTACTGGGGTGTCATAGCACGGAAATATTTTTGGTTATCAAAGTTATATTTTCATCAACAAGGCAATTGAAATAAATCTGAGGGCAGTGTTTTGACTGTGTTCTCTACATTCACTATTTATATTTCTGTTGGAATCTTTCCATTGCAGCTTGGGTGTTTTGTCACAGAGATGATTATAGGGGTTGTACCTCTCATAATTATCCTTTGGAGTGTGAGACATTCTGCGAGAAGAACAAAGGCTCTCCTTTAATCTGGGTAGGTCACAAATCAGGTTTGTATTTGCAATCCACATATTTTAAGTTGGATTAGTTATCAGAGAGGATATAAAAAAGGAAGGAGAAGTGCTTTGAAGTGTTGGGTCTTGGGTGTTCTTGAACAGAGACGTGTCTGGTTGTCACAGGGCTGATTAAAGCAGAGCTCAGCGCGTGTCGACCCTTTCAAAACAGGCTCTCCATTGTCAGTGGTATTAACACCCTCCAAAGCTCAGCTTCACTGGGCTGGAGCTTGACAAGCCAGGTTTTCTGGGTGTCTGGCACAGATCGAGGTGTTAGGCAGGTGTGATAAGCTGAGACCCCAAATTATCTCTGTGTGCCCCAGAGTTGGGGCTCAGCAAAGCAGCGCCTCCAACAACTTCACTTTTAGGACACTTGGAGATCCAAGAGGGGCAGGAATGAATCAAATTCTTCTCAATTTCATTTTAGGAGTGTTTAATCTAGAGAAGAAAAGGCTCAGGGAGACCTGATTGCTCTGCAGAGCTCCCTGAGTGTGGTGGGGGTCAGGCTCTCTTCCCAGGCAACAAGGACAGGGAAAACAGCCCCAGGTTGTGCCAGGGGAGAGTCAGGATGGACAACAGGGGAAATTTCTCCACTGGAAGAGTGGTCAAACCTTGGAACAGGCTGCCCAGGAGGTGGTGGAGTCACCATCCTTGGAAGGGTTAAAAGGAGGAGGAGATGTGGCACCCCATGGTCTGGATTGATGGGTTGGGGGTGTTTGGTTGAAGGTTGGATCGATCATCTCGAGACCTTAATGTCCCTGTGAATGTCTGGTTCTATTCTGGCTTCAGGTCAGAACTAAATCAGGGATTGTGGATTTAGGATTTGACCCATTCAGCTCCACATTAAACTGAGACTGAAGTCCCTGCACTGAGAGCTGAGGAGGTTGGAGTGGGTTTTTAGTGGCAGATTTGTTCTGGTTTTGACCTACATACCTCACTTACACCAATTCCATATCATTTTCTCTATAAATCTTTTAGAATAATCTCAGAGGGATATAGGAACAGGACATTTAAAAGAGTTTATGTACAATTATTATTTTTTTAATTAAAATAATGTACACATGTACAGTTATTAATATGACAAAGCAAAATCCAAAAATACCCTGTTAATCACTAAAATGCGACCCAAAAGGCATTTTCTGAATAATAATAACTGAATGAGATCTACAAAGGTCAGAAATGAATCACACTCCTTCAAGAAATAAGCATTTTAGTTTTGGTGAAGAGGTAAATAATGCAAGAAAGGAATTTCATTCCTGATATGCATCAATATGAATAACACGAGAAATCAGGATTATTTGCAGCTATCTGTTCTTCATTGTGCTGTACCTGTGCTTATTACTTAAATGGGCCTGTGGATTAGATATTTAGAGGAGGAAAAGCAAAATAAGCAGCACCACAAAGGTGAAAAAAAGAATTTTGTCCTGACAGGTGCTGCCTTTGAAGTCTTTATGAATTAATGGCATCAAAGCTAATCCCTGCAATGGCTTGAATGATGCATTGGTAAGTCTAGGACATACCACATTTATAAGGAAAATGGTTCCATGGAAAAATATATCTCTTTTTTTAGTAATACAAATATTTTTGCAATCTTGGCAAGTCTTATTAAAGATAATTGTTCTTTGGGAGATTTATTTTTGGTGGATTCTGTACCTGGTAATTGTTTCATATATCCTGTATGAGTTCTAATGCCATGATTCTCAACTTAGGGACTTTCTCTTGGCATACTCACTTGAAAGCATTCAGAATCTTTGAATTTTAAGATAAATTCCTCTCAATGTTGTACTTTATACCTTAATACACACAAAAAATGGAATCATTTTTATTTTAATATATAGAATTGTATTGAAGCATAAATTATCTGTTCATGAGGTTAATGATAGGCCAGAGGAACTACTTAAATTTTGGTACAAATAACTCCTGAGAAATAAAAATATTCTAAAATCTTAAAAGGCACTTTCATATTTCATAGGCATACACATGAAATCATTTAAAGACAATTCTAGCCTTAAAATTGAACTCCATTAAAACAAAAGGTATAATACAGTTCAATAAACCCAAATTAAGTAAAAGATTTTATTCTATGATCAACAAAACGCTTTGGTGTGGCTGCATCAATCCTAAAGGTTGTTTTCCTGGTGCAGTCACCATGTTTCCATAAATGGATATAATTTAACTGTTCCCTTCAGATGTAATTCTGACTTTACAGCTTAAATTCTGTCTAAAAAGCTGCCTGGAAGAGCTGCACGTTCACATTTCACATGGTGCATGTTTTCAGCAGAACTTGTCATCCTCTGCACAAGGACAGCTCCATCCACTGCCATAAATACTTGTAAGAGACACCATCTTTATCTCTGTTATCCAATAAAACCAAAGGCAGGTATTTGATGCTATAATAACGGTCTAAAAATGACAGAAATTGAATTTTAGTCCATTGTTAGCAGAGTTCACCTACGTGGATTCTCATTTGCTTTAATGAAATCATGGTTTGTGTGGAATTAAGGCCAAAGCTGCTGTTGCACGGAGATATCGCTGTGCCTGTGACTGTGTCACGCTTTGGGTGAGGCTTCCTGCTTTGTGCTTGTTCATGGGGTCTGGAACGGTATTCAAAAATGAAATGTAAATATTTGGAACTGAAATGTAATGTAATTCTTTCCTCCTGGCCTGGCTTCTCCTTCAGTGATGTAAAAGGTGAACAGTCCTTCTATTCATCTTGTAATATCTCTTTGCCAGCTGCCTGGACAAACTCTAATTCTCCTTTGATGGCTAGCACACACTCAGTGGATGTAGGAGTATTTGGAGTATTGCAAATTTAAAGCACTTCTATAAACCTGGCCTTGGCTTTCAACAACCTCACATGGTTATAAGTACACAGCTTTTAAATATACTGAAATTATCTGTCTCACACGTAAAAATCACAATTCAGAAATGAGTGAGAAGCAGAGGCAGCATGTCAGTGTTTGTGTTTCATGAAAAAATGTACAATATTTTCCAAAGCTGGCCCTCTCATTTGAACATGTAAAGACAACAAGCCAGGAAATAAAGCAAGAACTACTGTGACAGGTGCTAGAAAAAGTTTTGAAGAGTCACCTGGCATTCCTTTTCCAAATGTCATTTCCAGACAGCAATGCCAATTAAAACACTTTCCTTTGCAGATCTCATGCCACTTTTATCACTTGACTAAAAAGAAGTTGGATCCATGGGTAAGGTCAGACCTCTGGTCAGCAGCATTTTGATGTTCAGTCCCCTTTCTGTCCTGGCAGAAATTTCTGTCCTGGATGAGCGCAGAGCAGAGCTGTGTTTTCCTCGGGGCATTTCCCATTCCAATAATCCTGGCTGTTCCAAACTCCCAAATGAAATGCCCTGTCCATGGTGCCTCATTAGAGCAGTGTCACACAGCTGAAGGGTTAGAGAGAAAGTCAATATTTTGCATAAGCAAATAAGAGAACTTTATTTAATATTTTTTTCTCAGTTAGCCAGATAACTCTGGAGGGAAGGAGATAATCAGAAGGAGATTTATATTTCATCTCCTAATTTTAACTGTCCATTTGAGCAAGGGGAGGCTTTTACAGAACGCTTGCTTTCAACAGTTATCATAAGGATTGTTTGTTTAAGGAGCAGACTCATGTTTGTGTTCAAGGGCAATAAGGAACAAGGAATTAAATATATATATTGGGGGAGAAATAAGAGTCTCTGCAGTGGTTTTCCTGAAAGGAAGATTTGCAAGCACACACAAAAGGGATAGTAAAGAAAGGAGAGATATTGACAAGAAAGGAAATGAAAATGAATTAAAAGTGTCAATATTTCCCTTGAGTAATTAAATAAAAGCATTCTCATGCCTGACCCACTTTGGGGGGAGGGAGTTTGTGGTTCACTGCAGTGCTATAAACTACAGAAAGCCAAGTTTGCCTCCAGTTCCATGGATTCAGTGGCAGGTGCTGACCTGTTCCAGCCTGCCTCCTGCAAGCTGGCAGCCAGAGCCTCAATAAGACACAGACAGAAATAAATAGCATTTTTTTTTAATGTTTCTCTTTTAATCTGGGTCAGGCTCAGGATCCAGTTACTGCTGCTCTGTAAAGACCTAAGGGTGAAAATGGAGTCAGAATGAAGGACACGTGAGGAGGCAGAAACTCATTAATGCCATTGAAAGCCAAATTGTTTGGCTTTCTGTTTTAGATATGTAAAAAAGGCATCTTTTAGCAGGTACAGGCTTGATTTCAAGCTGGACCGTGGTGCTGAGTGTGTGGGGCACATCCTGCCCACAGTTTGAACCTCAGGTCTCAGTGAATTCCAGTTTATTTTGTTTACCTCAGGGTAGAATAAGGATGCAGGGACCAGGAGTATTCACAGACCACTTTATTGATGTGCTCGTGTAATCTTTGCAGACTGTAAGAAAACAATTTAAAAGCAAAATTGTTTGTGTTACACTGACATAGATGAGGTTTATCTTTGTAATCCTGTTACTAGATTACTTGCATGCCAGCAAATGTTTTCCTTCTTGTTTCTGTAAATTATGAAAAGTGTTAACATCAGTCACTTTCGTTCCTGGAAAATCTCAGATTTGCAATTCTGTTGTGTAAATTAATAGCTCAGTTCACTAGAGAAAAATATTGCAAATGTATTTTGGCATCATATAGAAGTAGACAACTTGTAAGGTAATATATTTTCTTCTAGGAAATATGTGTCAAATTAACTGAACAAGTTTTAACAAGCATGTCCTCATTCCTTCAGCAGCTGAGAATACACTTGCTAGATTCTCAAAGCAAATTAGGCACTCAGTTCTCCTTAAAACCAGAAATAGGTAGCAAAAGTTATTCTGCTCTTCAAGATTTGAATGAATTTGAAAATTCCATTTAGTTCTTGAAAAGCAACCAAACCAAACATGGGCTGCTGTATGTGCTAACCACCCAGGTCTTGCAAGTTTTTAAGATCAGACTTTTTTTTTTTAATTCAGGTATTTAAAAATCAGAATTTTTGTCACAAAAGACACTTTCTTGTATAAAAAACTGTTAATTACATTGCTGTGTCAACACCTTAACCTCCTGTGTTAAGGCTGGCATAACTTAAGGTTATGGAAATCTGCAGTTCAGCTGCACTGGGTTGGTTTTCAAGTAGGTGTTTAAGTCTATATTTTCAAAATGTAATTTTCCTTCCCTGCCCCTCATGGCAGAGGTAAATTCCTCAGCCAGAGATGAGCACCTGCAAGAGGCTCTGCAGCAGCAGCAGAATTGTGAGAGTTATTGTGACACAGCCCCCTGAGCAGGGCAGGAGGGAAAGGGGACGATTGTGCTTTCCCAGGGTTGCTGTGTGCTCTTCCACCAACTGATCACAAATCCAGCACTCCAGGGTGGCCTTTGCAGCAGGATGTGGAGAATGGTGTCCAACAGCATCAGGAAATTCAGGAAATGCTTGGGAAAAACCAACAGCTGTGCCTTGACAGCCTGAGGAGATTCCCTCACAGTGAAAGAAGCACTACTGACTGTTCTCCGTGCTAAGAACTAGAGAGGAATAGAAGATTTCTGTTCTGTTTGTTGAAAAGTTATTAAGTCAAAGATAAAAATGCACACAGAAACCTTTTTCATGATATTTTGGAAGTGTAAACTAATCTCAGGAATAAAAAAGAAAAATGCAGTTGTGGTTGCAGTGAAGTTTGAGTTTCCCCTTTGCTCAATTCAGGCACAGCCCTGTGGGCTGAGCTGTCCCAGCTCACGTTGATTCTAGAGATGTCAGTACCACCCAAATCTCAACTGGGTGACAAAAACATCTTTAAAAAATATTCAAGACATACACATCCAGTCATCCTTGCACACATTGGATCTCCTCCACTACAGGGAGAAGCACTAAATTTGGACACAAGAGTACTGTATTGTCAGTTTATGTCACATAAATGTTAAAGTAGTAATATTTCTTCTTTTTACTTCATATTTCTTGAGAAACATCAACTCACAGGATCGCACACTTCAAAATAATTGGCCAGTGTGAGCTGACAGATCTGATCAGAGCAGAAGGGTCGTTACCAGATGCAATGAGCCTGATCTGTCTGAAAACAAAGATTACAGAGGACTTGCAAGGACAAAGGAAAAGTTTTGACTTCCTCATCTCTGTGGGTATTTTCTGAAGGAAGAGATTAAAAGGAAGGTAAGACACTGACTTTAAAACTAACAAAGCTTCCCAGAATCTGCATCACTGAAGTTAATTGTCAATGGTTCTGTGTTCATTTATGATTGTTGGTCACAATAAGTTCTATTTTTGCTATGTAATTGTGCTACTCCCACAGCTGAATTACCTGGCAATTTACTAGGAATATTTTCCTTCTCTCATCCATGACAATATTACAAAACAGTGTGTTGTCATTCCTGGGGAAAGTGATACCTGAACTGCATTTTATTCATCCATTCAAATTGACAGTGATTAATAATCATCCCACATGGGGAAAACTTAATCCAAACAATCTATTTCATGTTTACTCAGGAGAGTATTGTGTGTTACTGTAAAACACTGAGGTCATGATGAATTCTAATGGTTTGGTTTTCCCTTATCACCAAAACTTGTCCCTGCACTAAAGAAAAAATAAACAACAACAAAAAAAAAAAAAAAAAAGTTTGATGGGTTTGAAAGGATTCATTCTAGAAAAAAAACCCAAGTTGATATTTATTTGTTTTATTGGTGCCACACAAATGTCCTACAAATGGATTCAGTGCAGATTCCAGGGGCTCAAGTGGGTCCATATTTAAATCTTCTCTCTTGTAAAACTTTCCCTCAAGTTTGATCCACCTCCTCTAAAGGGTTTAAATGCTCCAAGGAACATTTCCCCAGCCTGGGTTTGTATTCATCACACAGAAACCTGGGCTGGAACAAAACTGGATACAGAGGCAAATTACAAATTAACTGTTGGGCTCAAACCCTTTGCAAAATCTAACTTGGAAAAAATGACAGCACTAAACGGTTTCTCTTTTTTTTTTTTTTTTCCCAAAACAAAATTATCCTTCTATCAGAAACAAATCATTCTAATTGGCCAGCCAGACTGGAGAGTAAGTTGATAATTTTTTTCCTAATAAAATATTTACAAATCTATAATGATTTCTAATGTTTCTTCTGTTCTCACTGTATGCTCATAAAGTGTAAAAATCATTAACTTAAATATATTTTATTTAGTATAGGAGTAATTTGTTTTATAGCTTATTTTAGGAATAATGCTTTAGGAAAAAAAAATTACTCTAAGAGTAATCTCTATATATCATCACCCTTGAAATAAGGTATATCCACAGTTTAGCTCTTGATAACAAAATTAAGACTTGATTGTTCTAACAGAACTTATCAAAACCAAAGTAATCTAATCTAATTTCATGAGCATGGACAATAATTCCTGTCCTCCAATAACATGGGGTTTTTAACCAGAAAATTTAATGTTTCATTGGATTTATGTACACAGAACATGAAATAAGTGTGGTTTAAAATGTGTGTAGTTACCCTGAATGAACAATTTAGGAGCAATCAATCTGTCACCCACTTTAATCTTTAAAACAAACATGCAATCTAATAGTGTTTTGTAAAATTACAATTGTCTATTAAACTACTGCATCAGAATATCTATCAGATAAACAAGATAAAAATGTACCACTTCTGAATAACTAAATTACAATAATTTGTAAATAAGTCAGGCAATTTTTGCTACACTATAGTGTAAAGTATTTTTAGATACCTTGGGAAAGATGATCTAGGCAAAAAATTAAATCTACAAATAATATAGAGAGTAAATGTTGATATTGCAAGCTGGAAGGTACCTGTGACTTTTTTTACCAGTATTTATATATGAACCTGATGGAGCAGAATAAATATGAAATCTGGAATTAATACATACATTAATATCTTGTTCATAATCCATTTTTAAATATGCATATCTTCCAGGCTCTACAATTCTACCTCAAAAGCCATTTGGAAATTACAATTTAATGACAACTGTCCTAAACTTCTCTAGCTGGCAATTTATGTAAATTCTGATTTTAGAAACATTTTGCTGAGTGCATTAAAATATAAAAATCACGAGGGGATGCTTGGTTGATGGTTCTTTTATTGCACCATGTACCCTCAAACCAGAATTGCTTGAATCAGATTGCGCAAAGATTAAGGAAAATATTTAAAACCTCAGATCTTTTACTTGCTTGTGACCCTGCTGGTTTGTGACCAAGAAACAGCTTATTTCTTGATTTTTACCCCTGGTTTTGTAGCTGCAAGAGCTTGAGAAACCGAGGCAGGACAAATTTTAAGCATGTGCATAATTATTGTGCACTTAAATGTGTGCTTAAGTACATTCCTGGAGCTGGGCCCAGTGACCTCAGCTCTGCCCATGAAAGTCAAAGTAACACAAGCCATTTCTGCCTAATACTGCAGGATGGAACTTTTAACAACTCACTATTAGAAAAATTAAATTTTAACCTTGTCTTGCTAATTCCAACTATTACTGGGGCCATATTTATGCCCCAACTTAGAGTGCAGTTTATCACTCTGATGCTTTCACCTTTGGACATCCTCTCCCTAACATTTTTTTAAACATCAAAATATCCTCCAGCTAATTATAAATTTCATAAATGAAGAAATGAATTTTTTCCCATCATGTAAAACTCAAAAATATCCAGCAAAATGTGGCAGGGTGGGTCTAAGGATTTTTATTTTTTTTTTTAAGTAAATGGATTGACTTACAAAAACAAAAGATGTAATGGTTGTGAATTCCTGGAAATGTGAAGCATGTTGCTTGTACTCTGTCTTACTCTGATGGAAAGTGCTAGGAGTCAAAGTTTTCATTTATATGGCTGGTTAATAGTTTTGGCAATTTTTATTGTGCAACAGTTATGTTTTTAATTGCTAGATGCATCCTGAGCAGTGCCAGGCAATAAAAAATAGGAAGATGTGCTTTTATCAAGCATGACTCACTTAATAACCTTGAATTTAATATGGGTTTCTCCAGCCTTTATATTTATTTCTTATGGTAACTTTCACTAGATACCAATAAGTTACAAGATATTAATGTGCTACTAGGTATTAATGAGTTACTAGATATTAATGAGTTACTAGATAATAATGAGCTAGGCTTTTATGCACTTTTCTTCAAGATTCCTTGAGGGCTCAAATGGAATTTTGCAGAGTTCTTGATATTTATAAATTCTATTTAAAAAGCTTTAACACCCAGAAGTCTCTTCATTAGAGAAATCCCTGGGCCTGGCAGTGATGTTTGCAGTGGTTTTTGGTGAGGGAGACTCCAGCTGTACTCCTTGGTCAGATTATGCACGAGACACACCATGGAAATGCCAGATTTCTGCAGAAAATATTTGCATAACGTGCTAGACATGAAGTGACATCACATCAAATTGCTCTGTGAAAACACAGGAAATGCATAAATTTGTGTCCATAGCACAGTATTTAATTCCCCTTTGATCTTACTGGGGCATTCCTCTACCTTCAGTATTTTTCTCTGGAAATCTCAGCTTAAAAATCATTTTTCTTCTGCCTGGCGCCCTTTGTGAAGCTGTTGTGGGCTGCACATGAGGACAGCTGGGAGTAGAAAGCAGCTTTCTGTTCTTGCTTTGCATCATTTTCTGCCAGACCACAGAGAATCTTTGGCTCCTCACCTTGAAGCACTCCCAAAAATGGAATTTTGATCACTTCCAGAGGTTTCTCCTCGCTGCTCTTGGACTCACATGAGCGATCCAAAGGATATAAAGCATTTACAAGAGAGCACATTAGGAACTGACACCTCTAATCAGCAGCTTTGGAAATGCAGAGTGTAATTTTAATTGCTTCTGCTGGTCCCTGGCACAGCAGGCCAGGAGAGGCTGCAGGGAGTGGGGCAGCAGGGCTGGTCCCTCACCTTTGGGGTGAGCATTATAATAAATAAATTATAATTGATAACAATGAGCATTATAATAAATAAATAATAAAATAATAATAAATAAATAATAAATAAAAATAAATAATAAATGATAAAATGAGCATTATAATAAATAAATCACCTTTGGGGTGAGCATTGCCCTCTGATCTACAGAGCAAGCTGAGGAAATGCGAGATTCGGGCTGTTGGGGCACGTTTGATGTCAAATCTTGTGATGCCAGCAGCTCTGGCCAGCAGCTCTGTGACACCTGGAGCTGATGTGTGGCTCGCAGACCCCGCTGCTCTGAGCCTGCAGCCCCAGGGCCAGCACCTGGCTCCCTGCAAGCCCTGGAGCCTCAGCACGAGTCAGTCCCCATCACACAAGCCCATTAATCACATCTCAGGGGCCAATTTCCTTCAGCCACTCTCCGTTTCTTCCAGGGATTCGAGACAGATTTAATTTTTCCCCTGAATGCATTAACCTGAAGGAGCAGCCTACTTAATTAAAACAGATATTGTTTCACTTTCTTTAAATATGCAAATGTCTTTATTAGACTAGGTGTCATGTGCTGTACATTCCTGCTTAATTAATCTCAACCTCATCTCGATGTGCCTCAATGAGAGTAAAACTTCCCCATTTATTTTTGGTGATTTACCTCAATGCATTCCCTAAAACAGGTTTGTTATCACGAGTAATCTCTTTTCCCACGTGGAACAGATCATCTGTGGATCACTAAATACACTTTGTGTAAGCACCTAAGTTAGATAAAAACGGCCACAGGGGGAGGTTTAGGTTGAAATTTGGGGTTGGAGTGAATTTGGGGATATCCCTCACACACAGCTCAGGGCTCAGCAGCATCACTGAGCTCAGGGCTGTCTGTAGCTCTGCACCTAAAGAGGGATGGAGGTTTTCATCTTTGACATTAATTTAGTTCCCACCCAAGGAAGGATGGGAACTAAGTTCTAATTTTCCAGTTTTTGGAAATATCTTTGATGTACATAAAGGGTAAAACAGTAGAATAGGATTCCCAGGGGAAGAAAGGTAAATCCAAAAGATAACTGTGTGACTTGTTTTGTTTAAACTTTCTGTTGCAGGGGCAATATTTCACTGAAGATTTAAGCATTTGTAAAGCTTCTACAAAATAAATTTAATTACATATCTAACAATGAATCAAAACTTTAGATTGAAATAAATTGCTTCAATATCTTCCTGTAGCTACATGAAATTTATATCAATAACCAGAACCAGTTTACTTTGACCTTATTTTTCAATTTAATTTCGTTGAAATTCCAATTAAACAGATCTAAACCCCCATAGTTTCACGTTCTGCTTTATTGGTATCCAATCTGTGCAAATACTTTCATCCACTCAGTATTGAGAATTTGTCAGAGATCAGTCACGTGGCAGACAGTAATTTGTTAGGTCTAAAATTAATTGGACAAACATATCAATGAGTTCCTAATAGTGGTTATTGGGCTTTTTTATTTGACTTCCTTAGTTTGTCTCTCCCTCAGAATTACTCTGCATATTAAATTACTAATTAATACAGCAGTACTTCAGCTTAGTTTGTTCTTCAGGTGAAGTTCTCAGAGAGTTTTCCAAAAGGAAATTTCTATGTCTGTTTTTTAGGAGCAGGGTGACGTCTTCTTCATGGCATTTTCACAGTTACAACCTATTTTTTCAGCACAGCAGGCAGTACAAACCTATAGTTCAATGCAAGGGATCAATTTTTGTATGCACATGGAATTTTTCTAATAGATTAAAAAATACCTGAATCTGATTCCACTGCCTTTCCTCAACATTTTGGAAAATCCCAAAGAGAGCACAGAGGCCAGTTCAGGACCACCAATTTGCTTCGATTTTAAGTTAATTTGTTTGGATTTGAAGCTGTCTCTCAGTGAGCAGCACTGTCCCTGTGAGCCACTCCTGGTGTCAGAGTTCCAGCTGATCTCCTTTCCTTTTCTGCCATTCCCCCACATTCCCAGGAGCAGCTGCAGCTCCTGCAGATGGGAGCAGTTTATACTCAGCCTTTTCTGGCACAAACCCTGCTTTGCAGCACTGCTGAGAGTCCCCTCCCCTGAGGAAATTCTGCACTTGTTGGAAAAAGAAAATGTTCACCTCCTTCTTTATGAGGAGCAGCGTGTAAATCAAGTTCTTACTGCTCTCAAAATGGTAAAGTTATTCTGCATAAACTGACTGTAAATTCTCTCAGTGTAGATTAATAGGGTCATTTCATTTTATAAAGCAGAAGTCTTTTGAGCTGTGGGAAACTCCAAAACCTCTTTTCAGGAGACTTCAGTTTCCCAGGACAAATTATTTCTAATTCAACCAACTTTCCAAGAGCTGCAAAAAAAAAGTGTTTTAATTTTTATTGCTGTTAATTGAAACCTCTGTGAAAATATTCCACAAATATTCCATTGTCTTGCTACAGTAACTGTGGGATGAATCCTCTCCCTGAGGAAGCTCCTGGAAGGGCTCAGCTGTAGCTCCTGGAGTCTGGGATGTCCAGCTGCATGGAAAACAACAGGAGATCCTTTCAATGTCATTGCTGTGCTCCTGTGGGTAGTGGAAGTGTGTTTGGAGCTAGTTTTCAGTGAAACCATTCTCATGTTGATTGCTGTGTAAATTATCCATCCTGGAAGTGTCCTTTGATAAAAGAGAGAAGGAATTTAACAGCAGTGTGCTTCCCCACAAAACCCTGAAATCTGCCCATACTCTTTTCTGACAATTTTTTGATCTCCCAGTGGAGCAAAAAGCAAAACTTCAACTAATTGATGTAAATGTTTGTAGTGATGGTGGCAAAAAGTTCTATCTTGAGCAAATTCAAAAAGAGAAATGACACTTTTATATCTGCAGAAAAGTGAAATCGTATTTAGGGTTGTGTGTGATGGAATGGGAGAGACCAAACAGAGCAGAAGATTGCTTCCCCTTTTCGTAAGTAACAAATAAATAGTGGAAGTAAATGTTAGAAGAAATAGAAGTAAATAACCACTGCTGAAAAGAGCAGAAACTTTGGTAACAGCCTGTGACCTCTGACAGTCCCTGAGCTGGGCAGCATCATCCTATTACAGGATTTGGGCTCAAACCATCCATTACAGCAGGACTGGAAACAGAAGCCAAAGAAGTTTCAGTCCCATTTATTTTAATCTCCATTGTAAAGGGATTTATACTAATGGAACACAATTACATTAGCCCACGAGATTTTAGAAGAGAACTGATATATAATTCCATTCTATATCGTTTGTAGTTGTCTAACTAATTAGCAATTATAAATAATTCCCTTTGGATTAATTGCTTAGATAGCATTCAGAATATAAATCCTTCCACATAACATTTATATTATTCAGACTGAAAAACCTACTTTGATTTTATCCTTGGGTGACTTTGAACCCAGGTCACTGAACCAAAGCAGAATAAATCATCTATTCCTATCCAACTTTTACTCCAGGCTTATACCATTTATACAAAGTATTCTGTATTCTTTTGATTTAGACTTGATCCTAATCCTAATTACCTAGGAGTAATTTTTGTAAAAATAAAAAGTATTGCTTAGAAATAGATAAAGGAAAGTTGTTTCTGTCACTGAAATAGTAGAGATATCTTAAATGTCCTATGAAAATACACTAAACTTAGGTTTATGAAGAGCTTTCCTAGGCATAAGACTCCTGAATACCCTGTGTGGCTCTCTCTTAACTCTCTGTTTGGATTGTTTAAATTAGATATCATTACATCAAAGTTCTAATTTTCATGACAAAATCCTTCAGGGGGATAATACATCATCTATGCAGCCAAACAGGAGCTTCAGGAGATCATGTAGGTGACACCTGATCACTATTTGGGAAATAAAGGGACTAAATTATAGCTCAGCTGCTCTTTAGTAAAGAGCCTTCAACTGTGGAAAGATGTTGCCACAACTCTTCTTTATAAAAAGGCCAAAACAATTCAGAAGGCAATTTAGCAAAGGACTTGGATAGAAACATCAAGGTCCTGTTTTTTTAACTTTTAAGTTATTTTTTTAGCTTTAACTGGCTCCACAGGCATGGCCTTGGCATGAGAACTGCTGGGGGCATGGGGCTGGTCCTTGGAGCAAGCACAAGCCCTGGCAGGGGATGAAGGTCTGGAGGGGACCAGAGACACCCAGGGGGTGACAGTGGTGTGCCCATGTGCCCACTGACCCTCACTTTTCGTTTGGTTCCCCCATCTGAAGCTTCACTGGTGTGGAAGTACCTCTGCAATTGGAGGAAGGAGTCAAGGAAAGCAAACCCAGCTCAAAGTAAAAGTCCAAGCAAGACTGAAGGAGAAAATGCATAAAATTTGCAGTAAAGGAGCAGCAAGAGGCCGCAGAGAGACGAGATTTCCAAGGAGCTTCTGCAATCCTTGTTTCCAACTTGGTCTAAGCTGTGATTGTGTGAAGCAGGTCACTTACAAATAATTGCTGTGATTTTTGAGTGCTCATTTCCCAGTTCCATCAGAAATCCTGATGGAGCTCCTGACTTCAGCAGCCTTGGCTGTCAGGGAGGGACATTTGACATTTTCTAGAGCTGGCTCTCTTCAGTCTGCCCTCTGTTTCCTGCCTGCCTGGCTGTTCACGAGTCCTTAGGCAAAAAGAACAAATATTGCTGCAACAAACACAACTGCATTTCACATGTAAAATGAGGGGTTTGTGGCTCAATAATAAAATACCATGGATGTGGTGGAGGAAAATATGCATCATAACTGCTACAGAGATTAACAATGCCTGCAAATTGCCTCAAAGAAACCCAGTGTTTGTTTTCCAAACAGTTGCATTGAGGAAAATACATTACCCAATTAAGATGAAAGGGATAACAATCTTGGTGAATTGTTATTGTAGAAAATAAAGAATATTGCAGTAGTGGAACTTAATTTTATCATTATATGTATTTAAATTGCCTTTTATATACAACCATATATTTATTTGAAATAGATTTAAATGCAAACATAAACATGTTGTAACAGTTTCCAAAGCATTAAAATCTGAAAGAAAATAATGTTAATGAAATATTCAATTCCTTTTATTGTTCTGAAAATCCGAAAATGATCTATCATTTCTATGTGACAATTCCTTTTGCCTCTAATCCAGTCCTTTATAGCCCAAATGCATACTTGGCATAGGATGAGACCTTGGGGGGAAAGGAAAATGTCATTCCTGAGATGGGGAGGGGAAGCAGTGTGTGTCTGTGATGTGTGGACACACCATTTTTTTCATTTGCACAAAACCCAAGTGCATTTCCAGGTCATCACTAGGATGGAAACAAATGACATCTCAACAGGATGGTGAATACCACCCTCTGTATTTTCAGTGTTTGTTTGGTTCTGCTGGGTTTTACACAATGCCCAGTTTAATTCAGTTTTCTGGTGATTGTTTCTTGTTTCCCAGTTGGTCCCAGTCTCCAGGCCCCTGAGAACCTCCTGGACCTGCCAGGAAATATCAGTTCCTGAAGAGCAAGAGAGTTTAAATACAGAAGTCTGGTTACACCCAGGGTGAATCCAAAGCACCTCGATGTGGGCGTGTGTTTCTTTTAAAAGCTGCTGGAAAGAGTCTGCCCCGTGGAGAGCAGGAGGCAGGGCTGGTGTCAGATGGTTTGGCTGGAAAATGAAGCTGCCAAAAGCCACAGGACCAAGGAAAGGAGCTAAAGCTGGCTCCAGGCACATGGTGAGTGAAGAATGAAGGATCTGAACCCAGCTGGCAGCAGCTGCTCTCCTGAAATAATCACTCTTCAAGTTGTCTGAGTTCTGAGGCTTCACCATAATCCAGTTTTCAATTTTCTTGTTTTGTTCTTAGAAGGCTGCAAGATATTTTCAGCGTCCTTTAAGTTTTCGGAGTAAGAGCATCTTGGGTTTTTTTAAAAGCACTCTTTAGCTGACCGAGGTTGAGGTTATGATTTATGAAGAAATCAGTGTGAGGCTGCAATTTATAGAGAAATTGTTAACTCTAATTCACCTCCTGTGATTATATGCAAGAGTAATGCAGTGCATGCATATTAAATACACATATATTTATATATGCACATATATATGAGATATCTCTTGTTTTTCTGAAGAGCACAGGTGAACCAACATTAAACTTGTAAAATGCAATTACTCTGTGCTCAAGGAAATGACCAGCTACTCAATCTTTTTCATTTTTCATATGTTGCCATTCTTGAGTGCTTTGGGACAATGAACTCAAATTATTTTTGCTATTTACTGCATGAAAACTCTATTGTGCTAAGAATGCAACTGCCTCTGAATATGATATATTGACAGGTTGTCTTTTAATTTTCAAATGTTATTTTTCATAAAACATTAACAGTTTTTCTCTACCCAAAAGACCCACTTTCCCCCAAGGCATAATTTTCAATGACTGCTGACAGCTATCAATATTTCTGAGTATTCGAGACATTTCTGGACAATTTCTTTTGGAATGGGAGATATCAGTCAATTTTTTTTTATCTCCTTATTTTCAAAGTCTGCCTTTTCTTAAGAAAAGTTGTGTTTACTCATTAATGATATCTTATTTATTCAGGTGTCTGCAAATACATGGGGGGTTTATTAGAAATTCAGCCAGTTTGGGGGAAAAGGAAGCCAGGATTATTTGCTGTAATTTTTCATATCTCTTCCACAGTCATCTTTGTGGAAAATTGGTGTCACATTTGCCCCTGGCACTGAAATATCTCTGTCTGTTATTGAGACAGTTTTGAGTTAAATTGCAGTGAATAATTCAACTGTTTCATGCTTGAGCTCTTTTAGAACTCCTGTGTAAAATACTAGCCAGAGTTGGAGATTACTCTTCAAAAATTCTGCTGAATTTGCTCCATGGCCTCTTCCACCAGGACTTGAATTTATGATGGATCCTCATTGTGCTCTCTATTTCCATTTGCCATGCCAGGATTTTTCATGCTCTTCACTTAGGGATGAATTCAGTTCTTTGAAGAATACTCTGATTTATTCATTGTACCTTTTTGATTTCTTCAATCACAATGGAATTAGCAATTTTTAGTTATTTTGTGTGGAGGTGACTGTCTCATTTTATTGGAGGTACTGGGGTGATTTGGAGGTTCCTCCTCCAATTTCCTCATGATCAATGTGAGTTTCTTTCAGAATTCATGTGATTACGGCTTACTCCAAAAATATTCTTAAACAGCTTAATTCAAATTAGTGATTTTAAATAACAAAAAATAACTTAGCAGAGTACCATTTTCAGCTGATATATTTTTTTTTCTTTTTCATTATGTTCTTGTAGTTTTTTTTTAGTAGTATGATTAAAGTCATCATAAGTCTTGAGTAACTCTATTATTTTCCTAAATAAATAATGGAAAGGAGCTGGAGAACTGAGGTTGCTTGAGATGGAACATTTAACCAACTCTACTACTTGATTAACTATCACTCTGAAACAAGAAAATAGAATTTATTTTATCTGATATGATGCAAGATGATGTCATTAGCACTCTTTCTTTAATTAACCACAAGATGATTATAATTAGGGAGAAAAACAGGAAATATAATAAGAAATAGGAGTTATATCTGGTTATTCCAGCATTAAAATATGATACAAATTAAATATGCATCAAGCTTAGCTATCACTAAAAGCAGCTCAAATAGAGTTTATTCACTATTTTCCTAGATCAATATCCTACTCCACAGTCATATGACAGCAGCTGTTTCATAGGAATATTCTCATCAAAATTCTGACAGCAGTAATTTTTTAAAAAATGCTTGAAATATTATTTCTTGGTTGCTCATCATCAAAATGGCACATTTTGTCTCACATTTCAACAGCAATTTGGGAGAATTGATCAGAATTACAGTGCCCACACAGGGGAACACTCAGGCTGAGGCAAAAGCAGAGAACACAGTCCTTGCTGCACAATTCCTTGGTCAAACCCTTGGGAAAAGATGATTCCTAATCCTCTGTACAGGTGGGATTGGATGTCAGATTTGGAAACCATCACCATCCTCCACTGAGCACACTTTCCATCGCTCTGGGGGCTGCTGCCATTGCAGACAAGGCCCATATTGGACAAGAATGTTTGTAAGAATGAATTGCTGTGATTCCCCTCTCTGCATAACGAATGTTGCTAAAACAAAAACACCCATTTCGTCCTACTTCAGGAAATAATCTTTATTTAGGAGTAATTATTGATGTCCAAAAGGAAAACACCAATGTGGTGAGCTAACTTGGAGGGAATATTGTATCAACCTGAGGCTCTGTCTTTTGGTATGAGCCACATTGTTATTTGATCTCCAAATCCTGCATTATGACAGGCCCCAGTGCTCGGTATTTGCTATTAAACAGTGGTTTAATGTGTATATTTTAAAAAAGAGAATCACAGAATTCTCACCATGAACCATTTGCAGTTTTGTGTTTTCACTGGTTTCAGTCATGTTTCCTTGCTTTCCAGAGAAGGATCGTTTTCAAACCTATCAGCTGTCAGAACTTTAAATTTTAAAACAAGAATTCAAGTCATCTATGATGTCAGCTGCTTCTACATTCATTTAACAGAGCTTTTAGCTGTATCACTGTATTGTTGGTTTCCTTTTTTTAAGTACTTAGAATGTATTATTGCATTAATGCTCTTCATGGAACATTGCAAAACACTCACTTAAATTATTTTGCTAATGCTAAGCTAGGGTTGTTGCATTATTAAACACCAGAGGCTTGGCAAATTACTACAAATGTGAGTTTAAAGCACGTTCTTCAGGTGCCTGAATGTTTATGTATCATCACAATAACACAGACATTTATAGTAATGCAACATTGCCAGCAGAGTGTATTAGAAGTTCAGATATTAGTGTAGTTCAAAGTCATATTCAGCTTCAGCTTTATTCTAATTTCTGATACACAATTTCATCCCCAAATGAGCTTAATCAAATATGTGAGCTGCAGAAAGTTGTACATGCTTTTGTAAAGCAAAGCATTGCTCAAGTTGATTCCCCAAATCCTTCAATTATTTTTGGCCTGGAGTTCAGAGCCACTGAAAAGCTCCACAGCTTTTTTCTTTTGCGTGAGGGATTCTGTCTTTCCTCTGATCCTTTGTGTCTTTATCTTTACACATAAAGAAAATCAAGTCCATATTTTCCTCAGCTTTTTTTTTTTTCCTAAAATTCTTATTCTTCTTTCTTCTCTCCCGCAGTTTCCTTCCAGTAGCCGATATCTCTTCTAAGATCAGCTTTTCAAGCCTGGGTAGGGTATTCTGGATCTGTCAGCAGTGTTGTGTTTACCAGAGTAATTTATCTCCTGTGCCCTAAATCCAGCATCGTTCTGGGACAGCACATCCCACAATATTTTCCCTTTATTCTGCTGTCACACCATTGACTCCCATTCCTTTGTGATGAATTCACAAGTAAAATCTCCCAGTGCTGTTCTCCCACTCAGATAATGATTCCCCATTTTATATTTTCATTACCCCTAAGAAACAATTAAACAACAGTATTTGGCAATGCTCAAAATGTCATGCAGGGAAATGGAGAACACAATAAAAGATAATGGCTTTAGCAACAGCAACAAAAGGGAATCTCAGTAAATAGCATAGCCATGCTGTTTTCCACCCTTAATTGGGTCAGGGGCCTTCAGCACAACCTTTTATACAGGTGTGCTTTTAAAAAAGTATTACTTATATCAAAAATTATATTAAATCTTGTATTATATCAAGAATATGTCAATATTTCATATACAGAGGCAGTTGCATTCTTAGCACAATAGAGATTTTACAACATTTTACAGATTCAAAATTTTGATGCTGTAGAAGTTAATACGTATGCTAAGAAAATTCTTAATTAGATTAATGCATAATTCTTATTATGTATTATATATAACATTTATATTTATATAATGTATATATATATAATGTATTATATATAATATTATTTATTATGTATAATACATTATTTTAAATATTTTTGTCTTCTTTAAAGGCAGTTTGTATTTTTAAGTAGCGGTATTTAGACAAAATACTATTGTCTAACATCGTTTTATAATCCTACAACTTCTCTCGTGTTCAAAAGATTGTGTTAATCATGGAGTATATTCTAAAGCTGTAATTAGCTGCATGAAACTCTTGGTTGCTATATATTTAGGATATCTTTAGCCCCAAAATTGCAATGTTTCAGTGTTAGCCAGAAGATTCTCTGTAGAAATCTGTATTGTACATGGGTAATAATTAGATGTTGAATAGTACTGATAAAGGGAAAAGCTGGTGTCAACCAGAGGTTGGATCTAGTTAAAGGGAAAGAAAACCCAAATATAAATTATACAAAGTCAAAAAGTGATAAACCTTGGATTTTTTTAATGAAAAAGAAAAAAAAGTAAGTTAATTATCCTGCAAGAACTCTTAGAACTCTTGAACCAATCTGTCATGATTTAAGAAACCATGCATGGCCACCTTTTTAAAAAAATATCCATAACTAGAGAGGGAATCCAGCTGGAAAAAATCCAAGCAGGAAATAAATTTGGAAATCAAGGGCACAGTTTTCCAGGTTTTCTTTGTGCATAATGCTCCAGGAATGGATCCCAGTGTACTGCAAAAATTCCAGAGGTTCGGCAGCCAGATGTGGGTCTGCAGGGAACACCTATTCCTCTGCAGGTAAAACAGCTGCAACTGCTTGCTAATGAAAAATAACAAAAAACATGGCTCTGGCAGTATTAGGTCACTAAATTAGGTTTCCAAATAATCAGCCATTACAGGTTGATGAGATAATTACAAATGATGTCGTGATTGATAATTCTCTGCAGCAAAGGGGTCACTGGCCATGCTGTGCTCTGTGGGAAGGTCAGTGATGGCAAGTTCCAGTTAAAAGCTGCTCAGAATCACAGGCTGTGTTATCAGAGTGACACAAAGAGCTGTCCCTGCTCTGCTCTGGCCCCTGGGGCTCTGTGGAGCTGGGACAGAGGCAGAGGAGGGGTGCCAGAGATGTTTCTCCAGGCTGCAGATGGCATCATGGACGGAACAGGGATGGGGCCAGCACCTGAGAGTGTCCCACTGACAGCACAGGCCAAAGTCTGTGTGGAAATGTGGAAAAAGCCCTGCTGATCCAGCCAGGTGGGAGGGAGATAAAAGTGAGGTGAGGGAAATAAAGGACAAATTAAATGTCCCTTAGAGAACAGAGGGAGTGTCACGCAAATCCACGCACACAAGGGAAAACCTCCCAAGAAAATCACTGTATTTGAGTATCACCAAGCAGACCACAGGCTCTGTTAATGCCTTCCTTTACCACAGTATGCAGGGCAAACCAAAATAATCTGATAGGGGAAAAAAAACCCAACAAAGTATGGTTTAAATGAAATCAAATGAGTACCAAGCTTAGAGATACTGAGAGCGAGGGAAAGAAAATAGGATTTTAACTTCCTCAGCTGATGGGCTGCAGGATCTCTCTGAACAGTTCTCTTGGTTACAAATTAAGTTAATTTTACAAAAGCATTGCCCCTGACCCCAATACTTGGTATGTAATATTGAGAAGTTGGGTGGTAAAAAAAAAAGTAGCAGTATCAGCTTTTCTCAAACTGGTTTTTATCTGAATCCAGCAGTTTCTGCTGGGGCCTCTAATGTTTAACTCTGCAGTTCATAGAGTTCTGTGGCAGGACACCAAGAAGCTCTGATTGTTCCATCAGTGTCCTTTTCTCATGGAAAGAATTGGGTTGCTCTCAGTTGTTGTGGAGCTGGGGTAACATTTTCTTCCTTCCTCCGTATTTTTATGTTCCTGGGTCTGCTTGAAGTCCACTGCTGTCTATTCTCTGCATTAATGCTGCATGTGCAGACAATCAATGTGCAGAGGGAATCGTGCAGGGCTAGCTGGAAAACCCACGAGCTAAGTTATGATAAAAAAAAATTCTTGGGTGTTTCCCTCCATTCCTGATTTTTATTTATACAAATACTTAACTACAGTTAGGTATATTCCTTTAAAAACAGAATTTCCATAATGTGTTTCAAAAAAAACAATGACTCCCAAATGGGTCAGCTGTGAATACTAAGGAACAGGTTAAAATAATGAAAGCCTAAGAACAGGTTACCCTTTCATGTAAAACTCATCACATTCTTAATTAATTTCAGGATATTCAAAGATTAGATGCTATATCTCAAATAAGAAAACAGACCTGCACAGACTCAGGAAATTAAAATTAATTTAATCTCCACAATATTTTTATATAAACAAGAATATGGTGTTAGAGCTTCCTGAAAATGTCCCGTCACTGGTGTATATATTGAGATTTCTAATTTGAAAATGGAAGATGTCAATAAATGGCAGAGTCAGAGAGTGCCTGGGGATTGGAGGCCCCTCAAAAGCCAACAGCACCAAGAGAGAGGCGTGGTCTGAAAGTCCTGATCCAGTCCTTAAATTTGGTGATTGACTGAGCACTGCATTGTGACAAACTGTGAATTAATCAGAGCTCACTGAACACCTACAGCAGTGGTTTAGTTTAGTAACAAAGAGCTCATTAACATGTTGGCTTCTGATCTTTACACAGCAAAGCTGTTGCTGTGGAGGGTGGGGGGGAGATGTTTTTTATTTGGTTTATTATGTTTCTGTTTTATCAAGCAGCTAAGCACAATCGAGGACTCTTGATGTTTCCCAAAGTGTCTTTCACTTTGAAATCTGAGCCATGAATTTTTCTAACTTGCCTGTGATGTGAAAGGTCATGTGTCCAAATTTCCTGAAATGCCTGATCCATCAGGTGTTAGAAACAAGAGTGGCAGAGGACAGGCTTGAAGTTTATTCTTTGAATTGAACTCTATAAAAATGCAAGTGGCATCTGCACAGATGCCAAATTTGCCTCCAATGATGAAAGATACTCCAGTGAATCCACACTTAAAAGTCACCCAGCATAAAGTCTTGGTGGCTGAATAATAGAAATTTTCTGTCCATAATACTGTGAGATGTGCAGATGGTTGAAAAATGATATGTGATCTCATGCAGTGCCTGCTGAGTTAACAAGAGAATTTCATTCAAGAAAAATAGTACATTTTAGTTCCACCATATGTGTGATTATGTTTTCTTCATACCCATGGAGAATCCCTGATGTTAGAAAGCAAACTATGATAGCCCATTAACATGTCCTCTTTTAAATCATTTATTTAAACACGAGAAGCTTACATTTTTGTAAAAATAACTTGCACAACAAAGATAACAGCTGCAGTTGAATATTTTTGGTTGGGTTGTTTTCCATGGAACTGTGAGCAGAAAAAGAAAAAATGTACTGCTCATTTCTCACCTACAAGCAGCCTTTGGGTCCATCCCCTGCTCCTGACAAAGCAGAATGCTGACAGAATAAGAAATATTGGGCAGAAACCGTCATTTCTTATCTTCTTCACAAATTCCTCACCATGAAATCCACTGCACTTACCTTTGGTTAAGGTTCTTGTTTATTAGAGCCAAATTTCAACTGTTACTTTGGGAGTAGTTCATATTCATATTCATAGATCAGTGTTCCTCAATTTGGATTTAACCATAGAAAAATTTATTTATACTTATACAATCAATTTTATTTGTATCTAGTACAATAATGGATATTTTAAAATTTATGGATCTTTAAAATTGTAGAAGTCTGGTTTGTTTTTATAAAAAATACGTGTTTTGATTGCAGGATAAGAAGACCCATTGAAATATTAAAATTACTTTTAAGTATTTAGAAATAGGGGGTTTTATAATCAATAATTAAATCAAAATTCTTGGAAAAGTACTACAATAATGTTTTTATCATTTCCTTTTATTCATCCTGCTCTTCACACACTGCAGTGAGTCCTGTAGAAGTCCCTGATGTTGGTAAGGATTTCCTTCTGTCCCCAGCAGCACCTGGAATTATCCAGAATATTGCTGCATTCCCAGCTGCAGCTCAGCATCACCAGGAATAAGCAGACAACACTCAGGAAACGTCTGTGGTTGTTTTCATCCTCAGGTCACCCTTTCAGAGCTGCACAAGCTGCTTAGCAATCACTCAGCAATTTTTCCATCTGGCAAATCCATCAGGATTTTTTTGCCACACCAGTTGAAAGGAATCTGGTCTCTCATTTGGTTAATTGTGGTCATTGCAGCATCCACGTGTCTCTTCCTGTGGATTTCAGGATTTTTGTGAGCTCATTAGGATGTTTTCTTCTGTCCCAGATCCACAGTGATGGTTTGATATTGGTGCTGTTGTACGTTTCTATGGGTTTTTTATTTTCCTTTTAATCTTTAGGTACATACAGACTGCTGCTTTCAAAGGGTTTGGATTCTTTAGTCTCGAGGTATAAGCGGCCCTAGTCCATCCAAGAGGGCTGTGAAGGGACTCTGTGCTTAATTAAAACGTTTGGTTAAAAAAACCTTCAATATTCTGAAAAAGAGAATGATGTGATGAGAGAAAGTGGCATTACTGTCAATTTCTAGAAACCTTTCTGTTTGTTGGTTCCACTGAACAATTGAGTTTTTCAAGGTATTCCTCAGAAGGTTTCCTTTCTGGGGGTAGAGTCTGGGAGCTCGTTCTGGGTGTGTTACCTGTCATCTTCTGTACTTTACATTTTGGAAAAACAAAAGGCTGTATTTTCACAGAGCAGCCTTGTCAGAAAGATCAGAAGACCTGGTATTTTCGAGATCACTCAAAAGTTATTCTTTTGACAGTGCTTTGACTGAATTTCTCATTTTCTGTGACCTGTGTGTGCACAAGTTGTAGCAATCTTTTTCTTGCAGCTATGTGCTCTGCATCTGAGAGAAATCCCCCATTTGCACTGCTCAGAGTGGGAGTTTGGAGACAGAGTTGAAATCTGGAGGCTGAGAACATCCAGGAACTTTGGGAAAGATTGGCTACAGCTGAATTGTTGAACTATTTCAGCCACAATGGGAGAAGGTTTGTTGCCTCACATATGCCAAGATCAAGCTCAGGACTGTGAGGGATGCAGCCTCCTGCTGCTATTGCCACTCAACAGAATATTGCTGTCTGCTGGAAAAAAAACTTCTTAGGCTCACCAAGGGCAAGAATCAATCACTTTTGCTGACAAAATATGCTTAGACAAGCTTTTCTAAATAATAATATTTTTATGGTGTTCTTGGAGGGAAGGGGAGTTGCAGAAGGAAGTTGCCCAGAGTGATTTTTTTCCCGTTTCACTCGTTTCTTTTCTAAGCAGAGAAATGTTTAGAGTTGCTTTGCTTTAACTTAGGAAAACAAACTCCTCTACTACAAGAGCTGCCAAGTTACTACACCTCAGAAGTGCCTTCAGATGTCAGTGAAGCACCAGCAGTGTACAAAGATGCCTTTGTGTGCTGCTTTGTAGTCTGTGTTGAATGCAGATGCCATTTAATGAAGTCAGTCTTTCCAACATCTCCTTTTTGGCTTTTTTTTTTTGTATAGTTTGACTTAACATCGGTAAATGTCAGCCCCACGAGGATGTGAAGAGGGGAGGAAACCTGACAGAGCTAAATGTGGAAAATTTTTGATTTAAGATTGGCTGGTACATCTGCATCCAGTTATCAGAACCTTCTGATTTTGAGAATGATACGTTGGATTTTCAGTTTTTCCTACAATTATTTATTTGAGGTGACATGGCAGTGACAAGCATGGGATACAGAGCCCACTTTCTCATCCTGTGGCTTCAGTTGTCTTTGGATGAAGCTGTAATACAACCTAGGCATTGTGAATGATGAGATCCTATAAAGAGGGAGAAAATAGCTCTGCATCCCAAAATATCATTTGCTTATAAATATAAATGAGATGGCTGGAAAAGAACAAAAAAAAAACTATTTCTTTTGAAAATATTTTTTTAAATCTCTGCCTGCATAATGGAAAAGTGTGGCATTTAAAATTATCCTGGAACGTGGAAGTTAGCTCAAAATATGAAATACATCAGATAATACTGTAAAAAATGAGAATATATGCATGGCATAACAGTAATTTACATCTTCATCACAGTTCTCTCTAGATTCTCAAATTCCCCAATGCCTGTAAAATACTTTAGGTTGTCCATGTCAGTGAGCTGGAAATTATCACGATGTAGTTGTGAATAAAGCAAGACATGAAGATGTAACGCAATTACTGCAAAGTGCATGGCAAAGAAAAGAACAGAATTTTTATCTGCTGATCCCAGAGCTTCTGCTCCAGGAACAGGGCTGGTTTTATGAGCAACTATCAGGGTAAAAGGTGCTTGTGTTTGGGCACAATATAATCTACATTTCTGTCTGTTACCAGGCTGCTTGTGTTGATGTACAATTGTATGTGAAGAATCCTAAACAATTGGCACAAGCCACGGCTCTGAAGAGTCTGCTCGGTCTCTGCAGCACAGATTCTGACAGGAATAACTCAAGTGAGAGCAGCAAAATCATCTCTGTTTGACAATGATCATTCCCAACACATGCAAATAATCATTTTTGGAACTATCACAAATCAACTCCTCTTGAGATCTTCAGAAGTGGAGAAGTAGAGATCTTCACGTGGAAATTTCCTTCACTTGGCTCAAGAGGGGCAGTATTTTAAACAAGTGTAAGGAACATTGTAGTGACTTTTTCCATTCACTCATTCTAGCTTGGGTGGAATCAGCAGTTCCCACTGTGAAACTTTGTCCCCAGACTTCTCAGAAAAAGAACAGGAGTGACACAGTGCAGCAAAAGTCACTGAGCACGATGTGTTCAGACCCCTGAACTTGGAGTTTGAAAGGTTCCTCTGAAGAAACACAGCAGACAAAACATGGTTTTCTATTCTGTTGTTGACATAAACGAGGCAAAGGGGAATTCTTAAACATTTTTTGTTTTGAAAGGATGAACTAAAAGGATTTGACATTTTCAGATATTTTGCTGTTGTTTCTTGATGGCAGGCACAAAAAATTATCTTGAGAAATGGGTAAGAGTTGACCCAAATGGCAAGGAAGTGTTGATTCTTTGCCCATAAAGGTTGTGAGGGGATTTTTTTGTTTGTTTGTGGTTGTTTGGTCAGTGCTGAAGTCAGGCTCTTGGACAAGATGATCATTGCAGGTTTTTACCAACTGAAACAATCTGTTCTAAAGTTAAAAAAATCTTTCACTCTTCTTTAAACAGTATGTTTTCTCTCTCTTTTGACCCAATTCACCAAAGTCAGTGTTTTTGCCCATTTAATTGATGTGATCACAAAGTTTCAGACATTCTTATTCCCTAATTTTTCCCAAAATACTTTACTATACTTTACCAGTAGGTGGTTTTGGCATCTCTCAGCACATTTGTTTTGCAAATCACCAGGTCATGTAATCATTTAAGTTCTGACCAGACCAGCTGGGACAGAAAATCCTGTTAAATTTCAGCTTTGGAGTTTGGGAGGGATGGAGATTATCATTTTTACCCTTGAATTTGGAGAAATTTACAGCTGGGAATGCTTTGGGTCCATGTCATATCAGCAGTCAATGAAAGAAACACTGACTTGGTCATAACCTGATCTCTCAATTTCATTGCAAGTGTCATATCATTCAATGCTCTGATTTCTTTCATTTCACATTGTGAATCTGTCCTGAATAATTCCAGAAAGAGACTTGACCTGAGATCTGGGCTGAAATTCTGTAGCTTTTGTGTTTAAAAATCCAATATTTTAAAAGCTTTATATCTCAAGTGAAGTATTTTTTTCAAAGGTTGGAGAACAGAACAGAAAATGTTGATCCTCAGTGGTTACTCTTTACAATCATGTGGGAACACTAAATATGAAACTCTGAGGTTCCATATTCATTGTGCCATGTTGATTCCCGGTGCCATTTCAGCTGGCAAAATATTCCTCTTTCCCTGCAGGCTCCCACATTTCCGCTGTTTCTTTTCATTTTATACAAAATAGGTTAATTTATGATCCCACACATGGTTTTGCCATCGAGAGATTCCTGCATGATGTCAGCAGTGAGTTATTTTCATACAGCACAGAGCACCAGCTCTGCACCCAACTGGAGTTCTGAATTTAACGCTGACCACTCACAGTCACGAATTTCAGTTCTTTGCTTCCTTTCAGGCAGCATTTTTCTCTTTGCATGATTTTATTTCTGGTTGTGGGTTTATTTCTGTGGTTGGAAGAAGTTCATTACCCCACCAGGAGTCCTGTCCATCAGCTTCCTTATTGCAAACCCACTGGAAAGATTTCAGAAAAATGTATTTCAAGTTATGCTTCAGAAGTGGGAAAAAAAGGGGGACAGTGATGGTAATTATAAAAATGAGAGATGACTGGAAGAAAAAGTTTATTTGATTACCACAGCAAAGGGATCTGTTTGCTAATGAGAAGTGGATCATTAGTAGAAGTTTTCCATTCACGTCATTTGTAACATAAAAAATAAGAATTTATTCAGAACAAACATTCTCTTTTATCTTGCTAATCAAAAGACCTCTTGCCAAAGTAAAAATGACACTTGACATCTCAAAGCAAATGCAAAGACAGAGTGGCATAAAAGCATTGCATGTTCAATTTGAATAAAAGAATTCCAAATGCTCAATTAAAAAAAAATATATAAAATTTGAAACTAATTATTCTTAGGCACGACATTCACTTTTATAGATTATTGCACTGAAGTCATGATACCATATGTTAGAAAAATCCTTTTTGCTCAACATCAACAGTACCAATTTATGGGACGTGAGAAATGTTTTCAGGGGTGGCTTCATTGTTCTGAACCCGTTATAACATAATGGCACTTGTGTACTTTGGTAATTTAACAGCAGACTTTCAAAGTCACAGAATCTCCCAAAGACAGTGATAGATGCTGAGAGGGATTTGGAAGAGCACCCAGCTTGCTGCAGGCACAGACACAAAGAGGTTTTTTGCTGGAGTTCCATTTGCCAGGTGACAGTTCCACCATCATGAGAAAATTGTTGGCCAGATTGACCCATCTGCCTCCTGGTCTTTGCCAGAATAACGGGGGGACCTGGGCCAGCAACTGCAACAGATTAGTTCCTTGCACTCTATCTTCTTGGCAGGCAGATGTTCTATTAATTAATTTTTTCTGTAGTAATTCATCACCGAATATTTAAGTCTTGTGACTTGTGATTTGGAAAAGGAATCCTCATTTTCCTAGTTCATGAGGCAGAAACAGAACAGGACCAGATGGTCCAATGTGGCAACACTGGATAGCAATGAAGAGCTAAATCTAGATTGCTTCAATCTCCTACAGATTGTTTAAAAACACTTTGTGTGTGTGTGTAGCTTCTGCTGCTTCTCAGAGCTTTGTAGTTAGGCCACAATAGGAATTATTGATCACAGCAGAATCAATTTCTACAAGCCATGGCAGCATCTGCCTTTTGCTTAGAGCTGCCTTTCAGTCCCAAATTCAAAGGTAGCTTCTGCTAAAATAAAATGGATGGATAAATTTATGATAAATAATGGATGAAATGATTGGTGATGAAAAAGCTGCTGTTTCTATGGAACAGTTAATTTTGAATATAGGACAAAACAGAACAAGTGAACCAGGACATGCTCTCCTACAGGTTGGAAACTACTTGTCTCTCTTAGTTCATAAAGATCTTAGACATTCTACTGTGTAGTAAATATCATTAACTTGGTGAAATTTTTCCTCTTCAACAAGTGTCAGTGGCTCAGCTGTGCTGTCTGGGACAGTGGCCTTGGCAGGAAAGATTTTTGACATTCAGTCATTGGAAATTAACAGAGCACATATTTGCAGGTGATTTCATAGCTTTCAAAATAACAAATAAACTCCTGATTCCATTGTGGTATTTCTATATTAGCCACAGCATTTTTTGGTATCCAAGGTGGCTTTTCTTTCCTACACTAAAAAAATTAGAACTGACATCTAATAAACTAGCAATCAAAAATAATAATTTAGATAAAACCTGCCCATAAAAGGGATATTGCTTTTTACTCTTGATTAAAATTTGTAAATTGAGCTTGACATTATTTTAAATTTTTTATTATTTTTCTCATGCTTAGCCCAGACATCTCAAGAACCACTTTGGCTGCTGAAGTATTTCGAGTATTTTACCCCTTTTCTCCATCTCCTTTTCCCCTCAATGAAAGATTTTTGAAGTGGAAGCCACCAAAGCCCACAGAGGATTTATCAACTGATTTCAGAGTTGGAATAGAACTAAAAACATTATAAAGTACCATCATCTTAATTATGTTTAGCTTTTACATGAGTTTGTAGATTCTTTTTAAAATAACTTATACTCCAGCTGTGTTTTACTCTTCCAACCTGATATTAAATCTTTTCTGTTCCAATCTGCTTTTAACATTCAAATTCCTTCATAATTTTCTAGTCTGCAAATTTTAAATTGATTCTTGTTGGCACTGAGATGTAAAAGTTAATTGCTTATCTGGGAGAAAAAACAAATGCTGAAAATGAAGCCACATGATGGATTTAATTTGTGGAAGTTAATTCACATCCATTGCTGCTTACTTTTGCATAACCAGAGGTTGCTCTTACCTGCCTGCAGAGCACAGGAAGAGTTATCTCCAAACCATTATGCATTTTTCCATGGTTCTTTATGCATTTTTTCTCTTTATCCAACTTATTATAGTATTTTTATTGTTATTATAGTTATTATAATATTATGTAAGATATATATAGTTATACATGTATATAATAACTATATATGTGGATAGATAGATAGATAGATAGATAGATAGATAGATAGATAGATAGATAGATAGATAGAAAGATAGATAGATAGATAGATAGATAGATAGATAGATAGATAGATAGATAGATAGATAGATAGATAGATAGAGATATTATTATAGTTATTTTAATATTTTTACAGCACCCCAGCCTTGCAATGCTGACTGGAAAACCTCACTGAGGGATGTGGGGAGCCCTTGGGCTGGGCTGCCTGCTCCTTTGCATGGTAAATATTTGGGGAGTTCTTTCCAAATTTGGGTTGTGAGATCTGAAAGTGAGGTTATTCCTGCAGCTCCATGGGAATTAAAGCTCCTGCTCTGCCTCTGGAATTTGGCTGCCTTGGGTGCTCTGTGCTGCTGCTCTTGGAGGAGAACCATGAAGTTTTTTCTCAGTGAAATGCTTCAAGGTGTAAAGAAGGACATTATCAAATCTGGCTCATTCTGCCACCTGGGAAAATCCCGCTGGATTTTCAAAGTTTCAGTAATTTGGCTGATTCATTCTGCCTCTCCCTGATTCAGAGCTGTTGTGCAGCCACAGAGAAATGTCTCTGCTGGGAATTCAACTTCAGGGTGTAGGGGCAAGAGACTCTTGGCACAGAAGCAGTAAATTATTCCAAAAGGAATGTTTCCATTTGAATTTTAGATACCTGCAATGTTCAGGGATGGCCAAAAATGAAGTTTGGTCTGAACAGAACACAGAACTCATTCAGCTAAGGAGAAACCCGTGTGCATAAACACAACATGATGTTTAATTGTGATTAGAAGTGGTTTGGCTTCAATGTAGCCAAATCATAACTAGCTGCACCTCAAATGGGTAGGAATGGTTCTAGTAGGATTTAGATCTGAAAATCAGAAACATTCTCATTTTGTGCTACATATGCACAGACTTGGGATTTACATTTTTAAACAGCTATAGTGGGAAAAAAATAAATCACAGGCTACACAGGAAAACTGTTGAAACTTTTTCTAAATCCATCCTTTCCTGTAGTAAAGTCTTTTGGCAATTGAGACTGAAAATGTGTTTCTCAAAGGCCAAATTTCATTTAAAGTGAAGACTCTAAATAACTCCAGGGAGAAAAAAAAATAGTGTAATTTAGAAAGATTGCAGAAGAAAAGTAAATTTGACATTGTCTTAGTTGCACAAAACTATGTTATTTTAAGAAAAGGAGAGAGACTGATGTCACGCACTCCATTATATTTTCACAATAAGGTAATACATGTGATTGAAAATATTGCAAAGAAAGGAGAATAATTTTGCAGAAGTGATTTCAGGAACTCCCTTGGATTCACAAGTTAGGATTTTGCTGTAATAAGTGATAATACAAGATACATTATTCTGTGGCAGCAGTACTGCCAGAGCAATTCCACCAAGATGTTAATAGGATTTTTGAACTCTCTCATGTCCAAAAACAATGGCTGAAGTCTGAGATTTACTCAGTGGGCTTTTAAAGATGTGTGTAAAATATCCCCTAAACTTTTCTAGCACCACATCCCCAAGCAACACATACTTCTTTATACTGTAATTTTCATTAATTCACTTTAAATTAAGTTGTATTTAAAAAAAAAAATTGACATAACATGTGGAGATGCTTAAAACTTTAGGCAAGTGATGTCACTCCTCAGGCACTCATATGGATACATTTATATTTATATTTACACACACTTCTTTGTCTACAGAGGAGTTTTAAAAATGTGTGGAGTATTTTGAATGCAAGCAAGTCAAAAATGACTTTTTTATTAAAATATATTTGGTTGATTTAAATGTAATCCATCAAATTGTTCTATTTTGTCAGCTGCTCAACTACTTAATCTTCTTCCAAGGCACTGAAATATTAAAATTTATGTTAACAGGAACTCTGCTTAAAGTACAGTATGCTTAAACTTGTTCCTGATAAAAGACCAGTTCATAGGTTCTAATCAGTACCAAAAAAAAGCCACTGATATTATTTAATTGACTGAAACACATTTAAAAAGTTCTGCTGACTGATATAATCTGAGCAGGTCATGCCATTTCTTCATTTCCTTTGCAATAGTTGTTTTTATGAATTTATTGTTATTCATAAATGGGTTTAAGAGGTCATTCCTGATGGCTCAGCAGAGTTTTCAGGATGCTGCAGCGAGCCCACTTCAGACTGGCATAAGGAAATCTTGTATTTCACTTTTCCTAAACATAAATCTTCTTTTGTGTTTCTTCTGAAATTCAGGATAATAACTTTTTCTTGCAAAGCGAGGGTTGAGACTTTTGTCTCTGTTAGAAAATAATTGCAGAAGTAACCCAAGTGTTGATGTATTGCTACATAATATCCCTCTTGTATTGATTATTCCTTAATACTCTTGTCATTGTGTGATTATTGAGTCAAAATATTGAACATATTTGCCTAACTGCTTTCCCACCTTCACCTTTCCCATTTTATCTCTCTTAATGCTGACAACTTCTGGTTTTAATTTTTCCTGCTATTTCTACAAAATCCTCCCAATTTAGCACTTTCCCAAAGCTTTTCTGGAACCAGGATTATTGTTAAATGCTCTAAGAGCAGAGCCGCTCCAAAAGAGCTCTGTACGTAACTGTCAAGAACGCAGCTCTGGAACAAATTCAGTGTTTGATTTCCATGCACTGAATATACAGCCAGAAATAAAAGCAGATTTGTGTCAGTTTTGTGTTGTATAACTTGGGTTGTGTTTATAATTTCTACATCCCCACCCACGAGCAGCACTCAGCTGAGCAGAGCTGCACATCCTGCTCGACCTGGGCTCCGAATCGCGGCGTAACCATCGAGCTCAACGCTCACCTAATTGGATTAATTAATTAATTTGACAAGTTATTCCTATGGTCAAGTTCTGATAACATCACCTGTCGCTATGCTGTAAGTACAAAAGGTGTCAGAGCCCTGAGAGGGTTGCAGGGCCTTGGTGCTCCAGAGCATCTCCCCACCCACGGGATCCAGCCATGGAGCCTGAAGACATCAGGCAGGACTTTTGTATTGCTTTTAAAAAGTATTTTATCTCATGCTACCTGTTTATTCAAAGATTTTTTAATTTTTTTTTTTATTTTTTTGACAGATTCTGTCTGGCTTTGAGCAAAATCTGACAAAGACAAAAAATATTTCTGTTGTATGACAATGGCAATGTCACGAGGAACAGGATTAGCCATGCAGGTAATTAGCTGATTAAAGAGGCACAATTTCTTTGGATTCCCTCTGAATGTTCCTTATTTTTATTTCAGAATATCTGCTTTAAGGCCTTCCAGTGCTCCAAGATTTAGGAACCAGCCATGGAAATAATTTGAGCTCTATGAAACTTATTTATCGTTCTGTAAGCACAGCTGGCAGCCAGTCTGTGCGCTTGGTCACCACTGCCGTGGCATTTAGGGCAGGAGAAATGCAATTGTTGCAAAAGGAACCCTTCCAAATATGTTTTGTCCAGTGTAGTTTCTATTCCAGCAGGATAACATAGATGAAAATGCTTCTAATTTTAGGTCAGATGTAATAACTGCTCCTTTCACAACCCTTTGGAATTAAGGCACTGCAAACATTCAAGAAGCTGTTGTGTCAAGAAAAATGATTGGATAAAAATGTTAATAAAATAATATGAATTTTTTTCATGAGGGCTCAGTAAAATCATTAAAACCTCGTTTTATGTGACCAATGTTGCTGCAGGAATGAAAACAAAATTGACCAAGTTACAGAACAAAACATTGTGGAAGGAAATATTAA
Source organism: Poecile atricapillus (assembly GCF_030490865.1). NCBI lineage: Eukaryota > Metazoa > Chordata > Aves > Passeriformes > Paridae > Poecile > Poecile atricapillus. Next base: position 16,740,693 of record NC_081260.1, on the reverse strand, counting down.
AATGGGACAGAACAGGAAATGTTCTTCATTAAAATTCTCTTCAAAACATTGGCTGTTATTAAGAAATCTTGATCATAAAACCTGTCATTCCAAATTTTAAAATAAAGGTGCTTTTAGTCAAATATTCTCTTTATTAGAAAGGTAGGCAATTTTAAAAAAACAGCTAAAATATCACAGATTTTTTTTTTAGTTTCAGAACTTTTCAAAACCTATTTTCCTTCTATCAAGATTTTATCAGGTTATATCTTCATTGATTCATATCTTCACTTCTTCATTGATTCAGATAATCCTTTTTTCCACTCTCTCTAGGGGACATGTGTATATGCTATTTCATTCATGTTTCTAGTCCATATTTAAAATATTAATTATTTCTGTCCTAGTCGGATCACATGGCATTGAGATAACTTGAATTGAATTAGGAAAAATACATAAAAAGTTAACTTGTCAAAGCTCATTCTAACAAAGGAGAAAAAAACAATTAAAAAGGGAAATTCATCCTAGAAATACAAGTGGTTGTGTTTCATGTTTTACCAACAGAATGTGTAACTTCCAGTTAACAGACACTGTATTCCAGCAGTTTATTTTCATTAATATTATTGTTCTATTCTCCAGTTATAGACTCAAAGTGTCAGGTTCAGCATCCCTTGTTCTGAGCCTCTGTCATTTCTAATTTATGCTGATTGATTTGTTTAATGCCAATAAAAAGTATTGCACCTTTGAGTTGGTTATAATTAAGATGCAGTGCATTCTTAATGTATCCCCTTAACTACAACTGGTTTCAAAATCAATATGACCTCTTAAATAAAGAATCCAGGCTATTTGTTATTCACTGCAGAAATTCATATTACTGGAAAGTGTCTGTGATCAGCTAAGAGACACTTCTAAAAATATTATGTTTGCAGTTATAACTTTATCCAAAATGTCCTGTAGATGATTGCTCTGAGAATCTGTTCTCTTGCCATTGCAAAAGTTTATTTTCATTTTCAGCTACCAATGACCCAAACAGAGCAATAACAACACTGGGATATCATTGCCATGGACTAGCTGTTGAATAGGAAATAATTCCTTTTTTTTCAGGAGAATGATCTTACCTATGATTATCATTGCTGACTGTTTTTCAAATAGGTCTGGTTTTGTTCATAGGCAACTCCTCTGAGACTGCAAGGACAAAAATGGACCTAACTGTAAGTAATTTTCTGCATTTCATCTTTAGTCACTCGCAGAAATATCAGTGGAATATTAACAGGAAAGCTTTATACCACTGTTGTCTTTACTGAGTGAATTGATGATCTTTTTAATGGTTTTTATTAAAGATAACAATTAAAAAGTCAAATAATAAGTTCACAAGTCTTTGTTTCCCTAAAATATAAGGGTCAAAAAACAACATTTACTAAGAAAAAAGAACCTTAGAACCCTGAAGATGATCCATTTAAAATTCATAAATGTGACTTTTCAACCTATTTTCATTAGAAATAAAGCATTTTATTTCTGTTTAGATATAAAAATAAATAAGGAGTATTATTAACTATGAAGAAGGAATTCTTTAACTGAGAGGTTAATTTTTGCTTGGAGAAGAATGTTTGCTTAAAATTGAATCTGAATACTTGGTTTACTTACTCAGAGGTGAAATGGTCAAACCACAGTGGAAAATGCAGCTTGTACTCCAAGAGAACAGTAACCCCTACATCTCAGAACATGACAGGTGGATTTAAAGACTTTTTAACAAAGAAAAGGGAGGAAATACTTCAATCTTCTTATTTCCATGGTCTTTAGTTCCCTCCAACAGTTTATGCTACTTGCTTATAAACAGTACAGAATAATCACAGTTACCATCATAAATAAACATTTCATTTTCCTTCTTGATGAAGTAAAATCTCATGGTAACACAGAAAAATTGTTTGTTAAAAATTGCTCAAAATATAATCTGGGAATTTTATCAAGGTATATAATTCTGCACTGCAAAAGACAAAGATGAACTTGCTCCTCTTCAAACCTGTCTGCATCAGCAGTGAAGCTCAAAAAATTTGTATTCCCCAAATCACTCAGCAGGAATTGTGCCATTGTAGAAAATCATTGAACCATGATCATAAGAATAAATATTTGAAACTGATGATTTTGCTTCCTTACTATGTTGGGATTCTTGCTGTCTCTCCTGTGATCTCAAAATGTGATAATGAAGAGTGAGTTTTTAATAAGAGTTCCATCTTGTGCATAAAGATCTCCCCATCTTGCATTAAAAAGTTCAAGTGACCATTTCACCTATTTAGTTTAGTTTTTATCTTTATGTACACAGATGCATTTGGGTTTGCTGTTTAACTGGATTTTAATACATACATAATAAAAGGTATTGATTATAATGAGAGAGAAAATTGCTTTGCAAGTAAAGGATTCCTGATTCCCTTCTCCCAAGAGATAAACACCCATCTGTTACTACATGAAAAAAAGGAGGCAATTACAGAGTTAATGCTCTGAAAAACTTGTTAGTTTGTTGTACCATTAAAGGTGGTTGTAAAAAAGTATAAAAAGCAGTATTGTCTGCAAACGATAATGTGGTTGTGATGATAAGCAATGATAGATGATAAGCACTTGGTGTAATTTACATTTTAAGTATATAGAGTAGCAAAACACATCCCTCAGAGTCATGCATCCAACAGATCTTTGCACATGTGGTGAATGAGCTTCCAACTGCAACCCTGCAATTAAAGCATCTCTTGAGGCTGTTAAGGTAAAGTGTTCCAAGGCATTTCCTGTAGTGACAAATTCTGAGGTTGCTTCGAGCTCTTGTGTTTGCTGAATCAGGATTTCACATCATTTCAGTGTAGTTTCCCCATTTTCTTGGTTTTTGTCATGGATTTCAGCTAGCCCTGGAGCCATGGTGCTGTCTGGCTGTGCTGCTGCAGAAAAGCAGTGAAGTTGAGGTTGCTTCAGTCAAAATTAGAAGCAAAGACCAGCTTATAACAATTAAAGCATGGCAGGAACACTATTCCAGGTAAAATTAAAATGACTAAGTCCTTTCTGGCTGTAGGATATTATTCCATAAAGAACTCTTTATCCATCCCCTTCAGAGAAATTATACTGGAATAGCCCTGACTGGTTCACCTAGTTAGTGGAACCAAAGAAATTTGAGTTTGCACCCAAATGATGTTTGCAATCAGCATTTCTCCACAAGGATCCAGGGACTGTAGTGGTAAAGGCAGAGTCTGTGCCTAAAGCAAAGAGCAAAAGTGAAGAGCAAAAGTGATTTTTCTGGATCCAAACAGACTTAGAAATGAAATTTTTATTTCAATGTTCATCTCAGAAGGAATCATTCCTGCAGGACCATGCCATGGAATGGAATTTGGGTGATCACTTGGGTGGCCGTTTCCAGGTCTTCCATCCTTCCTAAAGTTGTGCTGCTGCTGGTGGTGCGAGCCAGAAAACCTCTTCAGAGGAGAATTGTGCATCATATGGTAAAGGCTAGGTATTAGTTTTTATTTTTAGCTTCTTTTTAGGCAGTTATGTAAATGATGAAGAGCTTAACTCTCCTGAATTATCAGCTTGCATTTTGCAGAGCAGTTGCATTTTGCCCTCATTTTAAATTAAGTTCCTAATGTGTTTATGGCATTGATAATGGGTTACCTCACTAAATGCATCATTACAAATCCGTGTAACATTCTTCTGTTTGGAGTAACACAAAGAAAAAGTCCTGACAGGAAGGCTATAAACAGGCTCAATTACTGGCAGCCTTTTTTTACAAATGAACAAGTTACGGTTTTGGGAGAGCAGAATTTGTGCCAGAAAAACAGATTTTGATAACTGAGCCTGTCAGGAACACACTGAAGGTCAGCATATCTGTGGATGAGACCTACTGTAGAGCAAACAATTTACTGGATGATTCAGCAACATTTCTAGGGGAGTACATCATTCATCATTGTTATAACAACTGAGAGGCAAAAATGTGATTAATTTCTTTCTTCTGTTCTGAAGTTTGGGAAGCATACATCAACTTCTGTGTTCATCAGATAACTCATTTCTGAAATAGTTCTGAAGCCAAAATATCCAAAGCGTTTAATAGGAGGATAATTTTAAAGTTGTCTGCCAATTTAGGGTGGGGTATTTTTTATTCTTCCATAATACAGTGTGAATGCTGTGTATTTCAGAGATTCCTGTGGCCATTGATTATAACAATGTAAATACTTTACATTTACATTGATTATATCATGTAAACCATGTAAATCCAGTGGGTTTCTGTGCCAAGTGTAAGTTTTGCAAAGCACAAAGGTAAATTTGCCCCAGCCTCCCATCAACCAATTTTTGACAGTGACATAAAATAAATGTGGTGTTGGCCACAGCTGCATGGAATCCAGGCCATGCTAGGGCTGAGAGGAGCACATTGTCAGTTAATACTGTTATGGATAAAACAATAACAATAACAACAATATTAATATTAACTTTGTGAAAATTAAACCATCATTATGTTATTTATATTATATTATATTATATTATATTATATTATATTATAGTATAGTATAGTATAGTATAGTATAGTATAGTTTAGTATATAATAGTATATTATATTATATTATATTATATTATTGTATATTATTGTATATTATGGTATATTATATTATTGTTTATTATTGTTTATTATTGTATATTATATTATTGTATATTATTGTATATTGTTATTACTATATACTATATTACCATATTAAATAATGATTATGATATTAATATTAATGATGTTGTGAATAAGAATAAGAATAAGAATAAGAATAAGAATAAGAATAAGAATAAGAATAAGAATAAGAATTTCTCTTAGGCAAGTTGGCATTCCTATGTCTTCTAACTCTCAAAGGGTCAATTGGCAATATTCAATATTTTGCTTTTCAAAAGGAAAATATTTTCCCTTTATTATCAGTATCTTTCCCCTACATTTTTGTATCCCTTTCTTACAGCCATCAGGGAAGGTGTTTTGCCAGATGCAGCTTAATTCCTGTCACAAAATGATAGCTTAGGTGCAGACAGGAGCCACCAAGTTGTTGCTCTTTATTAGTTATTAATTCCTTGCTTTAGTAAGATCAGTTTCTAGCAGAACAGTTAAATTTTTATCTCTTCCTTTCCTTAATTCACTGTGTAACTTTTTGGTCTTTAGATTTTGGGAATGGGAAGGTCTTGGTTCGTTTCTATTCATCTCTTGCCATTTTAACTAGTGGTCCACAAAGTAGTTTTTATTCTTTTCATATAAAAGAAAGCAAGTTTTAGCATCAGGTTTTTGATTTATCATGAAAAGGTAATTCTAAAATCTAGGAACTTGATCAAAAAGTGATTTTTTAATTGGGCTGCAGGGAAGATTAAAACTGAGATTTGCATTAGAGGTGACAATTTGGCAATCAGATTTGGTATAACAGAAAACATGATCTGAATTCATCACAGGGAATTAAGAAACTATAAATTATTCACTTATGTCCCTCATGTTTCTAAAAAAATTGTATTATTTACAGTCATGTCCTTATGATTTTATATGTTCAGAGAAGTAGTAATTACACATACCTACAAGTTCTTTAGTAAAAGTTTTCCAAAGCAGAAATAAAAATCCTAAATTGCTCCAGAATGAAGTATGACCAAGTGTAATCTCGGCTTTGAAATGTTTCTTTTGGTTATTTGCAAATTTCGACACTTACCTGTAGGATCTGCATGTTAGAAGCACTTTTGATTAGGCATACTTAAAATTTTTGGATTTTAAACATGGTCCACTGATTTTCTCCATTTTCTGAAGTCTAATAAAAATCTAGGTGTTAATTCAACACATTTCCTGATCAAGAGAGGCTGAAAATTTTTCTTGACGCTCACCACAGCTATTTAATTTTAAAAGAACCCGGGGTCTAAGACATCCTCTTATCTTTATGCACTGAGCTGTCACTAAAAAATAAAGAGCAGGAGCTAAAATGCACAGAGTTAGGCATGTGCACAAATCAAAACCAAAAAATGGTTTTTTGTTTCTTAAATGAAAACTAAAAAAACTTCAGGCAGAAAATGATGTTTAAATTAAGAATACCCTTCATTTTGTAGAGAATGTGTTTCAGAGTGGTGCTCAGTGTTCCACATCTAGCCAAACATCTTTTTACAAAGCAGCTAGGAACATGTATAAACTCTTTTAAGTACCACTAGATTGTAGGACAGCTGTTCAAGAACTTAAAATCTATTAAAAATTCAAATCTTTCCCATGTGGGTGATAAACCAGCTGACAATTACATAAATACATCAATATAGCCCATAAGCAATGACTCTTTGCCTCATTATTTACCTTTCATGTTGCACAAAATCTGTTACAGTTCCTATAATTCAGTTTAATTTCATCAAGTATAAAACTTTGTATTACCATAGCTATCCTATTAAATATTTTACCCTGAAGGTTTACAAATCTCTCTGACTCGTGGCTGGTGTCTGGTTCTTCATGCATTAGCAGGTTTTAAGACAGAAAAAAAAAACCAACCTACTACTTGTTTCAGCTTTTTTTGTAATTAATATGGGCATGTGGTGAATGGTAAAAATGCCACACTCACTGGATTTTTTTTCTTTTTTTTTTTGCTCCAGTTTAAATGAGTTGATTAATAGTGAACCATTCTTCAATCCTGTATAAATTCATCCTGGAAAAATGGGTTTCAGCATTTTACAAGTGTGCTTTTTAAATAACTGACTACAGCACAAGTTTCTGATTCTCTATTTATTACCTGCAAAAACTAAAGAGATTGTAAAAAAATAATATGTAATACAAATATACACATTCTCACAGAAATTCAAATGGGCAAACCAAAGGCACAAAGCCAACCCAAAGCAGAAATGTTCAAACTGATTTGCCTGTGTGTGCTGTGCTAGTGGGTAGGAAAGAAATGTGCCTGTATTCTCCTCTCAGGTAGGAATAATTATAAATGTCAAAGGAGAATGTTTTTTACTCTGAAATTGAGGTTTTTTTGGCAGTTAACTAAAGGCTGTCATCAGTTGTAGCACACCAAGCATACAAATCTCTACCAGGAATTGTCCAAAGCAGGGAGAGGATTGAACAGTCAAAATATCCTGAAAAATACATTTGGAAGAAACACTTATTGAAAACTGGCAACCTGATCTCAGGGACAGGAATTTTTAGGTCTCCTGGTTAAGTCACACCTGCTTTTTGTTTGCTTGTTTTTCACGCTCTGAGTGTTCAGCTCCTGGCTGAAAAACCACCTTGCTCTAGCCAGGATGTGATGGGAAGAGCAGAGCTTTTGAGCAGAAGAAGAGTGTGAAAAATTCAGGTTAAAAGGAAAAATTAATCCAGTATTTTTACATATTTTCAACTTTGCATTCCTCTTGTGCCAAACCTTCTCTGTGAAGTCATGATTGGATGCAGGTATTACACCCACTCAGCCTTGAGTCCAATATAAACATCAGAGTGCCACAGCTCTTTCCAGAACTGAGGTATTTATTAGAAATTATTCCTTGGTTAATATTTTATAGCTCTTAAAGGATGTCTGTTATTGATTTGATCCATATATCTGTTCACATTGCACAAAAATTGGTACATTTGGAACAGACTACAGCCTGTAGAATGACTTCTGATATATTTATGTTGTTAGTTTGTTAGAAAAATCATTCTTAGTTTGCTTTTGAGAATCCTGTAAATATTTAGAATTACAAACAGAAATCATAAATATTTTTAAAATACAAATACCAAACAATATAAACCCAAGATATTTAAGGAAATAAAAGCTGTTATTACCCAAAACCACATATTCTTTACCATTTTTGTTTGGCTGGTTTTAATAATAACATTCAAAAAGAAGGAAGAAGGAAAGACTGGAAGCCTGAGTGGTTTTAATACTAAAAATCAAGCTTGTAAATTATCCAAATAATTTTTAAAAATGCAATTCTTTCATGTGAAAGTTGTCATAAATCCTGCTTTCTCTCTCCCTCTCTCTAGGTCTCCAAAGATTATTGAAGGTAAATCTGAGGCTCAAAGTTCTAAATACGATGTATTTATGCATTCAGGTGCTTAGGGAAGGCCTCTGGATGTCGGGAGATAAATCTGTCCCTCAGCTTGCTGCCACACTCTCAGAGATGAGTCTGCCCCCAGACATTCCTGAGAGCATTTCATTGCACAACCACAACTGCAGCTCTTCTTCTTGGGCTGCCACCTCCCAGCACCATCCATTTCTCCTTATGCAGAGGATATTTAGGTCATCTAGTTTTCATTCACGTTTTATTTCTAAGCTGAAGCCCGGGAAGGTAATGGTGCATACCTCTAAATGGCAAGTTAATGGGGAGGCCAATTCACCTGCTAATTAAGGCACTGACATTTGTGAGTGCAGCTGGGTTTTTAGAAGGGCTCTGAAACCTGAAGGGGAAAAAACTCCCCCATCTTTCTCCCTAGTTCCCTTTCTAGGACAAATACATGTTTTACAGTTCTTAAGTGGCATCAGTTTGTGGCATCACTGGAAGGGTCTCCTACCAAAACTCAGCTGGTAAACCTGAAAGCAGAAATCCCCAGGGCAGAAGGGCTGTTGATCATTAATTGTGGTGTGTGGAAGAGCTGGCTGATTTCTTCCTCTCACAACTTTTATTTGTTGTCTATCCTGCCTGTTCCATTCAGCACTGGATGGGCACTACTCAGTTCTGTTGGATTTGTGCTCTACTACAGCCTGCAAGAAGATACAGCAAATTCCCCCAAGACTCCCAGCAGAGTTCTCCACTAGAAATGTTTTCAGAAATATCATCCTCAGGATGTCTTCATGCAATTGTCAAAGGAGGAAGAATTCTGAGTAAGGTATTTGGTAAGATTTTGAGTTGAATTCTTTAAGATACTTTAATATACTCCTCATGTTGCTAAGCACAACATCACAGAAAAAAATTGCATTTCTATGCTCCTGCCTCTCATCAGTGGTACCAAAACTTCAGTACATTTGTGAGTCCCTCTCACTTTCCTGAGCACACACCCTGGTTTTATGAATCTATTTATCAGTTTATTGTTAGCTCCCTTTTACAAAGGAGCTGGCAGCTCTATCACACAAACTGCTTCTTCAAATCAGCTTTATTTTTCGATCTGCGAGCGTTTCAGAAAGCCAAGCGTGAACCTTTCAGGTTTTTTGTCTTTTCCCCCTTCTCCTGACAAAAGTGAAACCGTGAAGGCCCTTTTGCCCATGGTAGATTTTATTTCTCCAGGTGGCTGTGCAGTCCAGGCTGGGTCCTGTGACAAATGCCCCTGTCATCTATCCAAATGACAGCACTCCCAGGGCTGGTGGCACTTTGCAGTTTGACAAGGTGTGCGTAAAAGTGTCTCTTCCCTTGCCACCCAGCCCATGAATATCATTCTTTTTCAGTATAAAATATATGCTTGAATGCTATTTCCAAAAGGCTTTTGAAATACAGTGGTATTTGAGGAATTTGACAATGGAGAATTTGCTTTTTATTGTGGGCAAAATAATATTTTTCTCTTCAGCATCCCTAAGACATGGGACACCGAGGAACAGAATTGTTGGTTACCTGCTCTTGAAGTCAAATAATGTCGGTCTGGGATGTTATTCTGCTTTTTCTGCACCCTCTGATGCCCTGAGTGGCTTCAGAAGAATTATATCCTTGAGATCAAAGGTTAACAATTTTAATTCTAAATGCATAAGTCTTCATTGGAGAGATTTTGCTTTTGGCTTTTACCTTAGAGAAAAACTTAAATTCCTTTAAATAATGTAATACTAATTCTCTTTTATTCACAATGTTATTACTTTATTTTTACAGGTATGTTTTAGGATATTCACTGATCTAAGCCAGAAAAGGATATTTTAAAGATAGAAAAGGGATCCACAATGAATGGAAGGGCATTGACTCTCACATATCTTTGACAATATTACCTTTTATCCCTTCTGCATTCATCTTTTATTCTCTGGTTCAACATGACTGGTAATGACGCAATTACCAGTGTAAAATGCAATGCTTGAAAATATAGGGTTACAAAAATGGGTCCAGTTAATGATTAGGTTAAAAATGATATAAAAAAAAATAAAAAATCAGTGTTTTAATATCCTGTAAGAGCAATTAAAATCTGTATTAACATTAGCCCTGGTAGAAAGAGTTTCAGAATTATTTCTCGTCCACATTAATGAGCCTTTATTATAGAAACCCTGAGGTATTTTATATCTCACATGGAAGAATATAATTAGACACAAATTGATAGGCCTGTGCCTGGTACAAAATGAGAATTTATAGCAGATGATTGTGAACCTGTTGTCTGCCTAGTTTTACCCCTAGCAAACGCATCTGCAAGCAGCGTAACTAATCCCCCAGAATAATCTGTAACCAATCTGCACAACATTTCCCATTTCCTGCTACACAAACCATCCCAGAGCCAGCCAGGTGCAATCCTTTCCCAGCTTTACTAAACACTATTGAACACCTAATGACCTTGACAAAATTATCTGCATTAGGGCTGCGAGTGCTCAGCTCCATCTTCGTGATGACACTGTGTAGCAAAGCAAGACTTTCAGTAATGAAGACCCATAAAAACTATTTTAGTGTGTTTTCCTAGCTCCCCTATTGCCCTACATACCCTTCTTAATTGTGTTTAACATCAGTTAAGTAATTTTTAGTTTATTATGGTGCAGTATTCGATTCAGCTTCCTTCCTGAGAATAAAAATAGTATGAGGCAATAATGCATCATCTTACATGTGTCTGAGTTATAGATAGAAGCAGAATTATGAATCTACTAAAATAAAGTTCTTGGAGTGTCTGGAAAATACAAATTGCCTTTAGCTAAAAGGTCTGAAAGTACTCACAAGAGTTTATTTTGGGAGCTGTATGGTACAACTAGCAGGAAACACTGGTAGATACAAATCTCAGCCTCTTCCTGAAACAATGGTTCGTGGGGAAAATTATTCATGCCTGCATTGAAAATCTAAGCCGAGACTGACAGTGTTTCATAGCTCATTAGCTTCTGTGATACTCTGAGAACAGGAGAATGAGTGTGGATAAAATGTTGTGTACAAAAATGGCCTCCACTGCTTTTTTCATCCTATTTCTAAACTGTCAAGTCAGGATCGAGATGTTAAGATTAGGTTTAATAGATGAATGTTCTCCCTACCCTAGAAAAACATCTGAGTGCTTGGATCTGGCTGTTGAATTATTAGGTATATAAGGTATAGGATCAGGAATTCAGCAGAAATTGCCTTCTGAAAACTGCCTTCATGAAAAAAAAAACATTTTCTGATAAAATTCCATTCAGTTGAAATCTCCCTTGCTTAGGTTTGAGGTGCTGTTTCTCGCTTATTGTCTCCTTGACAGCAAAGAAATGCCGTTCAGAAGTGCCTGTAATGGATTTGACATCCCAGCAAAGGCTCCAAGAGGAGCCCAGCTGCAGCTGCAGGCAGTGAGGAGATGCTGCTCCGAAGGTCACCAGGGAAATGACGCTGTGTGCTGGTCCCAGTGCCTCCACAAAGTGTGTAAAACCCCCTTTGATCAGGTACCTTTTCATTCTGTCATGTATTATCTGCAGCTCAGGGAGAGAGAGGGGGGAAGATGGCACATTACAGCTGTTGGACAGATGGGCAAATTAAGGGTGATATTTCTGTGTGCTACGGGGCTGTGCAGGCTGCCTCAACCTTTCCCGACTGTTTAAATGTGCTTTTCATTAGAAAAATCTTCATGCTTTTTGCCTAAAATACGTTTTTTTCCTTACCTTGGAGCATCACAAACCTTTCTTCTTTTACAAGCATTTAAAAGGGGGTCGTTCAGTGTCATATTTTAACGTGCTGTAAGTGGGAAGGCCTCTTAACAGCAGTGTTTATTTGGAAATAAGGATTCCTGAAACCTCCTCTGGTTTTTTGCCATTCTCTTGAGACAAAAGCACACAAGAGACTGAGATTTGAGGTCCTGCTAGGAGGAAAGTGCCATTTTAATGGCATTTAGTGCTTCTCTTTTAGCAAGTCAGTGGTGAGATCCCATGAATTAGAAAAAAAAAGTGAATTACAGACTAACATTATATATGTATTTGAAATGAACAGTGAAAATCCTATAAACAACTCTCAGACTTCTTCCTCTGTTTGACCTGGTTAAAGCAGAATTCATATTTGACAGTAATTACAGGAGATAAGGCTGTCAAACAACTGGCATTACATTTCAGTTGATGTTTAGATAACTAAATATACATTTTTCAGTTAATTTTGACCATAATTTATTTTTATGTCAAAAATGTGGAAAATTGGGTATATGAAACAGCAAGCTGTCAAACCTAGCAATATAAAAGTTTAAACATAGATTTTTACATGTTTTCCAACTTTTTTCCTATGGGGGAGCAGCAGATTAAAATCAGCCACTGAGCCCTAAATCTCAAACAATAAAGTTCTGTTTGGCCCAGAAAATGAGGGGGATTGAGCATCCTGATGCAAATTCTGGGACCTAATCCCAGCTATAGTCTCTGGAATATTTCAGATAAAAATGATATTAAAGTCATACATTCAAGCAATCACTTGTTCTTGATCAAATTCACTGTAAAAGCCAAAAATGGAGAGTTTAGTGCCAAGGTAGCTGACAGGGAGACTATTTCTTATTCTTACTGGTGTCTCCCTGGTATTTTTGGAGATGAAAAATAAAAGACACACAATCATCTTCATAAGGTTTTCCATCCTGATTAGAGCTCTAGAAACAATATGAAGTTAGATGGAACATTCTGGTATAAACTGCTTTTGCCTGACCATTGCTAATCACAGCGTAATTCCTGTGCTGTGAGGAGAAGAATTAACAGAGCTCACAATTAATCTCTTTAGCACAGCTGATGAAACAAAGTAAAATATTTATGAGAGATAAAGTAGATTTCCTCTTTCAGTGTTTACTCTCATGTTTGCTTAAATAAACTCCTACTCCCTTAAGACATAGTGACATTTCTGACTAAACTGAAGCTATTGATCATAGAATTAAAGTTTATATCATGTCCAAATATTTTAAGAGAGAATGGAAAGTCAATATTAAGTACAATTTAAGTCCAACAAGTAGATTACAAATACGGTTGTTTTTAATAAATCATCTAACTCTAACAGCTAGATTTAGCTAATATTTTTTTAATTTATCTGAAGACCTCTTTTGCTTAGTTTCTTCAATGCCTACTAACTTCATTTATCAAACAGAAAGACAGAAGATCCAAAATCATAAAATAAATCTGTCTTGTACTTTCAGGACTCAGTACCTCATGATCATATCTGATGTGTCCATACCATGGAAAGAAAAGAATACTACACAAAAATTAAAAGGTTTCTTATTCACACAGTGTCATTGCTTTTTGCTGGTTTGCATTTCACATGATTTAATTTGAATTCCTGATGTAGTAATAAAAGGCATAGTAGGCACAGGAAAAATTAGCTTTTTTTTTTTTTCTTTCAGCTTCTAAAATATCATATTCTATTTAATATTTGAATATTTACAAGCCCTAAATCGTGAGACTTAAACTTCCCCTTGCCCCCAGAGCTTTTCAACTTTTAGAGATTTTAGATAAAGTTCCCATTGATAGAGAGCTTTAATGCTCTAATGCAAACATTCTGTATGGTGTGTGTTGGCTTTGTTCCACATGAAATTTCAAGACACTCAAATGATCTAAAATCAACATGACACATATTGAATGCATTGGAAAGAAGTCAAGTGACAAGCCTGAAAATGAAAAGAAATTGCTGAGCAGGTGTGCTCCCCAGGTCTTAGGGGGACTGTCTCATCTCTCACATGTCTGTGTTACACAAAACTGAAAATATCCCTGTCAAAATGCCTTGGTTCCCAGCCTGGGAAATGGCAAATAAAGCAAAGACTCGATTGTGACCGTGTGGGGTCTCAGGGGCTGGACTAGAGCAGAATGTGAATGGTTCAGACCCCAGGTACACTCCTGGCAAGCAGCTCTAAAGCCTGTACTTGATACATCTTGTGCCCATCAAGTCCCACATTCCTTCCTTAAGGCTCTTGTAGGTTTCTTTGCTTGTTTTCAGGTTCTCACCATCTCTTCCACACCAGGAATTCCCACACAGGCCTCTCATACTGAGGTACCTCAGCACCTCCTTCCAGCCAGAATCTCCATTTCTTCCCAGCAGGTGAGGGACAGGAAAACAACTTCACACCGAGAATAAACTCAGGAAACTTTAATTCACTACCAAAACCAATGGCCTAAACTAACAACCCATGATTGTGGGTGGGGTGGGGTGAGGGTGCTCCTGCCACACTGGCACAAATTAAATATCAGCTTTCAGGTAAAACATTTTAGCTATGCAGTGCCACCAGGTTGGATTTAACAGCTGGATTTAAACAAAGATCCCACCAGCTTCTTTTCCTTCCAGCACTTCTGGGTTCCAAAAGGAACTGAAATGTTCCAGTGATCTGGTACCTAGCAAACAGACATGGTGCTTGTGAAACCACCTCTGTAGCAAAATTGATGCATTTCTCAATCCTCAACTTTTCAGTGCCTCAGTCTCAGGGTAAACCCAGAGCCAATGTTCTTTGGACTGGATAAACATAAATAATTTCAGGTAACGTGGAGGTAATTGTGTGTGTCAGGTAATTGTATTATTGTTTGTATGTATTTGTACATGTATTATAGACTGAGTTAGGGAATGTTTTGGTGGAAATTTTGGAGAAAAAAGAGCAGGTATTTTGGTAGGGAACTGTTCTTCTAGAAGAACAGACAGGACCATGGCCTTCCAGTGTTTCACAAGGCACACTGCTGACTCTAGAGAAAACACAGAACAGCAATTTCTTCTAACATCTCTTTCCATGATCTGCTCTTCCATTTCAAGTCCCTGAGTAAGAAAATTGAAAGGCAGAGCTGTTGCAAAGGGCTTGGAACATGCACTGGATGTGAAGATCAGTGGGAATGAGGCAGCCAAAGGTTCTCAGAGATCCATTTTGAATTTTGGAAGAAAGAGAAATGGGATTACACTTTTGGAGGCAGAAGTGCCTTGACTCTCACCAGTCCTTATTAATTGCTGGTAGGTGCTTAGAATCCAGCTTCAGTGTTTGCACAAAGGTTTTTTGTCAAAATGGGACACGTAGCCCCCAGAGAGAAGCATCTTTGTACAGATGATGTTTTGCAGAGCAGTTCTGTTTGCAAATCCATACACGAATTTTAACTCGAAGAGGAGCATTAGTACTGTAATTATAAGGAGTCAGTTAAAAATACCTAATTTCGTGATGGTTCCAGAACAGCAAAAACAAGCTTTGCCCCTAAAGGAACAAGGGAATTAATTGGAGGAATTCTCAGTAATTTGCTTATCACTCTATGAGTTCAGATACCTGGACCCAGTTCAAGTTAATTCAGTCATGGCTGTGGGAAAAATGCCTATTTATTACTCTCTCCCTATAGCTTTTGTGTGAAATGGGTTTTTTCTTTCTTTCCACCTTATTAAAAGCCTTTCATCTCCTAAAATCAATGAAGCTATCAGCTGGGAATTGTTTGGCTTAAGTCAGGGTTTCTTTATAAGTTTTGCACACAGTCTTTTGTGTGTTTCCTTCTTAAAATTCATTTCATTTGTTTTGCTGAGATATTATTTTACCCTAGAATAATTTTTCTTTTACCTGTTCGACAGATGGACAGCCAGATTTATCTGTGCCCATCTATAAACATGTGCCTTCTGCACACAACTAAACAGCTGACCTGTGCAAAAAAGTCTTGTCTTGCCCTTTCTGCCCATCAAATACCTGTTTTTTTTTCCATCTTCCCATTTTTCTTACTTTTTCAATTTTCATTGAAAATGCTCAGGGTGGAGGGTGGATGTCATAGCTGGCCAGTACAGAGAGGTGGATTTGAGATCCACTTGTCTTCTTTCACTGCAAAAATTAATTTCTATCTCCTACTCCTTGTAGTCACTGATTTCTATAAAGCTCCCAGGACCTTTTGTCTTTGAGATGTCTTCTTTTCCAGCTTTTAATGGTTGATATTGGTGAATAACTTCAGAATTATTTCGAGGATAGATCTGATAAAAAACACTTACCTTGTTTTCTTAGAGAGACAAGATAAAAATATTAAACAAATACACCGAGAAACACTTTTTTTTTTTTCCCCAGTCTATTGTATTTTATGCATGCTGGCACTCCAAAGAACAACTGAATTAACATATTGAGTGTAAAGCCCAAACGAAACAAAAGCAGTAAAAAAGCTGAGACCAGAGCCTTTGCTGATGAAAGAAAAGAAGAAAGGTGTTTATAATATTTTAGAAAATTTTGGAGACATGAAAGGAGTCCATGCAGAGGACAGTAATTAAATAAGTTACTAATGAACATCTAATTAAATATTTAGAGAAGGGTGGAGAATATCTTGTGTGGAAAAATCTCACAAGGGAAAGAAAACCCCAAGGGATGGTGAAGGTATGAAAAAGGGAGCTGGGCCACCAAGTCAGTGGAGAGACACCAGAGAAAGGAAATGAAAGGACATTCAATAATGGTTTAGAAAGAAAAACAAAAGTAGATAATCAACAACACAAAGGTGTTTAGAAAAGCCTGTATATTTCAGGCATTTTCCCCCAGTTTCTTGTTTAGTTTTTAAATCTTTTTAGATGTGTGTGTACTATGCTTGAAACCCTTATGCATCAAGACATTTTGTTTTCCCAGAGCCTCAGGATGTCCTCTTTAATTCTGGTTAGTGGTTATTAACACTGACACCATTGTCATGCTAATTGAAAAGTCAAATTTTAAGCCTGAGTACTTAAAGAACCTTTGGCACTTTTGTATGTAACTCTCAAAAAAATTGCTTGGGAAAATCAACAGTGTTGAAAATACTTTCATAATAGAAATTATTAAAGTAAAATAAGTTGCTGTCTCTACTGAATTGGGCTTCGTTGTTTCTGATGAGCTTTGCTATGACTGTTTGTAGAAAGCTGTTCTTTAAGTATAAAGTACACAAGTAAATATTAAGGAGAAACAGTAGCTTAAACATGAGGTGAGTTAAACAAGGGCAGCACTGACTTTGTACAGAAGGAAAAAATCCTGATGCCTTCCCCAGGATTTGACAGTGACATGCTGTTAGGTATTAGTTAAATCACTGGGGGAAAAACATGTTTGTGTCTCATTAGCATCAAAGACAAAGCCATGGTGTCCTCACTTACCCTTTTCTGGGCCCTACCTACAGTGGCTCTTTAGAACTCTGAATTATTGAAGGGACACAGGAACAATTCTGAGTTAAGCCATAAAACACAGTCAAAATGCCTCGGGGTATAGAAATAACATAACTGGCTTTTTCAAGCTCAGAGCTTGAATTTATAAACCCAAATCAACCTTACCTGATGCCACACAGACCAGGATTCTGGATCAGGAAGGTTGAGGATATTTGGAGACACCTGAGTGTCTCCTTTGCACTTTTACAGTCAACACATGTCCCCCTGCTTTCATTATTAGATAATTCTATCCACAGCACGAAAAGAAAGAAGAGGCTGCAGACCTGTGCTGCAAGGCAGACCTGTGAGGGCAGCACCACAATTCTGTCCCTTAGGCTGGGACAGAGTGTGAGACAGCAAATCTCTTCAGGATTCCTGAGTGCAGTGCCCTGAATTCCCTGAAACCTTTCCCATTCATTCCCATGAATTCCTCACAGGCTGCTCCATTGTCAAACAAGTGTGTATCCATCACTAAGGAAAACACATCTTTCCCAATTTATTACCTTTCATTGCTGCTGCTCTCCCACTGCCATTAAAACACCACACATCCGACAGGCTACAGCTCTGTAGTTCCTTATGTTTGATAAAGCAGAGCCCCTTTACCTTTTTATTTCTCATAAATGTTAGATTTGCTTCTATTTTCATTCTGTTGTAATCTGGATTTTACAGTGAATATAAAAGCCAGCGTGGAGTTCCATGAACACTTCCAGACAGCTTGTGGGGTTTTTTTTTTGTTGGCAGAATGTGTGGTTATTACAAATGGGAATGTTCTAGGACCTCATTAATGAGCAGTGAATACAAACTGAGAAAACCTCTTTTTTTCACCTTACTAAACCCCTCAGCATATGAGATTTGCCTTTAGAGACTTTGATGGAGTGGATATTTTAAGGGGTTTCTATATATATGATTTTTTTTGTATTCAAATAAGAAAAGATCCTGAAAGAAGAAATCATGTGTGAAGCAGAGAAAGGAGAATGGTTAACGAGAGAAAGGAGCAGGCACAAGGCAGTAGAATAAGTGAGCAGAATAAGTGGATTTCTGTCAGAGGTTTTATAAGCACTGAATTTCTGTGAGCAACCAGTGTTTCTTATTGCAGTGGAGCTGATATAGTGTCAGTTGTCATTATTAATAAAAAGAGTTATAAATTACTTGGCTGAAATACAGATCCTGTACTCCTAAAGTCAATGGGAGCACATGTCAATTCCTTAACATACCACAGTGAATAGCTCTGGATCCACAATGCAGAAAGTTAATTTTTCTCCTGTTATTTTTGGAGAAAGACTGTGTGTACCCTATATGTCATTTAAACATTTTATGCCTTTAATTTGTCATACTCTGGTGTAGAGATAGGGTCAAAGAGGACATTTCACTTACTCTTTCTGCTGGTGTTCTTCCAGACACTGAGTAGAATAGCAGAATTTCATAGTTTGTATTAATTATGGATCCAGTTAGGTTGCTATTATCATTATGACATTCAAATAATATTTAAAATTATTACATCAATGTTATTTATAAGGTCAGGCATGTCACAGCTCTGTTTTTATTAAAATTAAAGACACCACCGCTCTAGGGTAATAAGCTTTTAGATTGCTTATTGTCATTTAAGGGCACATATAATTGTGGTCTATGGTACTTAAACTGGAAATATTATCTTCATGTTAGGATTAGAGAAATGCTTTCTGATTACTATAAATCTTTCCAAATCTATCATACTTCACCATTAGCTGGAGATATTTGGTTATGTCTTGTTAGGTAGCCTTTGCACAGCTTTTCTGCCTGTTGGTTCCAAGAGCTGCACTTATAGAACATCTTTTATTCAATTTTCTTCTGACATATAATTATGGTAAATAATTTTTAGAAGCGTATAGTCTCATACCATGTTCATAACAAAGATGGGAATTTTTCTTTCTATTCCTTCACTTTCAAGAGCTGCTAATTCTGCTGCAGACTTATTTAGATATCAATTGTAATTGAACTGCTTCATCCAGTTAGGGGAGGTGTCTCATGGAAGAACTGATCATTGCACCACATAAAAATCAGTTTGGAAGTTCTGTCAGTACTTTTGGACTGACCAAATTATACATACAGAGAATGAATATCCAAAAAAAAATAAAAAATCAAAAATCTTACCGATTCCACTGTTGTTAAACAAATGAATAATCTATTCCTTTAATTTTATCAATAAAATTGACTCAGGGTATGTTTGTACCAATGCTTAAAACCAAATAGCATGGCTGTGAATACATGAATTTGCCACTCTTTACTAGAAGACAGTCCAGCTCAATTTTATGGCTCCAGTTTAGGATTTCAAGGCTAAGAAACGCATTGTAAGTTATTTACAAAGGGTGTAAAAGTGGCTGAAAGCAAAATTCAGTAAGATCTCAGAGCAGAGCTTGAAAGGCTCCTGTTTCTCCAGGAATTGGATCATTGATAAATGTGGCATTGGCTCTCCTTACTGCAGCTCAAATATGAGGCCATAATGACACTTGGGTCACCCAGGGCACAGAGAAATTTTCCTTTATCTTTAATATCCAGCTGTGAAGCAGTTGCTGGGATTGAGGCTAAGACAGATGGGGCACTGGGGAAACAGGATGTGCAAACACAGATATTCCTGAAAATTGCAGCCTCGGACTCCCTGGTGCTGTCACATGGGCTGGGCAATACATTGAAACTAGATTTTTTGTATATTTTCTTTTAACATGTGCTACATATTTTCCAATTTCAACTCACTTCGTGGGCTGACATTGGAGTAGTTTATTCTTAATCACTTGGTTTTGTTCCCACCACAGGTGTGTGCTGCTTTTCAATGTGGCTGCTGATTTACAAGCACTGAGCAAGTTTTCAAATGAAAAAAAAAAATAGAAAAGCCCCAAACCACACCAAATTACTTTTCAACAATGGGTTGCTTTTCTACATCTTCTAATTTAATGTTTGAGCAAAGTTGCAATCAGAAAATGGAATTACTATCCTGAACTGAGAAAGATAAAATCAATACTTGTAACAGTTATTGCTAACCATGTAGTGCTTATAGATTTAAATATAGAAACAGTTTATTCTGTGGTATTTACCAGTGTCAGAGCCAAGAGACTTCCACGAGCAGGAAAACAGTGGGTGACTGACAATAAAACCACAGATACCTGATGGTTCGTAATATTGTGGATGTGGTTGAACAAGGAATTTAATTGTAAAATACAGAAATAAAAACGTAAGTACAAATAAAAATAAAAAGCTCCTTCTAATTTTTCTGTGCTTGGTTCCCTAATGGAGCTTTAACCTATAAACACTGAATCCAGTCACTGTAGCTCAAGGTATACAACTGTTGTTCAAACTTTTATATTGCTTTATGCAATAATAACAGGAAGAGCATTTCCTGAGTAGAGCAGAAGCTCAGTCTGGAACATCTGTAAATCCAAATGCATTTTGCTAAAAATGGGTTTGCTTGATTTTTAAAAGCATATGGTTAAAAAGCAGCGGCTGCATCCTGCATTGCATAAAAATGCAAATATGATGTGCTGAATACAGTAGGTAAAATCCTGGCAGAGCTTTCACTGACTTCATCAGTTTTGATGTTGAGAATTTTGTTAGTGACTCTAATCAGATGATTCACATTATTGCTCACAGTAGCAATAACACAGAGTGCAGGAGATAACCAAATCTGGCATGGATGCAAGCTATATTTACTGCTGGTATGTCTCTGCTTTTAGCACTTTGCTGTAATGGCTTGATCATTAGGTCATAATGATTTGAATTAAAAAAAAAATCCCTATAATCAGCTTTATGTGCAGCTTTCAGGACAATTTAAGTGACAGTGCCAAACTTGAAGGGTTTGTCATAGACAGAAGAAAACTTACTCTAAACAACTATGAGTTTTGCAGATAAAAGGACGATTAAACTCTGCTTCTCTCTCTTATTAATTATTATGAAAATTATTATTATTATGAAAATTATTTTCCTGCAAAAGGAACCATCTCCTCTCAGCACTAAAAATTCTGGGAAAGGTGGTGTAGGCTCTCTGCTGGATCCATCAGCAGCCAGTCAGCCAGCACTGCCCACCTTGGCTCCCTGTGGGAGCTCCCTGCTGCTCCTGTTCCATGGGAAGCAGTCAATTAGAAGTAGATAAAAGGGAAAATTTTCCAGAAGGCAAGTATCAAAAGCCTGCCTAACCAGGAGGTAAGTCTTCAGAGAGGAAGGCAATTCTTCCTTGAGTCTGAGAACACTTTTATCATGCTGAAGTCTATAGCCTGGAAAGCTCTCGTAGGACTGGACATGGGCTGGCGCAGTATTTGATAACACTACATCACCATAGGAACCTGGATATTGGGCTTAATCACAAAAGATTCAAGTTTTTGACTGCTGTCCAATCTATTCAGTGAAATATCTGCCCAAAGCTCCCTGTTTTGTAGCTTACTGATATTTTTTAAGAAGGGAAAATAGAGATGTAAGAAAAAGAAATTAATATTTGGAACCTGAGTTCTTTTGATAGGTGAAGTGAATAAACCATTCCCGGATTTTTTTCAGAAAAGCAAATTAACTGAATGCAAATACATTACAAATTGTATCAAGGGTGCAAACACCAAGAGAGTTAAAATGAAATCCCACATGAGAAACAAAGGAAGCAGGCTTCATTTAAACACAAGTGTCTTATCTACTATGGATAGACATCTAATCTATAAAATACTGATCATGGTCCAAAGCCTCCTGACATCTCACAGGTGGAGTGTTCTTTGAGAGGGACAGATAATCATCTCTGCTTTTATCTTGGTGCAGCAGCGGTGCCCCAGAGCCATGCTGAAAGTTTACAGAACACAAGTGAACTTTCCGCTCGCATGATCAGCTTGAAACCCGGCTCGTGTTACCTTTGATATTTCTCTCTGTAGTGTTTGTACTGAGCGATGAAGCAGCAGATGCACGTTTTGTTTTCCAGTAGTTCTTTCATTATTATTCAGCTGAGCAGTGCACGGTGCAGTCAGGTTGAGATTATGCCCTTAACGACAATAAAAGCACCAAAAAAATTTTGGTCTCAAATAGTTTCAAATCAAGTTTTGAAACTGTTTAAGTAAATAGGCGTGATGTGCTTTCAAGCAAAGCCATAGATGTAAATAGAGAAATTCAAACTGAAAATTTAATCCTATTTAGGATTTGATTTTAGTGTTTGATTAAGAATTTATGTGAAATTAGGATATGCACCTTAAATGGACTGATTTAGTCATTATTGATTAAAAAAAAATGCGTTGAATTAAATATTTCATTGATGTTGTGTAGAATTTTGTATACAAGACAATAAAGACCAACATGAAATACAACCTGAGGCATTGACCAGTGCATAAATATATATAAATGTCTTTGTTCCTGTGGAAATCAGTAAATTGATCTCTGGAGTTCAAAATTTCTTAGAGTTCATATTTTAGACATAAGAAAAAAATAATCCTAAGAATACCTAGAAACAGTAAAACCATAAAATACACAAGTTAAATGAGAAAATTAATATATTCCTGGATGAGTCTTTGAAATGGGAGTTAAGAATAATGTAACATTTGACATTAAAATTGCATGATGAATTAGGTTAATTAACTGGAAAAGTTAATAATCTCCAGAGCCCCATAGCTTTTGGAAAGGAAGATGACAAAGAGTATCTCAAAACCAGTAAAATTCCTTATTCATACAGATGTCTTATTACAGCCATGGAGAGGTCTGTGGTTGGGCTGGTTTTCCAACACTGCTACTACTATTATTATTATTATTATTATTATTATTATTATTATTATTATTATTATTATTATTATTATTATTATTATTATTATTATTATTATTGTTGTTGTTGTTGTTGTTGTTGTTGTTGTTGTTTTGTTGTTGTTGTTTTGTTGTTGTTGTTATTATTGTTATTATATAAATATTATAGAGACCTCTCACTTTCCTATCAATACAGATTTTTAGAAGCAGTTTGATCACAGTTCTATATTCTCTTCTTCCTAGAAATATATGTCAATTTGCATTGAACCTTACTGGTCTCTGAGTTTTACAGCTTAACATGTGCTGATATTTTTGGCACTTTGTTTTGTCATAAGAAATACAATGTGTCGTGTATCTACTTGTATGAATAAATTTGTTTTTGAATTCTGTAGGAACCTTAGAAATCCCATAAAATTTTGTGAAACAAATATATTACCTTCTGTCCTCATTTCACAGTGGAATGGAGAATTAGAATCATAACTTTTTCTGACCTGAAAGATTTTTAAGAAAAAAAATATTGTTGAGCCTGCAGTATGGTTATTTCAAACAGAAACATTAATTTTATTTCTAAAAAATAAAAAAGGCAATAAAACTACCATCCACATCCACTTCAGTTTCCAGTGCAATCTTAGTAAGGATCATAATGCAAGCATTTAACTTCAGATGAGGAAATTTGGGCCGTGATGAGGATGTGGAGTAATGAACACTTATCCTGGCAGAATACTATCAGCAATATTTGAGGAGAGTTTTGTGTTCCATCCTGCACTGGATGTACGTTCATTTTCTTGTCCTTTACCTGCCGCAGCTGACAGGCCGAGCCACCCTGGCACGGCATTTTAGCAGCAATGACACAAATTGGATTTGCTGCCTGTCACCGAGCCCGCTCAGTCAGCCCATTCCACTGCAATGAGATTTACAGGACAAATCCAATTGGGACGGCTGTCCTTGGCCCTCAGAGGGTTTCCTGCACGTGGCTGCTGTCTCCTGGTGACCAGGTGAGTGAAGGATTTTGGGGAGGTGACCAAGGCGGGTGAATGGGGACAGATGTTCCACCATCCCCTTTTGGGGGACGCCACAGCAGGCCCGGCTCACCTCACAGCCCAGAGGTTTTTGTGCCGGGCCATCCTGATCCTCCACGATGGAAAAAGTCAACCTGTGGGTTCTCCTCCCCAGCACAGAAGGAAACAGCACAAAGGAGCTTTGTGGAAAAGGAAAACATGAGGAGATCGTTTACCGGTAACCGGCACAAAGTGGTGCCCTGGGTGCAAGGAGGTATCTGCTCCTTCACGCTCCCTCCATGGGCTGCAGGGAAATCTCTCTGCTCCAGGCATGGAGCACCTCCTTCTCCTCCCTCTCCCCTGGCTCTGCTGTGCCAGGGCTGTTTCACACACTCTTCCCCTCACACCCCTCTGCCAGGCACTGTTTCATCCTCCCTCAGAGTCATTTTCCCAGAGTTTTCCCTGCTGAAGCTGTGCCCTGAGTGTGGAGAGCAGGATGGAACTGTCTGGAACTGTGTCCAGCCCTGGGCATCCCCTGGCCTCTCCTCAGGGCAGTCTGCAGACCCCACTCTGCCAAAACCAGACCCCCCGACCCAAAACCATCTCCACTGCCATCAGACCTTGTCTGTGTTCCTGGCAGAGCTGGAATCTGCTGCCAAAGCTCTGCTGGAGCTGCCAGGGGGTCGGGGGGCTCTTGGGGGGGCTGTCAGTGAGGAACTGCCCTGGACCTTCAGCCATCGGAGACTTCACATCTGATGTGCCACTAACCGAGCCTCAAAAAAAGACAAAGAATGACAGAATGACAGAATGACAGAGTCACAGAGTCACAGAATGACAGAATGACAGAATCACAGGTGATGTTGAATTGGATGGGACCCATGAGGATCATCCAGCCCAGCCCCTGGCCCTGCCCAGACCCCCCAACAATCCCATCCTGGGCATCCCTGGCAGCGCTGTCCAAACACTCCCCTGGCAGCCCCGGGGCCGTGCCCATTCCCTGGGGAGCCTGGGCAGTGCCAGCACCCTCTGGGGGAAGAACATTTTGCTAAAATCCACCCTGATCCTCTCCTGACACCACTCCAGGCCAACGTGGGGCTGCTGGGTCCCGTTCTGAGGTGACCAGAGCGCCTTTGGCCTCTTTCATTAAATGTAAATTGACTCAAACGCTCCCTGAGCAAAGCAGCCCAGTTCTTGGCAGGCCATGGTTTGTCTCAGCTGTTATTGAATCCCTGGCCCTCGGCTAGAATAATTATCGTCTCAGGATGATTTTTAACAAAAGGAAGAATAAAAGTACTATTACAGGAAATGTAATACATCAAGGGCCCTGTCTTGCTGAAACTGCGGAAGAAATTAGGACCAGGTACTTTCCTGTGCTAATAAATACTGTAATTAAATAGAGTTTTCTAGTTGGGAATTTCAGAGTGGAAACTTTAAATTTATTTTAGGTTTATGTATGCTATGTGGAGAAAAAAAAGAACACTAGAATGCATTGCGGTAGTCACATATTTTCACTTGTAAGTTTTTTTTAAAAAATCATTGAGGTTTTATAGTGACATGAGTAATACCATTATAAACTTCTTTGTGAAAACTAAGTACTTTTGAAAGAACAGAAGGGAGAACATAAGCACGTATTAATATTGATGTTTTACTCAAATCTATTTTTGTTAGCAAGTCATAAGAAATGAATTGCTGTGAAACATTGGAAGTTCCAAACACTAGTGAGCAAGTAGGTTATTAATTGTATTTATTGGGGTGGAGAGATATTATGGGCAATAGAGAACAAAGGTTTTCATCCATAAAGAATGCATTGAGCTGCCTCCAGAGTGATTTAGTTAATTGATCTAAAAGAAGGTTGATTCATGATTAGCAAAAGGACAAATAAATCTCAATTTAGAGCTCTCAGAATGCATTCGCTCAATAAACTGCATCAGGAAACACAACTAAAACACCTGTTAAGAAAGTTGGAGTCCTTTTCTACTTGATGGAAGCAAGCACTGAAACACTTTTACTTTCCTTTTTTTTTAATCTGAAACTGATTTACTTGCACAGACTTTTAATTCTAGCTACACAAAATATTCACCTCTTGTGTTTGTGTAGAGAAAATAATCTATATTTTTACTTTAGGTGTGGGTTTAGCAGGTTTCCCAAGCCCCCAAGGACCACACAAGGATCTCTCAGCCTGGCACACCAGATTTGGGAAAGGTCTTTGACAGGTTTTCTAATTGCAAAAAAATATCATATTGTGGAACTGTAACAAAATGTAAATGATCTAAAAGCAAGTCCTTGCTGGAGTGGCTCAGACTTGTCTCTGTCTCTTCCCCTGCCCCTTCAGCCATTCTGTGTGTCCATCAAGGACGAGAGTGAAGGACATTCCTGCTGTCCCACCGTTGTCAGTCTGTCCTCCTGCCCTTTGTGTGCTCACACACCCAGGGAAAGGGAATGGGGAGGAAGGAGCCTTCTGCACAGCAGCTCTTGCAGAATCCCCCTCCCAGGAATGGATCCAGAGAATGGCCCCAAAACATTGTGAACTGCGGGGTCTTTTCACTCCAGAAAAACAACAGCAGGCAAGAGACAGACACTGAAAAAGCAGCAGACTGAGATATGTCCTTAAACACATTTCTCAGTGCCTTTAATGAGGGCCTGTGCAACCAGGGAATGGCACATCTCCTTTAATTCCCCCTTTTCTTCTGCCATTGCTGGCTCTATTTATCTAATTTTGCATTTGCTGACTGATGCTCTTGTGGCATCAAGAACATGGTTTCCTTTCTGGATACTTTGACAACACATTTTTTAAGTTTCCACCTGAAATTTGAACTGCTTAAATTGCACAAATCCATAGTCAATCCCTATTTTGACAAAGAGAAACTTGTTTTCTTTCATGTGAACTACCTATAAACACTTTGAGAGAGGAATTGAGAATATCCAAGAGGAAAACTCAAAATAAAAACATTTATATTTATACAGAGAAATGGTTGTTTATGTTTTGAGGGTCTTGCCGGAGAGTAGGAATGAAGATGGAATTTCCTAGGATTTAAATTGTCTGTTCCTGATAGTGGAGAAATTGCCTTATCTGTTTTCAAAATGTGACTGTGTCACTATTCCTGATGTAAGGATGGATGCAGGCTGGAACAACGTGCCAAGACAATAGAAATTACAAGGAATTATAATTATAAGGCATACCCTAAATGAAGCTACCTGCAGGAACACTTTGGAGGGGTTTAGCAAGTCCTGTTTGCAGAATTCTACACTCTCTTGTGTCTTTTAAACTAACTGTTGCCAATTAAGGTTATTAAATTCATTAATTCATTAAATTTTAATCTAAGTAAATCTGCTGAAGAGTCTTGATCTTCAAATTCTTAAATTGCTCGCAGTCCAAACAGAAGTGGGATGGCGTATCCTATACTATATGGAGGACTATATCAGAGGATTTAGAGTGCATATCAGACATATGTTTAGTTTAATTACGTTCCTTAAGAGCTGTGTCCCTTGCATAAATTCACCAGTTGCACCAGGGTGTGTTGGCCTCGATCTCATCGTGGGATTTGACTTTTCTCCTGAAGGGAAACAGTGCCACCTCCAGACTCAGCTGCTCCTTTGGAAAAGAGCAAGTTATTATTTCATTCCAAGGCATTACAGAAAACTGCTGGCTTTGAAAATAAGCCGGCATTTCTATTTTTCATAAATTGTGTATAAAATAGCTCTTGGAATAACTGCTGACACATCCTTATTGCATCTTTTAATGTAACCAGATGCCATTCTGACAGTATTAATGCTTAGTTCATTAAGCCTAATGATAGAGAAAAGCAATCGATATCTAACACTAGTTAATTTTCATTTGAAATTACACAAAAGTCAAGGATCTACAGCTGTAATTACTTCACAGGAAAACTGAAAAGAGCTATGTCATTTTCTTGACTTTATTTAAAAAGACCTTTATTGAAAGAGCTACTAAAAGGAAGGTAATAGCATTTTACACTCCTTTATCCTGTACCCAAGGGATAACTTTTCCTGTTCACCAGTAATTCTGATAATGTTAACAAGCCCTGTGGAAGACTATCATATAACTTGCTGTTCTAACAATAACCTTCAGCCACTTTTGGAAATGTGCTGTGGGTTGACAAGTATTCAATCATAATGTATTAACAGAATGAAGATATATATATATATACACACACTTTCTATCCTAATTAAATATAGCTGGGGACTGTGGTGCGTGCTGGGTTCGTGTGGCACTATCTGAGCTATCAAAATATCTGAGGTATTAATGCACTCCAGGGGCAGGGAGGCAACTCCCAGTGAACTCATTGAAAATGAGGACTCAGGCGTTTCCATTCCCTCTGCAACTTGTGTGTTTTAATCAAGTTAATGCAACAATTCCTTAAGATAAATCCAGGCAGCACAGGATGTTACTCAGCCCTGTGCCTGCCCCAGAAACTCTGTCCAGGGCACCTTTCTGAGGTGAGAGGATGGTGCCTCTCTAATTCCTGACCCAACACAGGGTCCAGTCCTCTGACCAACATGCTGAGCCTAAGGAAAAAAAAAATTGATGTCTTTAAATGCTGTGAAAAGGATTGCAAAATAATAAGGGAGTTTAAAGTACTTTCAAGTACTAAAGAGGAAATTTTAAGAGCATGAACATGTGTTAAAAAGTAAAGTTATCACATTTTTGAATGAGAATTTAGATAATAATTTCATGTTGAGAGTCATTTCCTGGCAATATAAATAAGGCCTTGGAAGTATACTAGGTAAAAGTGAGACCTCTCAAATGTGCAAATTTAGGTGTTCACAATTTGTGTACTAGAGAGGAGAATGTGATTTCTAAAGTTAACTTTGACAAATGAATTCTGGAAAATTTTGAAAATTACTTTCTGGATTAGATGTGAATTTCATCAAATAATGGATTTATTACATAAAAAATTGCATAGGATTTAATTTTGCCTTTTGGCAGCAAGCCAGTAATTCACATCAAGAAAGGATGCTCTTGGTAGATTATTTGAACTATTGGGAGGACCAGAGGAAACACGGATCAGAACAGGACCAGGGCTTTCCAACTGGAAATGAACCATTCCCATTATGCTGCTCTTGGCTGATAAAGCACCACCACAGAGATGAAAATACCATCATGGAAATGGTTTGTGCCTTAAAGCACATTCGTGCTGTGGGAAGAGGAGGGAACTTTTCCCCTTCAAATGTCAAATAAATTCCTTTAAATCATCTCACTCCTACTTTCTCTCTCATCCTCAGCCTGCTGATGTGCACCTGGAAACCCTGTGTGAGGTGACTGCTGGTGATTCCAGCAGAGCTCACCTTTGGGACACCCAAAAATCAGAGTGAGGACATCAGTCACTAAAAACAGCTGTACACAGTGATCTCTACAGGGAATCTCTGGGTGGTGAAACAGGAGTTAAAAAATAATAATAATAATAATAATAATATATATATATATATATATATATATATATATATATATATATATATATATATATATATATATATATATATAATGGTTAAATGGTTCCAATGTATAAAAATCATGCATTGGAATGAAGAGAGCAGCTGAAGTTTGTGTAGACCTGGAAACCTGATGACAGAAAAATACTTTCCCTCCTCTCCAGAGCAATTCATGACCTGCTCTCACATTGTATCCATGACAAATGTGTACGCTCCTAGAGGAACTAAGCTCAAAGCCACAATTAACTTTCTGTGCTGTTCTCACAGTGGAAGACAGAATGGTCTCATCACCTCAGTTCCCCCAAACACAATGAAAAACTGAGTAAAAATATCAGCCCACATATGCTGCCTACAGTTAAAAACCTTGTTGATGTGGCAGTAACTTGAATTTTCTATGTTGATTATATCCACACATTAAAGCTGTGTTTCAAATGCTTATTCACTTTATTCTGCTTTCCTACTAACACCTGATCTTCATAGTGGGAAATGCATGACCTACAAGGCAGCAGGTCAGTGGGGAATGATGAAGGGCTTAATTATTTCCCCCAGCTAGCATCAAACTATCAATTAGAAGCAACTTCTGGAAAGCCTCAAGCCCAAAGGGCAGAAAGTGAAGAAGTTCCTCAGGAGGATTTGAGTTTGCCAAGGGAGAAATATATGAGGGAAGCCTGTTGATAGTGAGGTGAGTGTTAAAATGTGTGGCTGTCGGAGAATAACTTCATTAAATTAGGATGGGGATGTTTAAAATGTCTGATATTTAGAAGTTGTTCTGAGGTGGTAATTCCCTGATGATTTATAGTGTTTCCAGTGAAGTGACTTCCAATATATTTTCTGGTGCTGTCTCAGTGATTTCAAGGTGTGAGAGATTTTTTTTACCCTAATATCAACAGTTTATTTATTACCTGTACTTTATTTGTTTTAAAGTTTCAAATATGCTAAGGCCACCTGAGTATTAAAGCGAGAGGTGTGTTTAATGTGATTGTTCAGCTGGCAACTGTATCAAATTTATTTTTGTCTTCCCAAATTCACATGGAAATCTGAGGTGCTATACTCTATCAGAAATGGCTATTAATAAACATTAGCTAGTTTGATGATTATGAATAGTGTCACCAAGCAATTAAAATTTAATTGAGCATTAAATAAAGTCCATTTACTGTAAAGTATCACCATTTGAGTTTGAAACACAACCTTAACAACAATTTTTTTCACAGAGCATTAATTGGCTTGTGGTTTCTGGTTTGAAAACAAAGGAAGGTATTTTCTGTGGAAGCTTAGGGAGATTATTAAAAGGAGGATGAGGTTAGTTTAGGCACTTTGGGACCCATTCTCCACTTTAGATGCAGTTTTAAGCTTTTCTCCTGTTTTGCACACCTCAGCATGAGGAGTGAAAATGAAGCTGGCAGGCCTCAGCACTGCAGTTCAAACCTTACATGCTCCACTCCTTGTTTCAGCTGTCCTAAAAAAATAACTGGTTCTCAAATTTTTCATAGACATTATCTAAGACACAAACTTGGCTTCTAAACTGTGAAGTGAAAGCACATGGGGGTGGACTGGTACAAAGTGCACCACCCACAGCAAAAACAAACATTCCTCTCTGTGGTGTTTGTTGTGATGATGCCTTAGGATTTTAGCTTTTATATTTTTCATATGTTTGTAATCCTGCAGTTCTTTAGTGAATAACTCTAAAGTCTATATTCAGAGTCAGCTGCTGCTTCCCCACTTTGGTCAGACACAGCAATTCCTCCCCAGGCCTGGCAATCAAGGACACCTCACTGCCCCAGGCCTGAGAGATGGAAACAAAAGTGAGTTTAGGGCAGCAAACTTGGGGTAAATGACTCCATTACCTGGAGCTGGAATTGGAAGATTTAGCCCCAATATGCAAATGGCACAAACTTATAAAAATATGAAAACTTGTGACCCACTGTCCAGTTTTTGAGTGCAGCCTCTGGGTGGGCTCCATCTGCCTTGAATGCACCTGAGGGCCCTTCAGTGACTAGAACTACTTTTTATTCCCTTTATTTTGTCTGCCCTCTGTTTCTAGGTAGCCCAAAAAGCCATCAGTGGGAGTCCCTCATTGTCTTCACTGCTCAAAGCAGAGGAGCAATGAGCTGCACCCTGATGCCACTGAGACCTTTCCTGTCTTCATCTTCCACCTTTATAAACCACCAGGGCTGGTGCACCTGTCTGGGGAGACAATTGGCACGTACACAGTGAAGGTGGACGGGCTCTTTCACTCTGAAAACTTGTGGGGTTTAAATAAAAACTCCAAGGCAAACATAAACCTAAAAACTCTGCTATTTAGGATATCTGCCAGCCGGCTTTCAAGGAGCATTTCTTTTGTAAAGCATCTCTTGGAATATGCAATAGGATTGGCTTCCTAGGAAGCTGCTAACTGGTCTTTTCTCCTCTGACTGTCCTGTTTCCAATACATTCCCTTCCTGCACAATAAATGTTTACTGAGTTGACTAGTAGGGTAGCAAAACTTAAATTGTCATAATATTGATTAAACCATCCTCATTTTCTCCACTGTTGGAGGAAATAGCATACTCTTACTGCTACTGACTTTATTCTGTGTGCAGATAAACTCCAAAGCCAGGTTTGGATTGCACATTAATTGACTTTTCTCTTGTAATAGACGTTATGGCATCTATACAGAGCTTTACACACAGCAGTCCCTTCCTGTAGCATATTTCAGAGGAGAGGCTGCTGAACTCTTGCAGACGTGTATTGACTGCTTTGGGCCTCACAATCAGTAAATTCTTGTTCTCCATCTTGAAGGAACACAATAATTCATTCTGGCACAATCCCCTCTGTTACTCTTTTTAGGAGTAATATGCGAATTTTTCAAATTTTCTCTTGAAACTTGTATTATTTCTGCTTGGTAGTTGAAAGACTTTAAGGATATTGGACACATTCCATTGATTGCTGCAATATTCTTATCTGCTGATGCTAGGTGGAGCATCTTGCACCAGTATGGGCTGTTTGAGATATTGGAGGGGATTATTGTGCAGCTGCCAAGCCATTCTGTTCACTCTTTAATTACTTTTCTGAGCAGAAATGACATATCTTTTCTTTTTTCCCAGAGTATGTTTAATATTTGTTTTATGATAGCTGAATAAACTGGGTATTCTCTCTGCTTCTAAAGGTTATTAACATTGTTTGAGATGTATTACTATCCTAATTGCATTCTTCCATCTCTTCAATATTTATTTTTCTGAGACTCACTGGGGTGAAGGTCCCCATTCCATTGAGTCAGGTGTCCTTGTTTTTACTGTGAGAACTTTGCAGACCAGGGCAGAGTCCTCAGGGTCAGGGACTGATCAAGCACAGAGGTTTCCAAAGCCTCAGGAAATGTGCAGCTGGTGCAAAGGGGGGTGAGAAAATGGAGTGTGGGTGTGAGGGGGCCTTTAGGAGCACCTGAGCAGAGACTTTTTTATAAATGAGCTCCCAAAGAAAGGTTTGTAAATTAAAGCAAGCAACCAAGAAATAACAGCTTTCCTTTTGAAGCATGAACTGGCATAATTAGTTATTAGAAGACAATAGGCAGGTTAAAAAACTCCGTAGACATTTTACTTTTCTTGTTTTGTTCTCCTTTAGCCAGATACTACAAATTTAGTTGTTCATAAGTTTTAGAAGTCAACTGATTCTGGTATTTTTGGTTTTCATCTTTAAAGTTCATTTATCAATAAATGCAACCATTGAGTTGCTTCTTACTGTTCATTCTCTCAGCTGACCCCCAAAAGAGGCAACTCATGGTGCCACTGATTTCTTAGGGTGGAACTGTGCTCCAGGTGAAGATAATGGTGGTTGTGGTGTTTTCCCAAGGACACCTGGGATTTTGTCTCAGTTGTGGAACTGTCAAATTTCTATTCTGCTATTCTGTTCTGGTGGGGGTTTTTGTACAGAGAATTTAAAACTGTTTTTCACCAATATTCTCAGTTTGAAAAATTCCATGAAAATTAATTGAAGATTTTGAAGAGGATTGAAATTAATATCAGCTTAATATGAGAAGCAAGTGCAGCTTCATTTTGGATGGCTTTTTCAGAATAGCACAAGGGATGGGTTGGGTATTTCTGGGCTTTTTAGCAACACAAAGATAAACTTTTGATCGGTTATCAGAGTCACATATGACTAGTCATGTCTGAGGAATGAGAAAAGACATGTGAGGGGTGAGAGACTTCTCTGAGTAGTTGGTTGGTAATCTGTTGTTCAAAAATAAAGCACATTTTTTGAATATACACAATTGCACTCGATATTGATTTTTGTCTCCCTGTGAAGCCCAGCTTTAAATCATCTAACCAAGCTTCTGATAAAAGAAATAATAGTCAAAATGAATGGTTACTTTGGCTAGTGGATTCCAAATTTTTAAAATGAACTGTATGTTGTAATGACTTTCGTATCTTGTATTGATATAAAATTAATCAAGTTTATGTCTCCTGTCAGTACTCAGCCATAATAAATGACAGGCTCTCGTGGTGCCAAACCATCCAAGAAATTATTTGATATAGGCTTTGTCAGAAATCTGCTGACATTCAATGAGTTCTTGACTATGGCTCAGATATGAAATTCCAGTTTTGTGTCATATATGCATGAGTTCTTCTTTCAGGCTGTTTTGGCTTTCTGCAGCTGTTAAAAGGTCAGAGGTAATCAGATAAGCCAGTAGGATGCTATCTGTCATTATAATTGACTTGAGCCATCATACAGAGGAAATCATGCTGAATAACAATACTGACATTTAAAGTGATGGTGTAGTGGTTGTATTATTACAAATGTAGCCCATGTTTAGTCACAGCAGATCCTGAAATTTCTTCTGTGCAGAATCAAGTGCTGGAAGGTATTAAATTTTTATGTCTGCTTATCTGAGAAGCATCTCAGCTCTCCAGAAATTATGTTCCCAGAATGATGTGATTTGGTTAATTCAGTTTTGAGATGTTGCCGTGCACAATTTATTTTATTTTCAGATGCATAATGGAAGTATTAGTAATATGTAACTTTTGCAGCTGGCATTTTGAATGTTTCTGCCAGTGAAAAATATTAATAAAGCAGTCAAAACTTGTTTTCCTCAACACTGTTGAATGTTTGTCATATGTCTAATTGAATTAACTCCAGGTATTCATATCTCTTGCTCTCTGGCGAACACACTGCTTAGAATTTATGAAGTAAAAAGTCAGGGTTCTTGATAGTGATTCTGTATTTTCTCCTGCAGAGCAAACTGAGTGTGTACAAAATGTCACGTGTACCTGTATTTTAACTGCAGAGACGCTATTTATTATTATTGCTATTTAATATCATTATGTAAATTTTAGTGCAGAGAAGTACAGCTGAAAAGTATTTGCAAGAATCACTTGAGGAAAAGCGCTGAATTTCCTTTTGATGTTCAAGTTTCTCTGTATATTTTTATACAACTGAGCATTGTTGATGAAAGGATCAGAGTCCATCCCCTTGCCACTGCCCTTGTCAATTTAATGTGAACACAATTCTATATGAGAAGAGCTTGGAGCAGTGAAATGTTTAAGAACCAAACCATCAGATATTTTGAGGATTTCTTTGGCTACGGTGATAGAGGAATCTTTTACTTATTTCCATACAAAAATGTTGATTTCTCTGTGAGTGTAACAACAGACACATGTCCTTGCACAGTGTATCAGCTTTTTGTGACTTATTCTTTGTGAGTAAATTAAATATTGGATTTTCATGGTTTGCTATAGCAATCAATTCTTAAACCTGAATTATATGCAGGACATGCAAGCAATTTTAGGATGTTGGGCATAACCTTCTACTGCTCTCACTTTTAACTGCTGCTCACTCATAAAAGGTCAAATAATAACATTTATTTAAAAAAATATTCAGTTTTTGTTCTATAAAGCTGATTTTATACAAATGTTTCAGCAAAGCAGCTGAGCTTTTACATGAAATAAGAACCTAAGCTGAAACAAATTAAACAAAATTTCAAATTATTGCTACCAAGAGTGACAACATAAGGTATTTAAAGAGTCATTAAGGTAGCTTGTCTGGAAATCTAATCCAGGGGCTTTGGTCTGGAACAGTGGCACAGTTTTCAGTATTGTCAATTACCCACCTTAAAGGATGTGCTTGCTGGGCTGTGGTGCATGAGAACAGGGATCTAGTAAAGCTTAAATAAGGAGCTGCTCATTTTCTCTTGGAAGTGGCTTTCAAATTGTTCTAATTTGTCATTCAAACTTTTCTGCATTGTTAGGAAGGTGTATTGACATGTTCTGCAGAAATTCATGATTTTATCTATACATCCTACTTCACCAACTTCATCAGTGGATGACTGGCATTTTTTGACACTGGCCTTTATCTTCTCCCTAGCAGCTCTGTGTGCTTCTCATGGAAGGGTAACCATACTGGAAGAAATCATAAATTTCAGTGTGACTCACTAAAAAGAAAATACTGTCCTTAAAATTTAGGTTTTTAAATGACAAGTCACATCACATTTCCATTTATGCAAGGCCTGTACCCTCCTCCAAATTGGAAAAGGCTCTCCTGTGTCAGTTAAATACCTCACTAATTAATCCCTAGGTAAAACAGGCTTTAGATGACAGCATTTAGCTGCCACTGTCAGAGCAGCTCTCAGCTGTGTGGTTTTTCACTGTATTCTGTGGAAATGAGAATGGTCTGTACTCCATGTGTGTGAATAATGATTCTGGATGGCCCTTCTTTACCATGGAACCATTCAGGCTGGAAAAGATCTCCAAAATTACTCAGTCCAACCTTTGACCGAACCTCCCCAGACTGTTTCTACAGAGTTTAGGACAAATTGTGAGATTTAGGCCCAGGGCTAAACTAATTCCAGTTTTTTCTTGAACATCTTCTTTTTTTTAATCTGGGCAAGATTAATGTGAAGACTTGTAAGGAATTTCATAGCTCTGACCAGACTTGTAGCAGCTTCACTTGAGCAACTGGTCTGCCACACTACAACCCTTGAGCATCTGCTCTCTGGTTCTGGGCAGGTTAATTCCAAGTCTGTGGAAATAACAGGTTTCCTTCCAAGGTTCATTTGGGGGGCCCCTGATGTCTGAAGGTCTGAGTGCATGGAGAATCAGTTTGGAAGTGTTAATTAGCATGAATTGGAGACATATGTATCAAAACATCCAGTGATCTATGATGTGTATGTATAATCTGACACTGAAAATATGCAAGGGCCACAGATCACTGACTGACTGAAAAGTGCTGTAAAACACAGCAATACACGGGTTAGTATTATTCTGTCTTTGCAGAAAACAGGGTAAAAATAATAAGGCTTTTGTTTGTTTGTTTTACATGGTTCAAAAGCAGACTTTGAGGCATACTTTCCTACACAGTTATATTTGAAAGTGCCATCAGTAAAGCTGAAGCCTCAGTGATCTGAGGTCATCGCAGTGGCCCGGCGTCTGTTCCAGCATACGGCAGCAGCTCTGAGCGTGGGGCAGGACATTTGGACATGAAGTTAAGAGATTTTCTATAAACAAATCAGCATTGTTCCTGCTCTGCCAGTCTGGGGGAGGAAGATAGGAGCGGCTGCCTCAGCCCCCTTTGCCTGGGTCAGCCCAAGCTGGGCTGTAACGTGGCAATACCAACACTGCAGCCTGCTGATTAGGCTGAGCTTGGACACTGATGCACTCCTTTGCCACTACTGAGCACAACAGTTGATAAGGGCTTTCTTTTATTTTTCTGTTTGTTGTTTCTTTTTTTAGTTATTTTTGTGCTCTTTTCCCTCTAAATATTAGCCCTGAAAACAGCTGATAAATTAAATGGCCTACCAGTTGGTGAATCAACATGTTGATAGGCAGCAAGAGCCAGAAACAATCTGTGTGAGACATAGCAATAAAATATGTTGATCAATTCATAATGAATATTCAGCCAGAGACATAACAACGGAAATTCATGAAGACAAATATGCGCTGTGCTTTGTAGCGTCATCTTTCCATCTGGAAAAGCCAGCTACTGCTAGATAAACTAAAAATAAAAACCTGCATCCCAAACTCCTCACAACTCAATAGTTAGGACATTGGGGTTTGTATTTCTGTTAACTTCTCACGGAGAACAAGCTGAGGTTGGGAGAGGTAACAGAAGTGTGATGAGTGGAAGGGGCAGAGAGGAAGTGCAGCTTTGAGAGTGCAGAATTTTCCCCCCAAAATGGTGGACCAGACATGAAGGAGTAACAGAGCAAAAGGGAGCTGATATGATCCCCTTGTGCACCACACAGCCACTGAAATGCCTCAGTCATCCTCATCAATAAGTATTTAAAGTCTAGCAGACCTCAGTATGAGACCTCCCTGACTTTTTTTAATGTTAAATATATTTTATAGGAGAACAGGGAAGATTACATGAGTATTGAGCTTTGAAGTTCCATAATATATAATTACATTGCTGCCTTATAATACCTGGTAATTTAATTTGTGAACTCTGTCTCGGCCCCATTTGTTCTCTTGTCCCACTCCTTCCCAAGGAGCTCAAGACCACAGTGATTGTCTGAAGCTTTTTCATGAGGATAAAGCCAAAGGCTGAAGAGTGGCAGCTCTGGGGGGCTGTTTAGAGTAGCTGATGGTTTCTTGAATCATCCATTAGCACTGATCAATTAATTTAATACCTAGGTTGCAGAAGTCAGTCTTGGAATTAAAGAAAGTTGTTGCTTGAGCCCCTATTTAAATATTCTTTGTCAATAAAGACCTCAAGGATCAGCAGATACAGATTGTGAATAGCAGTTATCACTGTAGTAAAGGAACAGATTTTTCATAAGGAAACAGTGTTGAACTCAACAGAATACATCAAACTCACTTCAGAATCTAATACTAAGTATCTTAAAAATCAGGCATGGCATTTGCTGCCCTGGTCATCCATGTTTTCTGGCATTTGTATGAGGAACCACTATTAAGTTGTGACTTCATTTCATGTTCTGAGTGGAATTTTAGGCTAGAGGCAAATCGAAACCAATGTCTGCTTCCAGATTTCATTATATTGAAATAATGAGGTTTTGACCTTAAATGAAAGAAATGTCATGGGATCAGCTGACTGCAATGTGATTTACATCCCCTCCCACCCCTTGTCATGGATTACAGAGAATTCCCAAAAATTCATGATAGATCCAACATATAATAAAAAATATAGTCCTTCTTAATTATTTTCTTGCAGTAATTGTTAAATTTACATCTTGAGGTGGCAGCTCTTTGAAAAGAGAAGTTTTCAGACCTCCCTTTTTGCCTGTAGGAGTTAAAGCTGGACCTTGCAGTGTCACTGGTGGTGCTTTCCAGAGGGGCACCTGAGGCTGCTCTGGGACGGTGGCTCAGCCCTCGGGTCCCTCCAGCCTGTCCAGGACACGAACTGTCCTACAGCAGCACGAGCTCTTTGCTTTATCTTCCACTTATTGACAGCTCAGGACGTGTCTGAGAGCTCTGCTTGGAGCCTGCTTTGAATTACTTCAACTTCCTAAGCCCAAATACGCAGAGATAACGCTCAAAGGCGTCGGGTGCGTTCTCAGCTCCGCTGGTCCCCCGAGCCACAAGTCAGGACTGTGGAATAATGAGGCTGCTGGTGCAGCTCTGCAGCACTGTCTTGATGCACATCCCAGCCAGAATGCCCATTCATCGCTTCTATTTGATGTGGGAATGTTTGATATGCAGAAAACATTTGCAGTATTTGCTAAAAGCCCTTGTAGGTGTAAAGATGATGTTATACTGCTGTAATAAATCACGTGTGGAAGTTCGGTATAAAAGGATGTAAAGTGCTTAAAGCCCAAATCATTTCTTCACTTGTTACTTCACCCTTCATGTTTATACACAATTTGCATCAGAGACTTTGCAAACCCTCCTTATTAGTGATTTGCATACTAAATAGGGGGTTAAATGAGGATGCATTTGTCTCCTTGTTATTCTATTACCAATTTAATAAGCAAGGGAGGAGTTCAGTAGGTATCCTGCATCTTGCAGTTCAAAAATACTGTGGTATACATCTTCTCTAATTTAAATTTTATTCAAATAGAATACTAAAAATGATCCATTAATTTTATTCCTTAACCTCACCTTCTTCCAACCTCTCTGAAAGACCAAGGCATACCCTTAGCCTTTGAATTCATGGGGCTTTTCCTTTCTCTTCTTTTTCCCTCCCATAAGAAAATAGGAAAAAAAGGTGTTAGAATGAAATAACCGTCCATGACTGAAGCTGATGTGATGATGCATTAGAGCCCTGAACTGGAACACAGGCATTGTACTATTTCTTGAACAGGACAACTATTTGATATCCTTTATTTTTGGTGCTTGCCACAAAGGCAAAATCGAGTAGTAAATAATATGCCAAGGTCATTGTGGCAAACAAATAGTTCCTAAAAATCTTTATTTCTACGTTGTTTCTATAGCACATTATGGGGATATGAAGCCATATTAGTTAAATTATTCCTTCCAGGAGAATGAATTATTCCTTCCAAGAATTTATTTCATTGCACAGGAAGCGCAAAGAGACCCTTGAACACAGTTTATGGCTGATGTCCCGTGCTCAGTACAGACAGATGCAAACTGGAACAGACATAAAATGGAATTTTATGTAAACAGCCTAGAAACCAACAATTTCTTTAGCCATGTAAGATATGACTCCTTGTCCTGAGTAGCTTAGAAGCTCAGAATAAATGTTACTGATGAAATGAGAAAAATAAGTGGATTGTCCATGTACAAAATCTCACTAGAAGCCAAAAGATGTTTCTAATTGATTAGCAGTAAGGTTCTACAGCTTTCCACTGGAATTAGTGAGAGCCAAAATCCAATTACCTTTGTGTTAGTCCATGGCCAAATGGATGATGCTACTGCAATAAGGCAATAACAGTAAGGAACTAGATTAGGTATATTCTGTTTTCGTGAATTTTCACTGCATCACTTTCCAGGGAAAGGTATCAGTGGTATTTTGCTGATACAAAGAGTCTTTTGTAGGACAAGGTTTGTAGGCAGAGCTAATGTCTTTGATTACACCTGATGTAGCAGGGAGGGTGGGGGGAAGAAATGCTAAAACCAAATGCAGACATAAAATCAAAAAGAAAAAAAACATTTTAGTCTGTAAAACACAATTTTAAAATTAATTAGAGTGAATATCTTGAAAGCAACTACGATCTAAATAAAGACTTAAATAGTAAGAAAGGTCAATAAAAGATCCAAAATGGATTCTGTTGTATGGTTGCCTGTTATATCAGCAGAATGTTTTCAGTGATATGTATCTAGAATGAGCCACTTAGAGATCCACATCTGAAATTTTCATTTCTTTTAGATGATATAATGATCTCGGAATTGAGTCAGGAAATGAATCGCTTATAATAAGCTCTGATGTAAGGTTTATTGCCTTGCTTTACAGCTGTTACACGTGTAATCATTACTAACTCAGGGCTGGACTGAAAATCCTGGGATGTCTCCTGGCACTCTGTGTCTGGGTATCTGTGCAGGGAGCCTGAAGGAGATGTGTGTGTCTGGTGGTGCTTTTCTCAAGTGCTCCCCTTCTTGTCAAGCACTGGGTCTCTTTCTGCAGTAAATGCTGCAGCTGCAGTGCCAGAGTCAAACCCGTCCTGATCACACCAGATGACTTTTTCAAAGTCAAAGAGAGTTTTCAAGCCCTTTTGATAGCAAGTGGCCAGGAGGCAGGGAACTGTTTTTCAGACTGCTTTGATTTGCCACCATATAAAAGTTTACCGGGGAAAAGAGTAGCTTTGTGGAAGAAAAATGAGGCTGCTGCCATCAGGACTGGTTCCTAATCACCTTTCATCATTAAAACAATTTCTCCAGACTCTGCAGGTTGTGTGCACTAGCACTAGTTCTTGCCAGCTCTCAAAAGCTGAATCTTAAATACCTTATTTCCTACCAACCAGAAACATGCCTGGAGCAAATGGGTGTTCAGTCACCTGAAATCAAACTCTCTCAATCATTCCTGTCGAGGTTACACAGCTAGTGAATCTGAAAAAACCTACAAATAAATCTTTTGCTTAATGACCTGAGCATGCAGGCTTGACTGAGGTTCTGTTTCCTGGTCCAATTAATGTTTAGAACACACCTCAAACGCAGGTTCTGTCACTGCAACTTTCTCATTCTTCTTCTGTAATACATTTTCTTTCCCTTTAACCAATAAATCAGTCTTCTGCTTCATCTAATGTTTCCTGCTTCGCTTGGTTCTTGCTGCAAAGGTACAGAAAAAGAGTGGAAACGAACACATCTTTAATCTGAGGCTGAGGAGAATTAATTCCATGTGACCTCTTGAGGTAAGGGCAAATTCAGCGAGCTATAAGGACTAGAAAGGTCACATAGCAGGGATCCCAAACAATGCCACCACATATATACAGGAGTAATGAGGAAACCGTGCTAATGACTTTGACTAATAAAATGAAGTGTGTTTGCACTTCAGTCTTTGGTTTCCCTTTCGTTATTGAGTGCATAGAAATAGGAACTGGGAATCCCTCTCAGTGGGAGCTGCAGAGGGAGGGTTGATATCATTTGGGGGGAAAAGTGCTGAATCTCACTGTACCACCAAAGAAGTGGCACGTGGTTCATCAAAGAGACAACCTAAGTGATATTCTTACTGAGAGAGGTTGTGGAAATACAACTTGTTAAAGCAAAATTTTAATTTAATTATCCCTTAATTTCTCTAATGCACTGATACAGTTTACTTGGCTTTGTGCCTTGTTTATTTAAACATTACTTATATACTGAAATATAATACAATATTGCCATCTAGTGAAAGGAGAAAAAATATCCAGCCAAAATGATCCTTTGATGCATAAGTGTTAATATGCTACTTACAAATTAATACCTAAACACTGGGATTGTGCAACTTTGACAAACCCATGCTGATAATTTGTAGTTTGATTTTGTTTCCTTGGGGTTTTATATTTTTGCATTCAGTGGGATTCTTTGATGGTTTTGTCACAAATTTTCACCTTTCTGTGTTTCCATGTGAGTGTTTGTGTTGCGTTACCTGCTAAATCTCCCACATAATTTCACTGTAATTCCATGAAAACACATTAATATCCACACTCACATCAGAATAGTTCCAAACCATAAGCAAACAAAAATTTCTTGCAGCTAATCACCAGGGTTACTTTGTTTCATAAGGAATTTTCCAGTTCGACAAAACTGTGCATCTGCCCACAATAACCACGAACACCTGAGTCACACAAGGTTTCCTCCCGAACAGATCCAGGCTGGGATTCCTCACGAGCTCCTGTTGCATTCTCCTGCCATGAAAAAGTTGCTCAATCTTTGTTGTGTTACCCAGAGCCTTCAGTGATAATCATAACATTCAGGAAGAGGCTGCAAATGTCAGATGATTTTTATACCACACAGAAAAATCTAAAGACCCTTTAAAGAGGAGAGAGACACTTCCTGCAAGGGAATTGCCAAGTCCTGAGGCTTGCAGTGTCACCCTGACTTTTGCCACATTGACTTTTTAACTGTTTGGGGGAACAACCATGACCTTGCATTGATAGTTTTTTTCTTTTTTTAGTCCACTAACAAAATATTTAAGGGCACATCTCCCAGTTACCCCAGTAATTTACTGCAAAAGGGGATACAGTAAAGAGCAGCATGAGAGAAAGTGCATTATTGGGGATTTTTTTCAGTGCAAATCACCAAAGTTTTGTCGTCTTTATCACCACTGTTGCCTTCCATGCAGAAAGGCCTTTTTGGGCCCTCTATAAATATGTTGGTGCTGATACAGAAGCCATAAAGAGAAAGTTTCTATTAACTGCAGTAGGAGAAGTAGAAGCCAAGTGTAACTTAAATTACAGCAAAGTAATATAATTAATTGTGTAAACCACACAAGGTGAATATTAAATGAGTTTGCAGTACAGGAGTACAACATTGCCCCTCTGCACTCCTCCAGATTCCAGTCCCAGATGATGATTTCACTGATCTCAGAGAAAATATGGGACTGATAGCTTAAATCTTGATTAACACACAGTGGACTTGCAGGCACGTGCATTATTTATTTGGAGCTCTGTCCTCAGGCCCCCAGTTTTGTCTGTTTAGACCAACCCAAAATAAATGTAAGATGACATTAAAACACATGTTAATGTGGTGCAAATGATTTTCCTTTTTTCCTGAGTACAGAAATCATAGAATTTCACATGGTTTGTGTTGGAAGGACCTCAGAGCCCATCCAGGGCCATGGCAGGGTCACCTCCCACTGTCCCAGGAGCTCCCAGCCCCATCCAGCCTGGCCTTGGGCACTTCCAGGGATCCAGGGACAGCCACAGCTGCTCTGGGCACCTGTGCCAGGCACTGCCCACCCTGCTAGAGATGGAGAGAAGGTAGTGGGAACAAAACCAGGTGGAATAAAATGAGTTTGATAAATATTAGTCAAGAAGAGCTGTATATTCTTGTAAAGAACTAACTTCTTTATAAAGATGCCACTCGAAAAACTATTTTATTTTTATTTCCCAAACAAAAACACTGATCCATCTTTTGAAACATTCCTTCCTTCTTCAGATGATTTTCTATTTTTTTTTTGCCAGAGGTATTCATATTTTGAATCTGGATTTTATAAAAGTTTTCAAAATAATCTATAATAAAGATGATAAATAGCATATACCTTTCATGTAATAACCATCACTTTTCGAAAGCACTGATTTTTTTCTAAAATTATGGCTTTGCATTAAGAAGTGAAGATGTCATTTCTTGAATTACACTGCATATGTTGGCAATGTTTTTTAATGTGAATTTAAAAATACAACAATTTGTTTAGAGAAAATGTTTCTTGAAAAAGCTCAAACAATTTTTGTCAGATGCTGACCTCAATTGCAAAAGACATTTTCAATTAAGGAAAACGTTTATATAGTTAGCAAGCTGTCATTCAGTAAAACTCATTTTTTTAATTAAACAGATGGTGATAACAAAGAAATTAATGAACACATACTTGCTTGCCTGCTATCCTAATTTGCATTTCTAAATTATTCAGGTTATGCAGCAATTAAGCTTTAATTGCTTTTAGACAAATGAATATCTCAGAATGAATGACAAATTATGATGAAATTGTCCAAGAAGCACGGTGTATTCTAACGCACACGCTATTTTATTTTTGTGGCAATTTTAGAACCTTGCAGTGCAGATTTCCTGCGCTGGCTCTTTGTTCTTTGTGCCCCTGGCCTGGGCAGGTAAGGGGAATGAATGTAAGATGTGAAATTTCCATGACTTGCTGCAGAAGGACGGTTTGGGTGGGGGTTTAGTGCCTCCAGTCCTCTGCTCAGGTAGGGAGGGTGAGGAAATGACATCAAGTGATCGTCACAACTCTTCCAGCTGGGTTTGTGCTACTTGGTTTGTAAGCAATACTTGAAAAATTATATCTAATTTACCAAGCTGGTTTAGAGGGGGAGTGCACCAGAAGCTGGATTTAAGACGGGGAACTCGTACAGTGTGAGAGTTAGTCAGGGCCCAAAGAAATCATCCACAATTACAATACCCTGGTCTGCTTCTTTCTCTCATTTCTGACTTCCTGCCTTTTCCTTGGGGCAGCTACATGAGCCATAAACACAAATCTTGTGATGCCATTGTAGTTCTTCCTCCGTTACATTTTTATTGATGAAACCAGCTAAACATCCAGCTCAGCCTCAGTGGGTATGAGCTCACTGCACAAGAGGGAAACAGATGATTTTATGGCTTTTTTATGCCCTAAATATAGCAGATAATGGCTTTGTGC
This sequence comes from Poecile atricapillus, assembly GCF_030490865.1. Taxonomy (NCBI): domain Eukaryota; kingdom Metazoa; phylum Chordata; class Aves; order Passeriformes; family Paridae; genus Poecile; species Poecile atricapillus. The sequence continues at coordinate 16,695,733 of NC_081260.1, read as the reverse complement.
ATTAAGTTTTCAGGCTGGACAATTTAGCTGGTGGCTTGGAACAAGAGGCTGTTTAAGGTGCTTTTCAACCCAAACCACTCCATGGCTCTGTGGTGACTGGCACAAGACAGATATGTGAATGGATTTATATGCAAAATATAAAAGAAAAATGCTACGATTGTTACATATCCTATTCCTTGCCAAAGGCTGGGGGACGGGGACTTGACAGTACTGGACACAATATATGTTTCAATTACTTTATTTTCTATTTTAGTCACACTTTTAAACAGTCTATATTCCAACCTTAAAGCCAAACTGGAGAAGTGTCTTGATACATTTAGTACAGACTGTATTCAGAATTTTACTTTAGGGCATCTTCTTACCAACCCCTAAGCATTTAAATGGGGCAATCATCTAGGAAAACTATTCACTCCATATTTTCATTATATTTAGTGAAGAAAAGCATGAGCTGATCTAGCCAATGCAATTTAAATAAAATGGAGACTACCTGAGAGCTGCTGCCTGCTGATTACAGCACCATAAAGCTGAGTGAATCAACACTGGGTTTTCTGTTAGAAGGAATAAATCTCATTTGAAATCACATCAACAGGACAGCTGCCTAAATATCTAGAAATAATCAGGTATTGGTTTAGGCCTATGATTCTGATGGAGAGTGATAGCTGCCAGAGGGGTAACAGCTTAGAAAATGTGATAACCTGAATAAATTGGGTACTATAATCTGGACAGCAAAGCAGTGTAAAAGGACTCGCAGCTTGTCACTTAAAAAGAATAGCATTGACACAGCAAATTATTAATTTATTCTCTGTACATCATTTTTAGAATAGGAATCGACCTCTTTAATCAGGGCAGATAATGAAAAATAGAGGGGAAAATTAAGTACTCAACGTGACACGGACGTGTCTTCCTGTTTAGTTTAGTAGTGTCTAAATTAAAAATTAGGCTTCTGTCATAACATGTATGTCAATGACATTGAGTGTAAATTTCTGTTGCTCAAAGTCACAATATTAGATGTATCAGGAAAATTCAGGCTAAGATGTAGAGGACTAATGGTGATGCTTTTTTTGGCTAATTTCCATTCAGATCACAGAGAACTGAAGAACAAAAAAGTATTTTAACTGTTGCCTTATCTTTCTTATTTAAAAAGATTTATGAAACATGAAAAAACCTGACCTTGCTATCAATATCAAGGAGTCATTAATTATAGCATGCCAAAATAGATATGTTCCCTGATTTTTCATTTTGAATATGAATTCTGAACTTACTGGAGATCTTATTTCTCCTCTGAGTAGATACTCCTTGCCTAACTTTGAATATTACATTTTTTCTTCCCTTTAAGATCCTGAAGCAGAATCCATGAACTAATTTCACTAAGGCAAAAATATCTAATGATTGATTTCAATTAGTGCAACGCTACTATTTTTTTACCGTCCCTTCTCAAAGTTTTTTATGCACGCCCTGTGCAGGGCACCCATCCATCCTGTAGATATCCTCATCCAAAATGATGTACAATATTATTACCTCATCAGAAAAGGAGAAAATGATCTCCTTCTTGAAAAACCTTATGTCTCTTAATGGTTTTACATGATGGATGACAGGGAGTGTGTAGGGTTGGTGAAGATACAAAATGTTTAAGATTTCTTTCTCTTGGCACAGCCCCCACAAGGCATTAATAGTATGCATGTTTTTAGAGCTTGAAAATATTGCAGGCATATATTTATTTAAGAGCTGTCTAGAGAAACAGGAAATAGCCTTTTTATATTATATTAGCACTGCTCTGTACCAGGACAAGCCTTAGGAGTGTGGCTGCATTTCACGTGGCATCGTGACATTTGTCCACGTGCCCCAGCCTGGCCTTTTTGTGACTCGAGCTCTGAGGATCAGCTGCTCAAAACCATCTGGAAACATCTGTGATGTTACCTGGAAAAATCATTCTCAGGATCTGGTCTGAGCCCCTGAAGATGCCCAAGGCTGATTCTTGTGTCTCACACTGAGGCACAGCTCTGTTGTAGTTCATCATCAGTTTTCTACAAAAAGGTCTCGCCTGTTTTCTGCACCCAGCTTTGTTTGACAAAAGCATTAAGTGCCTTGAAAATGAATCTCTCAATTTCCCTCCAGCAAGAATTCCTACATCCACTTTATGTATAAAACTTTAATGCAAGTGTTATATAGTGAGCACTGCTCTATTTCTGGTATGGCTTTCCATTGCTTCTTAATAACAAGCTTTGTTAATAACATTTATTAAATCACCAATGCTTAAAATGGGCTGGGTGCACATGTCAGAGTAGCAAACATCTGCAGCTGCTTTTCAGAATGTGAAATCAAATATCAAAATGCTAAATTATGGCAATTCTTAGTATCTCTTTATTGCAGAGAGTTTTTACCTCTTGATATTGACGACTAAAGTAGCTTCACATCTAGAGTTTCCTTGAAAAATATTAATAAAGAAGTTAAGAAATTCCAGTATTTTTTTTCCCAGATATTTTAGTATTTGGATGCAATTAAGCTAGTCTATATGCTTAATGTGAAATGAAAATTAAATATTTGTATTAAGCACTAATTTTCAGCTGGATATTAAAATTATGGTATTAGCGATCAAAAATGTGGCTGAATTAGCAACACATGAAATGCAAAACAAGTTATTAGATTTTAGTTTTTCCACTGGTTTGAGTAAAACAACCTCATAAATCTTACAGAAAAGATAAATGACTGACCTGGATAAATAAAGGAAAAAGTTGTTGGAGTCATAATGAATACTTTCCCATCAGCCATTCATTATGGCTCAAACACATGTTGCCTTTAACAGGAGTGCATGATCTTGAATATTATTAAGGTTTAAAGAAATTTAAATGTGACAAGCTCAAGATTAAATGTGGCACAGAAATGAGTTTAAACAGCTAATTAGGTTCTGTTGGTCCATCCTGTGTTTGACAGATATGTAAGAGCAGAAATACTAATTAGGGGGACCGTAGCACCCAACAGATATCAATTTTATCATGGAACTGCAGTTTGTGCCACACATTCCACAGGAACCACTTCACCCTCTTTGAGGCACTTTGAAAACTAAAATCTGTGTGTTTCAGTGTCACAGTGAGCATCACTTTACATGAAGGTCTCCTCTCTTTAAAAATCTAAAGATGAATTCTTCACTTTTAGAAAATAATTCCATCAGATGCATAATTTGTCTAACTACAAATCTAATTTTCAAGTGAGGTTTATTTTTCCACTATATATTTTTGATTTTGATTCCACAGTGCTGAATATGAGCATTAAAATTAGTTATCATTTACAGTGCTGATTTAAAAAATAATTGGGATAGAAACTGTGTTTTCAAAAGGTGATGAGGTATCATAAAGACTATTATGTTAATATATAATTTATCTCATACAGTAATGAAAATTCATTAATGCTTGGTTAGTCATCTAATCAAATATCTCTCAACTGGTATTTATAACTAAAACCAGAAATTAATTCACTGGGTGATAAGAATGGGAAACATCATCATTTTCTTTTCAAACGATATTCTTTTAGTTAGGGTAACCCAAGTAAAAGCTTGTAAAATCCATCCCACTTTAAGTCAAACATTTCCAAAGCTCATATTATATAAAAGTGTAAGTACAGACAATGCAATATTGAATAAAATAAAATAAATCTAAATCCTGAAGTAGTCATGAGGCAATGTCCTGAGTCCCAGAGACATCAAGGTGGTGTCCATCAGCCCCACGCTCCAACACAAAGCAACATCTGTCAACAGCACAACGTTCCAGCTTGGCACAGGGAGAAACTGCACCCAGTTTCTCTGGGTTTTGGTTGCTGAATTGTATCTTAAGCAGAGAAATCTGTTCCTTGGCAGAGGAAAGAGGCAGATGAATTTGAAACTTGTGTCTTATTATCCAATCAAGCTTCAGTCTTAAAAGATTCTGCAGAGTAAAGCTCGAGCCATCATCACTAGAACAAAAGGATGGAGGCTGAAACAATCATATTAACATCTATCAAATCCTTGGACAAAAATTGACTTTCTGACACAAAGCTGCACAGGTTAGTGAATGAGCAGATGCCACGGAATGAGAGATTGATGCCTCAACAATAGCCTGAGGTCTGACTAATAATCCAGAACCAATTTGTCACAGATGCCAACTCTAAAGTATTGGTTAAGCCCTGAGCAAAGAGTCTGCATTTCAGCACCTCAGCGAGGTTTTATTTTGGCTGTATTGTTGTAAGCAGCTATTCCCAATGCTCCTTTAAACCTTCTGTTCCTGGTGCTTCCTTTTAGCCTGTAAGTGAATTTATTAAACTAAGAGCAAGCTCTATTTCCTCCAAAACAGAAATAGAAGTAGAAATTATGTACAAGCATTTCAAAATCCTCTGTTACTCCAAAGTGAGCTTTGGAGAATAGTGCTTCAGAGTTTTCAGGTACCACACTCAGATCAGGATTTCCTGTCTTAACTTGTCTTTCATATTTCATGACATTAAAATCTCATCACATGAGATTTTCGTCTTTTCATTCCAGACTGTGAAATAGAAAATAGTAAGGATGAGGAAAGATCCATCATTTTCTTCTATCTCCTCCTCAGAGTGACTAGATGGAGGTCAGGTGAGGAGAAACTTCACTCTCCTTTCAGAGATGTAGTGATTTATTTATACCCTTTGCTATACCATACAGGCCTTAACATATTTTTCATTTCTGCTTCCTGTCTGTATTCTTTCTCTTCTGAAATGAGTGTAGCAATTTAGAAATTGTAATCATCTTTCTTCTTCTCTAAACCACGAATAAGATATTCCTTAGCAAAGCACTGGTTGCAGAGCACTGCCTCGGTGCTCAGTACCACTTGTGATAAGAAATCAGGATACTAATTCTTGCACATTACTGTAGCCTTAATATATTGATCTAATAAAAATATTCTTCAACAAATACATAGGAATATACAGTGAGATTTTCTTCTCCTAACACAATTTGTTCCTAGGAGACTGATTCAATAAAGCTAGAATATCTATGTCTTCTAATGGTATTCTATTAATCTTCATTGGCAAGATATTTTTCTATTAATAATGTAATTTTTAAATGTAATTTTATGTTAATAAATGACATTTGCAACTATTTCCAAGTTTTAAAAAGAAATACATCTGGAACCCCCAGCACAAGATTCCAGACTTCTGTACTCTTTATCTAATCAGTAGATAATTACAATTAATAGCACTTGGAAGAGGAAAACAAGATAAAATAACCATAAACTAGTTAATTGGTTTAAAAGCAATGATTCAAAACCTCTGTTACATCTCTGTAGCACAAGGATACATCAAAAAAAAAGAAAGAGGGGTTATTTGTTAATGAAAATAACCTTAGTTCTGCTGTCTGGAGCAGAACTTTATACTTTATATTGCTCAGCACATGACTCAAAAATGCTTGAGTTGAGTGGCTGGGCAGCACTCCCCGTGTCTGCCAGTGGGATCTTTACATTTGATTTGATTCCATCCATGGAAATGCAGAATATTGGCACTGAGCCATCAAATCCAGTTTATTGATAAAGTTGCTGATGCCTATTTAACCCTGCCTTACATGGCCTGTGCTAAATTCTTTATCTTTTAGTTCTCACACGATTCCCACAAAATACTGACCCTGAGCTCTTCCTCATGGGATCTGCAGCCTGGAAATCCACTGTGCCTTGTCTGAGGGAGCAGAATGGGGCCGTGTTCTTTGAAGTTTTTGCTTGCAGTGGGTGAGATTTACCATGAATAATTCACTTGACAGATTTTTACCCCTTTAACTGTTCAATTATTGATCACAGAATGAAAATCCTCCAACGTACTAATTATTTTAAATGATTTGTGAATTATTATGGGTGTATTTTGCCCACAGATTGTGAGGATTGTTATGAATATTCAAAAGTTTTAGTATGAGTTGCATAAATCATGTGGGATTTTGAAGACTCATACTGTAACAGACAGTATGGCCTGAATTACAATCTGGCACTTGACATAATCATGTAGCTACACAATATGATATTGCAGTCAATAAACTTAACTTAGTAATAAATAATAGTAAACTTAATTATTTGGCCTAGAATTCACTTTTTACAAGCATGGCCACTAATAACTCCCAACTCCTGTGGTGAGCTTAGGAAGTGAGAAAACACAGGGAAAAAAACCCAACAGATTTTGAACTTTTCTGCAGGGAAATGACTGTAATAAATTGAATGCAAGATCCAATGAAAAGGAAGTATTATACAAAATCTTTGGGTGAGCTGATTTTACCCACTCCATGCACTCTACATGTACCAGGGTGGTTTATGCATAGGAGGAATTTAGGAAGGATAATTTAATTGAATAAGTTTAATTGAATAAATTGAATGTAAGATCCTGTGAAAAGGAATTTGATCTCTACAAAATCTTTGGTTGAGTTGATTTTACCCACTCCATGCACTCTACATGTACCAGGGTGGTTTATGCATAGGAGGAATTTAGCAGGGATAATTTGTTGACACCACAGGGGACAAGGGACACCAACTGGCAAGTTCTTTGCTGGACAGCTCATTTATATCCCATGGGAATCCAGCTGGGATGGGTGGCCCTTCCCCTCTGGAGCTTGCTTACTTCACCTTTCAGCAGGCTGCTGCAGTGTGTGTTTTTCCCTGGCTCAGACTGGGGGCTGAGTGCTCCATCTGCCATCTGCTCCCCTGGTTTTGACATCCTCTTGCACCTCCCATGCTGGAGGTGGTGTCAGAACGGAGGCCACAGCATGGAAACGCCTCCAGTGTTATTTCTGAGCAGTGTGAATGTCTGGAAAACACAATGGGAAATCATTTTATTGAAGGAGGATGAAAAGTTAATGAATCTATCTTGTCAAATGATTTTTCTTTCAGCTACAGCTGACATTTCAACTGTTATCTCCATTTACAATTTCAATATCTGAAATTCTTCTCTCCCAATGCTTAGTCTGAGCTGGGAATGTGCATCAAGAAGGTTTTTCAATACATATGAGAGTATTAAATGTCACAGCTCTGTGGGAGGCTTGAGCTTAGAATCTTGCAGAGGATAAATTGCAGTAAATGCCCTGCAGAGGAGCCCATCTCTCTGGAGACCAGGCTGCAAGGCTGGCACGCTGGGCTCTGTCTGAAGTCCCTAAAGTTCATAGTTTAAGGTACTCCTGGGGATATCTGTCACTGACCTCTCAAGTTAAATCTCCTTTACGAGCTGTTTTTGTAGACCTGCTGCAGTTCACTGATTTCAGGAGAAGTGGAAACCCATCCCTGCATCAGCCCTCTCCTGTGTTAGAGCTGTTGATTGCTTTGTTCCGGACAGGGATTCAGCCTTCCCCACAAACATTTCCAACGTCAGTCCTTCCCAAGGGCTGCAGTCCTCCACAAATTGCTCCAGAATTAGTCTCCACGGGGTCTTGGAGCTGGCTGACCTGAATCTTATCAGACACAGGGATAGCTTCTGGCAGCTCCTCTCAGAATCCATCCCTGGAGCCCCCCAAAACCACCCCAGAAAAACCCAACCCCTGCAGCAGCTCCAGCTGCTGGCAGCGCTCGGTGCCGTGCTCCTTCACCCTCTGATGTTCCCTGAATGTTGCAGCCTAGTCCGAGTGTTTGCATGTCCTTTTCACTTCTTGCTTTGTTTCCCATCAAATATTTACAGCTTAAGAAAAGCAAATTTGCTATAAACAAGTGCACAAAAATAAATCTGGTTAAAAAATACAACTAATCCCATGCAGTGTGGGCCAGGAGCTGACAATCGATCTTAGGCTCCAATGCCAGGGAGAGCAGATTTAAAATGTCAAAATGGTGCAAACACCATTTGAAAATTAATTTGGGTGCCTGTTGTAGCTCCCCAAAGTACAGAGAATTTTGCTTTAGTTTCTTGACCTGTTCAGCCTCTAAAGACAGGTGTAATTCACACAACATCTGGAAAGTTTTTTAGGATTCTAAAAGGCTGAACGTGTTTTGAGATCCCTTGAGAGGGATGTGCTCCTAAATATCGCTGATATACATGAGCAATGATGAAGTCAAAGAAATAATACTTTTTTTCTGCTTACATTGTCATCTTATAACTTATCAGCTTGGTACAGTTAAGTTGTTCTGGTCATTTTTATTTAAAATTTGTTATTTAATGCTAAGCAAATCCATTTTCTGACTGGCAATTGGAGCAAATTTGTGTGTTATTTAATATCTCATTTAGCACCTACATTTTACCTCTCTGCAAGCATTTATTGGAATCAGCTGTAAAAAATTTGGCTTTAAGAAATTGCTAGAGTGAAGCAAAAGAAGCCTTGTCTGCAAATAGTGATGGCATCACCAACAGCCCACTGACAACTGCTGACACTTTTTTCTTTCCCTGCTTGAACTTTGATATGCTGAATCAATAAAACACCCCAATGTATTAACAGAGACTATTTAGAGAGCTCTTAAATAAAAACAACTCTTTCCAGTGAAATCTTTGCAATTTCCCTACTTTATTTTAAAAAAAGATTCTTCTTTTTTAGCTTATTACCCGTTCCTTGGTGTATATCTAAAAATAATTTTATCAGGATTATTATTATTAGTATTATTAACTATAAATTGAGATATTTTCCCATGTTTCTAACACAGCATCTATAGAGACATTGATTTGTTTTTTTTTAAAAAAAAACAAACAAAATAAAACCCACCCAACCCTCAATGTCTTGCTGGTGATAAAGGAGCATGCAAACTATTAATTGCTTTTGACACAAAGTGACACAAGCACCTTTGATATATAATTGGGGAGCGATGCAATTTAACAAGTTTTAATTTCTGGTGCAGCTGGAAGACAATAAAGAGAAAGCAGGAGAACAAATTAAACACTATATAGGTCAATCATTCTATTAGCAGTCTTCAGGGAACACACATCTCATTTACATAATTGTATTTCTGCTGCAACCAGACAGACTGCTGTGCTAATACGTGTTCTTGGTGAGTCTATAAAAACACTGAGGATGGCCTTTCCTACATTAAAGTATGGATAACCAGGATTACAGGAGCAAATGCATTATTAATTTTATCTAATCAGTATTTCAAGGTTAGCTTGACCCAGTCTACAAAGGACTCAGCAGCTCCACAGGTAGTGGTCTTTTGAATATTTTCCCTTACAGCAAAGATTAAGTTCCTACATTTCTCACACTTCTATGCAAATAAACCAAATTTCCAACTTTTTGGTTTAAGTCTGGGAGAAGATTCTAGGTCTTCTGATGAATTTAAGCATCCCTCAACTGGGAAACTTGGTTGGCATTTACCTGTTTGTTATGCTTTCAATTTCTCATAGAAGATCCTCCAAGATAGAACTTTACGAGTCAAAATAGTTTATTTCTATTATTTTTGTGTTCAAAGCAGCAGGCTTACCACATATGCCATTATTGAAACAAATTAATCTTAAACTTTTAAGTAAACTTTTAATCTTAAACTGAAAAAATTAAAACTTTAATCTCATGATTAAAGCTACAGAGTGAGATTTTTGGCTAAAATTTGCTTTTTCGTTATTACATCTTGAGACAGAAATGTAATAATGAAAAGCAAATAAATGAACAGAAAAGGAAGATTGAGTGGTACTGCTCTGACCATTAAATAGCTTTATGTTAATTTACTTAACATTCTTCAATAACACCTTGGTGTTCAGGTTTTTTTTTCTTATATCTTACCTCAGTGTGCTGGATATGGTCTCTGTGTGCAAGCATTTCCCCCTAAAATGCATAACTTGGGGCTTTAATCTTCAGGGAAATTTATTAAGAGAAAAACACATTATAATCTCAGATTTAAATTAAAAATTAACTATAATCATAATATCATGAAGCATACACAAGAAGCAAAGGTTTCTTTCCAATCAGCTTTTCTAAATTCATGGGGGGAAAGTGTAATAATACAATATCAACCACTTCAGTAATTCTCAAAATCAAGGCAGAAAGCTAAAGTTTTAATTCAGACATAACAATTATCAAAAGATCTTAACAAAGATCATTTTCTCTATTAAATCTCAACACTTAATGCTTTTTGGGATAATTCATTAAAAACATTGCCAAGATATTGAATTCATGCATTTAAATGCACAAATAAGAAAAAAAAAAAAAAAACCATGTTGCAAATGTATTAAAGAGAGAACTGCTGAATGAAAAATTACTGAATTCCATTTAATTGCCACAGAGGTGAATCAATGCAGGGATAATGTTGGCTACAGCTCGCATCATCTGGGGTGGTGTTGAGTTTCAAACCACATGGCTTTGCTTAGGGATCAAATTTCAAATCAGATGGGTTTTCTCTGATCAAATTTCAAATTTCAAATCACATGGGTTGGCACAGGGATCAAATTTCAAATTTCAAATCACATGGGTTGGCTCAGGGATCAAATTTCCATCACAAATCACATGGGTTGGCACAGGGATCAAATTTCCATCACAAATCACATGGGTTGGCACAGGGATCAAATTTCCATCACAAATCACATGGGTTGGCTCAGGGATCAAATTTCAAATCACATGGGTTGGCTCAGGGATCAAATTTCAAATTTCAAATCACATGGGTTTGCTCTGATCAAATTTCAGATCACAAATCACATGGGTTGGCTCAGGGATCAAATTCCAATCACATGACTGTTCAGTGATCTTTCATGGCATAAGCTGAGTGTGAGCAATGAAGAATTGTTTTGTATTTGATGTTCAGCTCCAGGTGTATTCCCACATTAATGGTGAGTTTACACTCTGCAGTATTTGGCAAGCTGATCATTTCATTGTTTGAAAATTAAGAGCCAGCTAAATGTGCCCAATTTATGAATTGGACAGATTGAATGTCGTGTATTGAAGAGTAAATCTCTTTTGGGTCTGGTTGACTCCTTGAAAAGAACTGAAAATGACCCTGCTGTTCCTCTCTGGGCCATGAGGAATCAGATCCATGCACTAAACTGAGGACAGACAATCATTATTAAAACTCCTTCCCTTGGAGGTAGAAATAACCCTTCCATTTATTTGAGCAAGTTACCAAAAGCTGTTGCTTTAAAAAATAAAAATGGCACAAGCTACCCAATTAGTACCACTGGTGAATTTTATAATTGCATTTCCTCAGTAGAATTTTCCATGTGGAATTTAGTGTGCGAGGCTACCAAATAAATTAAAATCCTAATTACCAACAAAATAGCCTGGAGCAGAAACACTGGACAATAAGGTTTATGTTTTAATGTAGCACTCTGAAAAAACCTGCTGGTTATACAGTAGAATCTTTGCCCCAATATTTTATCAGTGCATATTTTAAACCAATTCCAGAAGCTTTTATTTAAAAAAAAATGTTAATGTGCAAAGGATTCTTGAGGGAAAAAAACAACAAAAACCAAACAAAAATCCCACCCCATCACCTTATGCTCCAAGTTTTACTTAAATATTATGATTAGCGAGAAATTTGGTGGCACTCCTCTTTTTAACTGCAACTTCTGGTAAATATAACAAATTATTTCCAATTAAGGGCTAGCAGAGCTCATGACAAGTGATGTTTCTATCAATTTATTACAGCAAAATCTCTCTACACTGGAATAAACGGGGTAGAATATTAAAATATTGTACCAGGAGTGTATGCTTAATTAAACTTACATTACCTAGGTAATTCTTTATAATTTAATAGTACAATTTTTCTTTTTTAAGTAGATACCAATTCTGCACTTGTAGAAAGGACAGACTTTCAACAGATTCCAGTATTTCAAATCTGGATCATTTTAACAGCTGAATGAGTTGGAGTCTTTATTGGGTTTTTCATTATTATTCACTCATTATTAGTGGTTAACAAGGAAATTGGCCTAAGACAAATCTTTGCTGTTTGTTCTGTTATGTAATAGGCAACCAAATGTCTCCATTGAGCTGGAATTCAGTGGGATTTTAAGCCTTTGTGGTTTATGAGTAACACTAAACATCTGGATTTGCAAATCAGTTTTATTTGTTGGAAAGCGAAAATAAATCTTGTGCAGATGATCATCAGCATCTTGAGCACTTTGCAGAATGAAGCTTTGTGGCAGGGATCTGTCCTCTGAGAAATAATGAGTCAGTCTGAACCCAACAGAAACAGGAAAGCTGCTGAGCTGAGTCATGATGTTTTAAAAGGCAGAATTTTCGTTAGATTAAAAAGAACTGATTTTAAATACAGATTTCTTGCTTACTGCTCACGTTGGGAAGGTTATTGTTAATAAAAATAGGCTACAGAGATAACAAGCACTGATTATGATTTAGCTGTTCACCTAATCAAGTTCTAAAGGAAGTCTGGTGTAATTTGTGTGGTATCATCTTAGGAAGATTACTTTTGGACTGCTTTTCTTGATGAAGTGATGTTAAATATTGTATCTGATTGTATGAATTGGTTTGCACACAGTCTTTGCCCTAAAAGAACACTTAATCAAAAAAGAAGTTGATAGTATATAATTTTCTTAATGTATGCATAACTATATTTTAAAGGAGTATTTTCTAAAGTGGCATTTCTTTTGGAAAAGACATCACACTGACTTTTCTAAAATCTATGGCTGTTTTAGAGAATGTGAAATGTATAGTGCATCTGACAGGTTGGAGGCAGGGAAATTTTTATTCTTTTCTTGAACAGCAAATTGTGGTAAAGCTGCAGAGATCACTTGTGCCTTTCTATACCCAGGCAAGGAGGAACTGCAACTTTCTCACTGGGAAAATGAGATTACTGAAAAAAATGGTGACAGGAATTTCAATGGAGACAAGTTTTTGGCAATTCTTTTTTTTTTTTTTTAGTATAGAGTTCTAAACATGTGAGTTCAAACATAATTTTCAGTAAGTTCTGGGGATGACTTAGCACTGTCAGTTTATCCCATAGCAGTGAGAAATTCAGCAATGTGGCTTTTGCCAATGTGCCATTGGACTTGTTGCCACTCCAGACTTGGCAGTGTTTGGAATTCCTGTGCTCAGCCTGGGGCAGTCACGCAGGGGCTGAGCAGCCAGCATGGCAGAACACAACATTTCAGACACAGATGGAGATTTGTAGTCGAGATACGATTACAACATCCATACATATTCATATAGATAGGTGCTATTACTGCTTTTAGTCAATATGGGTACCTCAGATTCCAATTCATACTTTTTTTCCTAAGATGCTTGGATAAAATAGGGGAAATATTACAAATAAAAATGAATAATTAATTTGCATCAGTAGCAGTAAAAAGATCTAATTACTGTTTTTCCTGCTCATGTGTTTAAAATCAGAGCATTTTCTTCAGTTCTTGGACTATAAAACACTGATTTTACTGTGCAGTTGTAGTGGTGAGCATGGATAGTGTAAAATTAAATGCAGCACCATTTATAGAGTTTTTCCTTAGGCATCTAATGAAAGTTCAGTGACAAGACCAAAAGCCTGATACATGATATATGTCAAAGAGAAAAAGTATTTGATACGAATGAAATATAGATATGAAAGTTACTCCATGTAACCCAGCTTCTGCAAGCCTGCAGAATCCACCCTGAGACATTTGTGAGGAAACATATGAACCAAAACCTCCCTGTGAATTTATGCAAAGTAGGAAATGTCACATATGGAGCTCCCAGGATGGGATGCAGGTTATGATAATCACTGCAGTCCTATCAAAGAGAGACTTGGAAATTTGGCATGCTCTGGACTTCCACAAAGCAGGGGCCATGCTCCTTCCTTAGTGCCATGTGCAATCCTGCTAATCCTTTCTGGATTTCCTCTGGGTCCCCATTTTCTCCCCCATAGTGATGATTCTCAGTCTTTACCATATTTTTCCAAACTATTGAAAGTGACAATGGTTGTGACAATGGCACAGCTCTTTTCCTTTTTACTTATTATTTCTTCTTTTGAAAGATGTAAGAGTGTTACAGGGCAATACAGGACACACCTGAGATTTATTGAAGGTCAGAGCTGTTGTTTTGTGGTTTTCATCCCTGGTAATAATCCTAGTCAGTACTGTGACAACATTTGATGTGTTAGGAAAATTGGTTATTGCAGAGAAATGCTTTTCCTAGCATGCTGATGTTTTCCAGGAGCAGCCTGAAGCTGCCATTTCTGGTTTCATCCACAGCCCCTGTTAGTTGTACAAGTTTTTGAATCTCTGGTATTAAATCCTAGCTAGCTGAAAGCAAGCTCAAAAATGCAATTGCTAACTTTTGCCTCTATTAATTGGTCTTTGACCAATTTCCCCAGTGCAGCATGCAGGATCTCCCCTGTTTAGATTTGTGGTTATGCGTTTAAGCAATGACTGCCTGAATATCCTGTGGAATGCTCATAAGGAATAATTTGATCATAAGAGGGTGGAAAAAAAGGCAGTGAGTGACAAGGGAAGGAGAGAGATCAAACCCAATGGACAGAACAGGAATCAAAGGTAAGAAAGGAAAAATATCCAGTCATCAATCTAACAGATGAGCTCTAAATTGCCATGGGAAGACGTGGGTCATCACAGAAATGAGGGCAGCAGCCCCTTTCTGACCCAAAATTTAAGTGGAAATACAATCTGCCTCCAGCTTTAGGCCCACTCTTAGTATGGCTTCATGCTCATCTTTCTGGTTTTTATTCTTTGTGACCTTCTGTGTCAGGTTCTCCACTAGAAAGCAATGTGGCTTCTAAATTTCAGCATCTTTATGATGTGCTTTAAAGCCTGCAGGCCTGAGCTCTTGGTTCCAGAAAAATACAGATGGAATAGCAAGAAGGGTACCTGTGAGCTTGGACAGCAGTTTTACCACTCTGCAATGTTCTGGAGTAAATTATCACTCCTGGCCCTTGTATCCATCACTGACCTGGACTGAGGCAGCAAGATTTTCAGTTTTGGTGATTTTTTTTTTCAACTGAGCCATGTCTAATTGCACATGGGGTAAATTTTTCTCCCACCACTACAAAAGGCTTTTTCTCATTAATGTTAATGAGCCACATGCACTTATCTGGGGGAAAGGCCTCTAATTAATTTCATGATCCTTCTTTTAACACACCGAGCAGAACTTCCTCTTAGAAATGGGGGAGGACATTTTGTTTTGCAAACTCTTTTGTGGTAGTTCCTCTGTTCATCAGAAAGGGCTTGTGCTGGGACAGGAGCTGGTGCTTTGGATTTGTGTAAAGGGTAAAACAGGAATGCTTTTGTTATTATATTTGTATTTTGAGGTGTCTATACATAAAAGAAGATAGAGCTTGTCTCACCAGCAAGATAATTCTATCCAGGAAATCTCCTTGCTGTCATGTTTGAGTCTTCCAAGGCTTAGGTTCCTCCTGCCCAGCATGTTAAGAAGTACCCTGAGAATTTGCACTACTCCTGGGATTCACCTTCAATATGATTTTTGCAGTTGAGTTGGAAAGAAGGACAAGTTCGTTCCCTTTCTTACATTTTCATGGAGTGTAGTGTTTCATTAAGCATTACATGCATATTTGTTCCTTTCTTGTTTTGAAGATTTTGAATCCTTTACAATGTTTTGGTTTTCCCATGAGTAAGTCTTTTCATGAATGGATTCAGAAAAGAGCCCCTAGGAGACCTTGTACCATCCTCATCTCGCTGTTCAGCAGGAACTGGCTTCTTATGAAAATGCAAATAGGATTAAAGCAGAATGCTCCAAGAAAAATGTCAGCCTCCTCACTGAATTTAAATTATTTTGTCCTAATTCTCAGATGAATGTGTACAGCTGTAGGAACAAGCTCTCTACCCTGTCTGGAAATCCATTTGGTGACAAATCACCTAAAACACAAAACAAACTGCCAGACATATGGAGGAGACAGCAGACTGTGAAAAAGCTCCTGACAAAGACTCCTTCCTTCTAATAGCAATCAGAATGCAGTGAGGATAATGAGGAGAAGTGGAGGGAAGAGCTTTATGAAGTATCAGTGCTGGGCTGAGAACAAATGTCTGTAAAGTGGCCACTAATAACTGCAGTTTGGCTGCCTGACAGCATGGCCTTTGTAGAAACAGAGGGGGAAGAACCTTCCTCCAGTTATAGGAAACTGAAATTTGAGAAAGGGATCCTGCAGCTCTTTTAAGGATGAACTTGGTAAACAGGCAATTTTCTAACCTGTAGAATTTCATAGAGATGTTCCTGCCTCTTACAGATGCAGGAATAATCTGTTTAACAAGAAAAGAGTAAAAATGCTTTATTGTTTTAATCAAATTGTGTAATTTATTAGATAATTTTTATTATAGAGAAGATAAAAAAGAAATGAAAAATGATGAAGGTTACAAATCAAATCATAATGACCCTCTTCCACTGATGTTCCTGCCTCTGATGGTTGATCAAGATACTGTCATGTTTTAATTAGAGGATCAGTTGGTAATATGTCAGTGTAAGGATTGATTAAACACCGGAATTGCCATATTAAACTCAGTCTTTCAAAGTATTTCTTTTATTTTTTTTCTAATTTGAGGATTACTTTTGTAGTCCAACAGCTTCAAGATAACTTTAAAAGAAGAGTTACTCAATCTGAGGTAGTACAATTTTTCTCACATTTGTATATGACTAAACAGAGTTCACAGAAACTCTGGAAGATTATGAACTGTATTGTCAGGTTTTATTTTGTTTTTTATTGTTAAAGGGTTTCTCAGTTTCTCTGGTGCCGTCATTAAGCATTATTTGATCTTCAGTGGCTTCCCTTGATTTGGAGGTTAATTATATCTTTAGCTATAAATATCTGTTAGAATTAGATAAGATTCGTAGGATGGTCATGAAAATGGGAAGTAAATTCTTCTGTGGGGAGAAATTAAGGAAGTACTATAAGGAGACAAGCAAAAGAAACTTAAAATATTTTCTGTTGTACTTTCTAAATATTAGGGAAAGGATCATTAAAGTAACTAAAAATCAAAATTAAATTTTCAAGAACTTATTTCAAGGCTCTGCACAGTTTTTAGGAATCAGAAGGGATGGCACATGCACTTAACAGCATCAGAACACCTGTGAAGTCTCATTCCTTCACTATCTAATGAGTTTCTTTCTTCATGACTTTGATATAGAACACTTTATTTGAAGTCACTTCATTAATTTTAAGTAGCCCAGCCCTGAACATATAGGACTTTTGAGAGTTAAAACCAACTGCTGTAGAAAGTTATTATCTCCCAGATAAAATAGCAGATGCTGGCTGACAAGATTTTCAGCTTGGATGTGTTCTGAGAGGGTCTGGTTTTCTCCCAAGGATCTGGATATTGTTGTTTTCACAGAGGAGAAAACTTTTATATCAGAGGGAAAGAATCAACTATGTCTGGTCATGTTCTTGGGCTGCTAGATGATGCTGTAAGGAAAATAAATCAGTGTACAGAGCTAAAGGTGGCTGGTCAGAGGGAATAGTCTGGCAGCTCATCACATGAGTTTTGCAACATGGATATCTCAGGTATTAAAAGAAAGTGGTGACAAACAAGTGAGGATGTGCTGTCATAAACAGGAATATCTGAAGGCCACATTCTGGACATGATTCCTGCACGTCTTTCCAAATATTAAGAAAGAAGGGGAAACAAGACATAAATATTTAATGTCATTTTAAAGAGAGGATGCTACAAAGCTCTCTCTGCTGTCATCTCAAGCTGTAGGACTGATGAGATAATACAGGCACCATGGCAAGTGACAATATTGCAATTACTCGTACTTAGCAGAAAAAATTAAGATCTGACCCTTGCAGTGGTGTCACCTGAACCAGCAAATATTTACTGTGGTTTGCACAGGCGGCAAGCAGAAACACATTGCAAATTTTAATATGTTAAGGATCATTAAGTTGATATTGTCAATTTGTTAAAGTGCCAAGTAATGGTTTTACAGGTAATTAGACTTTAACAGGCAGAAACAAATTAATGTCCTGCTTGTTTTTATGATGTATGTAATGATAGATATACCATCATCCAAGCTGTTGTTTTTAGGTACACAACACTTCTTAATGTCCTAAAGCAAATGAAATATTTCATGTCAGGGACTGATCAGTGACTGTATAAAACACATTAGTAGCTTTGCTTCTTTTAGCTCCTCTTAATCGAAGCTCATTGCTCATGTCAGGAAGATGGAAAGTCTCAGGTTATTCCTGCTGCATGGAGAAATGGCAGTGAACCTTTAAGGTCAGGGGGGAGGACAAGAGTTCCAGGTTATTACAATTGTTTCTCTCTGGCTGATCCTCACGCTGCCCTGGCAGATTTTGTTTGGTTTATTTTTCAGTGTGAAAAGGGAAAAACACACCTCAGGACAGAGCTGGAAAAGGAGTTTGTGGTTTAACTGTGTTTGCAGAGCAATTTGTCTGTTTGCCCTCCTGTACCAGGACCACTGCAAACCACTGAGGGATATTTAAGAAAAAAACTTAAGAAAACTTTAAGAAAAAAACTCTTCTATTGGTGAGAATAACCAGGGGTTTCTGCTGCTGCTGTCTCAGTTTCACACCCCAAGTGATGATTGCAGCTTCTGAGCTCTAGAACTCAGACTAAGGGGAGCCTGCAGCAACCATGGCATAAATCTGTGGAGATTCCTTTGCAGGTTGTGCTGGGCTCAGAAACAGCAGCTCACAAAAAAATGCAGCCTAGAAATTGGCCAGTTCTTATTCTTTTGCAACAGCTCCTACTTGGAGGTTTATTACAGATGAGGCCAAAAGGCTCTGTGGTTTTTAGCTGTGTTGTTATTTTTTCCTGCAGGAATACAACACAAGGAGAATGTAGATGGTCCATACATTTTTTTTATTGCTTGGAGAAAATCAGTTTTTTTGTTGTTTGTCTTTTAATAGCATCGAGCTTCCTGTCAATCAGCTCGATTGTTGGTTGAATTGATTACTAGTGAAATGTGGAGCTGTAGTCTGCAGGATGCTGCCTGTTGTCTGACACTTCAGAAATGAGATGTTTACTTCAGTGAATTCTCAGATGTAATTGCAGCGTTGCTATTCATGATGATACTGTTAAAATTATGTCACACCACTGGAACAGCAATTTTAAGTGGTGAATGATGATTTATCTGTGGCAAGAACTAAGTAAAATTATCATCTCGGTGCCATCCCTTGACAGCTACAAGACACCCACTCTTTTTCCTTTATGAAATTCAGAGCCTGAGCCTGGAAAAAAATTGTTGATCTGCAAAAGAGAAAAAAAAAAGAATAAACCAGAGGTTTTGTGTCTCAGCCCTGAAAGGATCTGCATCTTTAGGATGCTTTTTCTCTCATCCTTTTACAGGGCCCTGATTTGGTTGTGCTCTGCCATTCAGCTGGAATTAAATGGTGAAGCAGACCTTGTACTTTCTTGGTATAGTCAGTTTTAGAAAAACCTCATTATTGTCCAACACAGACATAGCACTGCTCATTTTATGGTGCAGTTGTTTTTATTGCATTTTAAATAAATCAGTGAAAAATAAATGCAATTTAGGCTAATGCCAGGTTTTGCATATCCAGTTACAAACCAGTGTGAGCTGAGCTGTGGCACTGGTCAGGGGATGGTTTGCTTTTAATGAAGAATCTAGGAATACAGCCTGTTCTCTATCAGATACTGAGTAAACATGTGCAAAATATGGCTTTCATTACTTGCTTTGGAAAATTGGGGATTTCAGCAATTTCTCTTTGAAGCTGCCCTATCCTGTGGCTTTTTCAGGAAATAAGAACAGAATTCACATCTTCAGCTCACTCGAGCAAGGAGATGAAAATTATAGCAATAACTGAGGTTTTGTTTAAACTTTTATTGCAGCAGATGATGGAGACATTCTCATGAAACAGAAGTGTGTGATAACCTTTTTACAAATAGTAATTGAGGAGTTGTTTGTCTTCACTATCCTTAAGCTGGACAGTAATTTTGCCCACAAGAAAGGGCTTACATTCCAAATTAGGGAAAAAAGTGCAAAAACTTGACAAAAATTTTACCAGGGTTCCATTATGAATAATTATCTCTGGGATCTCAGCCTGCAGCTAAATTCTGCTACCAAATATTACTCAAGTCCTTTTAAACATCTTATTTCTACTGTTTTGAGGCTGCTCAGGTGAGTCTGTCTCCCAATTAAAATAATTTTACTCTACTTTTGATCATGCCTCACCTGGATGTCACCTGATAATATTCGGAGTAGTTACAATGAGATCCATTGTTTTCTAGTCAAAAATTGTTACATATAAATAAGTAGATTTGTGGCCAATTACTTTTATAATTTAGATTCTTCTGTGTTCAGAGCCACCAGATCTCAGTACATTTATGTGACTCTGAATTAATTTATAGTTTATTATAAAATAAATGTAATTATTATATAATTATAATTATTATTATAATTTATTAGTATTTATTAGTATTAA
This sequence comes from Poecile atricapillus, assembly GCF_030490865.1. Taxonomy (NCBI): domain Eukaryota; kingdom Metazoa; phylum Chordata; class Aves; order Passeriformes; family Paridae; genus Poecile; species Poecile atricapillus. The sequence continues at coordinate 16,675,526 of NC_081260.1, read as the reverse complement.
TTAATAATTTATATATGTAAGATAAATATTCAATGCTGGGTCCAGTGCCAGTCTTCTGCTTGTAAGGGGCATAAAGCCCTCACCAACCAGCTGAAAATTCAGTGTCACCCTTCCATTCACTAACAGGAAAATTTGGTCTCCATCAGAATGATAAAAGATAATGTTCCAACAAATTTGCCATGTTGAATGTCAAGATTTTACTCATCCTTTAGCTTTAATTACGAGAGAGACAGCACAGACCTGTCGTCGCTTGCATCTGCAAATTGCAGTTTGAGGATACAACACTTAACCTTTCATAATTCAGAAATAGTTTCAAAATCCTGAGGGAATAGGATGAAATAATTGTGCATTCTTGGTGGTGGGAAGAGGGGAGAAGCTTCCAAAGATGATCACCTTGTACAAACATCAAGATGCAGCGAGAATCAGCATTTGGGCACCAGATGCCTCCAAAAGCTACAGGCTGATTTTCAGAGTCAATTTAGCTTAAAAAAAAAAAAGAGGAAAAAAAGAAAAAGGAAAGGAAAAAGCCAGCTGCCTTTGGTCACAGTGCAGTCAGGCACAGAAATGTAAGGAGGCTGTGCTATCCTGCTTTAATTTATGGCTTTCAAGTTGTAATTGCTTTGTGAGTGTGTGTTTAGCATTTTGCTACAATACAGTGTTCCAGTATCTTCCCTTGCATCCTTGACCTTTGGGCTAACAATGAAGCATCTCTGAATCATGAACTCCCTGCCCTTATCTGACAGGTCTGACTTATTTTCTCCTCCAATATTCTTTTCTTCTAGCTGTTACAAATTGTTGCATGTCCTGGGAATGTCTGGGTTCCTGGCATTTAGATTTTAATCAGGGCCTTCTCCCTTTTTCTGACAGCACCATTAAGGGAAGATATTCTTCTACCTCTGTTACTGCTGCCCTTTATAAGTGTTTTTTGTTTCCTGATTGAGGGAAAAAAGGTGACCTGTGTTTTTATTTGAGCTGACACTTCAGTGTGTGTTCCTGCTCAGACACCTGTACCACCAGATCCTCCCTGACAGGCTGCTGCTGCTTGGCATGAAGTTGAATTTGTAAATTGGTGCACACAATTTCCTCCTGGTTTGGGGAGATTGTGGAATAGAGAGATACATTTAAATGATTTGAAGTAAAAATTTTGGTGCTTTATTTCTTGCACATTTGGGGACACTTTCCTCACTAATAATTAATCTTATTCTTTATTGTGCCCATTCTTAAGCACAGTGCAATCAAAACATTGTGTGCTGCAGGATTTGTGATGATACAAAACTTTGATTTACTGAGGACATCAGCTCTTTTTTATAACCTTTAAATTGAAGAAATCTATGGTTTATAGCAATCCAAATTTTAAAAATATAAATTTCAATAAATCCTTTCATATTTACTCATATTTTCGTATTATTTTGCTCAAGTTCAATCCTTGTTTGCTATTTCAGATAGCAAAAATATTTGGTGAAAAGGATAGTGTGAAAGTGCACAAAAGATGGTACAAGAAACTTCCACATCCAGTACAAAGAGCTGCTACTACCTGTAGCAAAATTGTGGTTCATATTGAGCTTTTGTGTCCCCTTTGGAATGACTGGGTTGTTGTTTTTTCCCCCCTAAGCTTATGAGAGTCACTGATTCTGTGCAGTTACAGACAGGAAAACACAAGCAGGGGATGATCCACGATCCAGTGCTTTGCTGGCTGAGATTCCTGACTTTCTCCATTCCCTTCATCCACAGCCTCAGCCTAAACTCCCAGCCAGAACCGAGGTTTTTGTTTCCTCAAGCCCAGAATAAGAATCTGCAGCTGTTTCTCTTTGCTGAGTCCCCCAGGAAGGGTTTTTTTATAGGATTATGGGGCATGGTCCCTGTGCTGTGCTTCAAACATTTATCACTGGTTCCCAATAAAGGGAAGAGAGGGAAGAGCCAGGGAATCATCTGAAAAGGGATTGCTGTTGTGTGCTCTAAAAAGTGCTGAAAGTGGGAATGAAAAGGTAGAGCTGGAACCAAAGAATAAGATCCAGGATTCCTAGAGGTTGTTTTCTCTGTTTGGACTTGAATTTGTGAATTCTTTTTGATTTTGTAGTTGCTATGCAATTAACAGAGGCACTTCAAAAGTTCAATGATTTTTAATTGTGAACAGTTCTCAGTGCCTGTGCAGAGAATCACTGTGTATTCACAGAGAAGCCATAATAGCTCAGAAAACAGGATAATGATTTCTCCACAGTGCTTCCCAAGGATAACAGATTTCAGACTTACAAATTAGAAATTGTCTTCTGGATTGCCTACTGGATATGAAATAAACTGGTCTTAAACGTTTCATGTCACTAAAATAACCATGATGACAGCTCTTACCAACTGACTGCACGTTTGGCAAATTAGTTATTTGTGAGATTTGGCTGAAATTAGCATCAGATTCTGACACCTTCAGTATATAAAGGGAAAGTTTATGAAGTATATAAAGGGAAAGCTGCTTCCCAGGAAGGTTCTCACACGCCAACTGCATCTCACCTGCAAGTTCTGCACATAATGTTCAAGGCTTGATCCATTGTGCAGTGCAGCTTCAATACCTTGTGGTCACTGTGGAGCTGATCTGGATTTACCAGAGATAAAATCTGGTAAATCTGGTAAATCCCACAGAGCTCCTGCTGCTTGTCACGGTACCAACACCACTGGCTTTGCATCAGTTGGGAAAAACAAGATTTTAAAGATGAAAAATTGTATTTATATTTATATAAAATTTTATTGTTATTTGTTATTTTAAAGATTTTTTTTTTTGTCAGAATGCTGAAAGAAAGCAGGGAAATCCAGTCCATTAATGATACAATATTGTAAGATGATTTGATGTGATGAAGGAAAACAGGAAAAGAGTTGTTTGCAGGAATATTTTCTGCTTAGGTACTGGGGCAGAGGAGTGGGGATAGGCATTTGAGATTTAGACAATTCAAGATTATTGAAAATTAGAATATTAATTTCCTGCTCTTAAAATTACCTGAGATTCTTGCCACAGAGCCCTCTAGAAGAATCGTCTCGAATAAGCCATTCTCTATTTATCACTTGTTAACAAAATATGCATTTAAATAATTAGAGAACACTGTCTCGAAGGGGAATATGACACCAGATATCAGTTAAATTTGTTGAGGGAAAAGCAAGATGCTACATCCAGAGACTATTGCAAGTATCTCATTTTCTAGATATTCCTGCTGCTAGAATTTCAGAGAACTCAGAGCTTTGTTATCAGGAATGGATGGGATGAACTGAAGAGTTGGCACACACGGTAAATGTTACATGAGAGAACATTCCAAGCTGAAATAAAACTGGATTTCCATGTTTTATTGTCACTGAGACCATGTGTAAATCTGAACATGGGAGCAAGAGATATGCTGTCCAGGAAATAAAAAGTATCCCCTTTTGAATATGGCTGTTGTCTCCAGGTGAGAGTGAGTTACCAGGGGATCTCAACTAAAAGCAAGAATCACTGGGTGAGCTAAAGCACATTAAAGTTCTTCACGGTGGAAGGGCAAGCAGTAATCCCCAAAGAGTGCTTCCACAGAACTGCAACATCCATTACTTTACAGCAGTCCCACTCCCATAAAAACAGATTCATAAAGTGAAATGTCATTTCTTTAGGTAATTCTTTTAAAGTATATTTTAAAAGACTCAGCTCTTCACAAGTCGTGCTTTTGGCATAATTAACAAGTGACCTTATTTAGCACCTGAATACTGCAGACCTGCTGCTTTAAATCCAGGCTGAGCTGTGAATTTCTGGCACCAAAAGTGGAAATGGGGGGATTTCACAGCCATCAGATGTCAGAGCTGAGGGAAATCCCTCAATCCCTTATGCCTGAACCCTTGGAGCCCCATGTAGACCTCAATATTTCCTCAGCCTCTTTGCAAAGCTTCTCACAGGTTGTGCCACAGCCCAACTGTGGATCCTTTAGAAAAGAGAGAGCTGGATCTGAAAAACATCTCAGAATGGTGGGGTGGATGCATTTCTGGAGGGAGTCTTTGTTACAATGCTTAAAACAATTGTTCTTTTTTCATCTGGGTCATATATTAACCAAAGCACGGTAAAACTATTAAATCAGGCATTTACTAAAAGGCCCTCAGAATTAGTTTAAAAATGGAGTAATTAGACCCATGCTGCGCTGGCATTACTTTTCTGATATTGCTTCCAACTGAAGCCCAGTTTCACTGCAGCACTTTCATTAGCTGCTCCATGGAAATTAGCTGGGAAAGAATGCCGTATGTTTTCAATTATATTTTAATAGTAAGGAGCAAGTTATTTTCTTCCAGACCCTAAGAGTTAGCAGTAGAATGTGTAGCATGCATAAAATCAGCTTTGCAATCATTTTCATCTGCAGAAGATTGGTTTGCAATAATTTATCTTTGTGAAGGGCTTATAATCAACTGGAATTTAGATTTACATAAGATTGGAGTTATTTTAAAAAATACCTGTGATACAAAGTAGGGCCTAGCACCTTTTGATGAGCACTATTAGCTGGATTCTGTGACTTGAATGGGAGTTGCAAAAAGACTCTAATGAGAAAGGTACTATAAAACCAAATTAACTGATGTTAATGACTGACAGCAGCTAAAAGAGCTTTCATCTTAAATCCGTTTACTTTGGTACCACATGAAGTACTGAAAAATGTAGCAGTTAAATTGTGTTTATGTTCAAATTTTAAAATTACAAAGGTAATAAAAAAGCCTAAGGAAAAATAACTAAATACCAGAACTACTTGTGGGTATACAGCTGTCTGAGGGGGGGGTTACATAAATAAAATTATACTGCAGATCAGAAATAGTGATTAGCTTCTCTGAATTTTCTTTATTTATATGCACTAACTACCTGTTTTGTGGATTTTCTTGATTAGATTGTGGATTTTTCCATTTCTAATGTGATTTACTCTCAGTGAATATATAGAACTTTGAATCATTGCTCCATTCCTTTTCTCTATCCACAGTCTGTTTGCAGTGCAGGAGCTGGATGGGGTTTGGAGTTAGACAACAGCTGAAAAACAGTTCACATCCAGCCCATACCTGCATTAATTTTGATAGATATCTCACATTTCTCAGTCAGTTCATGAAATTTACTGTCAGCACTGGAATGCACAAGGTTCTTACAAGGAGGAGGTGGCAGGTGAACCTGTAAAATTTGGTATCATTGCATGCCAAGGTTCCCATCCTGTGGCTGCATCAGTTTTCACATGGTCACATATTTTTACTTGCTGACACAACAAACACGAGGATCAGTGAAGCTTCAGTGGTTTCAGATTTACATGTTACTTTTAACACAGCACTCTCCCTATAAAGTCACTGGATTATTTTCTATTTTTCTATACAGCACAAATTCAATTTGGTGTCAGAAAGAGTTCACTGGGTAACTTGAGGGGAACCACCTTTGTGCTACCTCATTTCCCGCAGTTATCACCTCTTGTTTCTCTGTTCCTCTACATCTGCAATTCCTGTAATCCTTTCCAGCAGGCTCCTTCGAGAGATTGGAAATGTTTCTTCACTCTAAAGTAGTCAAATGGAAATACTGGCATTTAAAATGAATTCTGCATTCTCTGTCCAGGAACTGTTTAGTACCACTTGAATTAACGGCGGAGAGCGCTTGCTGTGATTATCCCACAGCCAACAAAAGGAAAAAGAGAGAGAGAAAACTGCAGCCCTCACTCAGGAGGAATTACTGGAATATTCAGGGAGATGCAGCCACTTTTTAGATCACTTTAGCTCTTGGGGGGATAATAAACTCTCAGCATTTAAGCACAGGTGACAGATTGCACATTTCTGGCCTGGGATCGAGGGCATCACCCAGCACGTGTGGGGAAACAGCATCCCCAGAAAAATTCTGTGGGACTGACAGAGTTTAACAGCTGCAGTGCCAGAGAACACAAAGATGAGGTTTTTTGTAACCTGAAGAAATATTAAATATCAAAAAAAGAAGTATTAGACTGGTCATTCAGTGAAGGTAGGAATCTGGTTGTTTTAAGAGGAAAGTAGCAAGGTTCGCTTGCTCAAAATATAACTGGGCAAAATATTCTGATTTTGTGACAAGAAATAAATCCAGGTAGTACAGAGCTTTAAAACTGAAGAAGAAACTGACAAATAACATTTCACTTTTGAATTCTTTTTGATAACTTCAGTGGTTTGGGAGTTACCTGAGAAGGTCTTACAGCTGCCAGATATTCTCAGTGTTTCACTTTGAGAGACATGTTTGTGTAAAGCCCAACTATCTTAGATTAAGAGAAATTTTTAAAAAGCTCTTTTTTACAGTACCAAAATTAAAATATAGATGTATGTTTGCAGGTGTGCATGCTTAAACAGACAGTCGTATCATAAATAAAAATAATGTCTAATCACTTCTCTTCTGCAGTAGCTGTTGCTCCTGGAGAAATTATTTCTTTACTGTGGATTTGTATTTTGAAAAACTACATGTGATTACTGTGAATGTGCTTGCTGTAAATTAGCCTCTCTTGCATGGCTTTATCAGAGAAAAAAAGACAAATTTGGGTTTTTCCTGCTGTCCCATGAGCTTCTGCTCCTGTGCTTGTGGGCTTCTGGGAGTCCACCACCCCACAGTGGCACAAAACTCAAATAGCATTGAACTCTCATAAGAACAGCTTTTATAACCTATTCCACCTCTACTTTTAAAACAATTTGCAAATAAAACATTATTAAATAATTTAATTCTTCCACCCTGCAGTAACTTCGTTAGTGGAAATGTCATTCCCCAAAGTTATACAAAGGGAATATCTGCAAAAAAAAGATGTGCCAAAATTTTAGGGATGGAAAAAGATGATTACTGATAATACCCTTGGCTGGCTCCCTGTCAACACACAAATATTTCATCAGAAACTTGCCAGGGTTTTGTTACATCTCACTGTAAATAACTCAATGAATTGTTTTCCCTCATGGATTGCTAAGGAGGAATTCCACACTCCAGGGAGCTGAATTTACTCTTTTTGTTTAATGTCATTGAATACATGAACTACTGGCTGTAAATATTTCCCAGCTTGGAAAGATTTTAAAACACTTTCACTGTTGTCGCTCCACTCTTTATTCATTATCACCTGAGCATTTTGAAGGGGTTCAGTATTTTAGTTCACAATAATTTTTTTTTGCTCTCACTGCATTTTATTTTTTCTTTTTAGTTCTTCCCAGTGTTGGCTTTAGGGTTTTTTTATTTAATTTGTATAATTCTTAGTTGTTTAAATACATCATAAACATTTCATTTAAAAGTATCAAAAAAATTCCACCATAACCACTCTCTGTAAGCACTGACAATATAATTAATTCTCTCAAGGCTGTTAATCAGAATAGAAGTGCAGACTTGTATTCATTTTCATGTATATATGGGTAGATGGGGGTGCTTGGAAGAAATTTGAAGAATTAATGGAATATCACTGATTTGGCCCCTTCTAAAGGGACATTCCTTTCCTTTTATGTTTTTATTGCATAATTACATAGTAACAATGTTCAGAGCTCAGCCCTGATAATGGAAGTAATTTGGGGAAAGTCTTAGAGGAACTGAATTTCTTAAAAACCATGGCATTTAAAGCCTGTTTCTCTAACTGTGCAAGAATCTGTTTGCAGACAATGGAAATGGAAGTGCAGCACAAGGGCAAACCTGAAACTTGTGTGTGTGCATCACATTTCATTATTCATTATTGCATGAACCATCTGAGAACAGCAATGATGGGGCAGGATTAGATTTTTGCATCCTGAGAGACATCATAATGCTCTCTAAGATTATTTTGTGGGACTTTGTGGTAAAGGTGTCTTGCCTTTAGGGAGTTTTGTTCATGTTTATGAGAATGTGTGTCATATCTTAATTTGTGAAGAGGCTTAATTGAGCAAAGACTTTTATTTTAAATTTGAACAGTTCTGTGGTCCTGTGGAAGTGAATTATGAACTGTAACTCTGACAGTAAAACTTTTTTCTTTCTTAGATGAGTGTAACTAATTGTTGCAGGTAATTCTGTGAAAGGGAAATCTGGGGCTGTTTGAAACTTTGGAGATATTGCTTTTTAAGAACTCCTGAACTAAATACTGATAGAGAGAGCACTGCTTGTGTGGTTGCACAGTGCCTTGCCTTGCTGAGCCCACCAGGAATCTCAGTGCCTGTTCACAGCAGGTTTTTGCTGCAGTGTTCTTTACAGTGAAGCTTTAGCAGTTTTTGCTGTGAGTGACAGAGACAATGGATGGGCTTGGTTCCCATTCCCACTGGCCTCCAGGACGCAGCACCTGCAGTTATTGGATCCCTCTGCAGCTTTCTGACAGATGCCCTGACAAACCCTGGTGGGCTCTGAAAGCTCATTTTATCTCCACTTACATCTCATCTTGATCCACCTAGGCAGCACTTATTTAATTCAAGAGCCAATTTTTCCTTAATATAGGGAAAACCTGTGTGCTCTTTACGGGATTCTGGGACGGATGGTGACAGAGCGCTGCTTTTGCTCCAGTCCCACCAAATCCATCAGTTCCTTCCCAATTGCTGCGAGTCCGAAATGAAGAACAGTAAATTGCTTTTGTTTCTCTCACTGTTCCTTGGTATTGAAACAGGAATGATTTATGAACTGCAGGGTGGAACACAGTAGAGAAAATACCTGCAGCAAAGTCCTTTGGGTGCTGCTGTTGTTCCTCTGGCCTGTGCCAAGGCAAAGCTGCCCCGTCCTGCTGATGTTTAACTCTGGCTGAGCCAATCTAACAGTGGTATTGCCCTTTTTAAATTATTTCTCCTGCATTAAATGCTATAAATAAATAACAGACTGATTAATCAGGAGTCTTGAAAGTGAAGGCTTTTTGATTCAATAGAATTGCAGTGTAAATATTAGACCAAAGAACATGAAAATTAATATTTGATGGAAGACAATAAAATACACCTTTCTCTCCAGCTTTAAATGAATGGAACAAAGACAGCAATTGCAATAAGAAGAACAAAGCAGAAAGAATCCTGGTATCAGATAAAAGATCTGAAGTCTCAGGAAAAACAAAAGCTGTCATTTTATCACAGTTGCCATCTTTTTATAAATTATTTCAGTATTTTAGCTTATGCCACCATCTACTGGTCACCAGCTCAAAGTGTTCAGCTCACTCTCTAGCAGATTCCCCAAGGTTTCACACAGATGTCTGCTCTTGACCTGAGCTTCAGGAATAGATTTTTTAAATGCCTTTTTGCATTGGCATAAAAATGAAAATTGGATAGAATGGTAAAAAATTGCTTTTTGATTAGACACATGCTTTTGAAAACTTCAGCAACTCATATTTCTGTGTGCAGTGTGGGAGCTGGTAAGAGTCACCTGTTGCTAGAAACTTTGGTGGAAATGTTAAAATTTAATTAATGTCTCGCATTGAAGGTTCCCATGGCACTTGCTTCATTTATAATTCATAGGATTTTTATCCTTTGGCATGAATTCATCTATTTCATGAGCCACATCTAAAGAACAGGGTTCTGGTGTTAACAATCTATTTTACCCTCACCTTCTGCTTTTTCAATAAGCCGAAACAGAGAAATGCCAAAACATAGATCTTGAAATGTCAGGCCTTTAGATAAATTTCTGCAGAATTTACAATCCGTTACTATGAATTTGGGGTCTTGGCAAGCATTTTCACTCTCTGTGTGAAATGTATGTGAGAAATGGGATGATGCAGCACCGAGTTCTGCATGACTGGGGAGGGAATTAGGTAATTCTGCTGATGTATGGATGTATTTCGTGTAAGCCATGAAGTTTACATACACACACCAAACAAATATAAGAGCCTGTGGTGTGATGGCACTTCATCCTTTTGACTGGTGACCTAGAGATTCTTCCCCAGCTCTGGCTTTCCTTTTCCTCCCTCTCCCAGAGACAAACCTCCCTTCCCAGCAGGAGAAGCAGGAGCAGGTAATCAGCCTTCTGGAAAATCTCTACCAGCAGAGCAGTTTGTCACTTTGGAATGTTAGCCAGAGTGAGGCAGGAATTGTGGCAGGAATCTCCCTCCTGCCCCACCTTTTGGTGGCTTCAGCTTGATCAAAAGGAGTTCTTTGCCCCAGCACAAGTCCTGGGTGCTGTTTCTGTGCACAGCCTGGGACATTTGTCCTGAAGGCCCTGAGTCTGAGTCTGAGCTTGAGTCTGAGCTTTTTCCACCTGGGAGGATGTGCAGCACTTCACAGCCCTCCCTGAGTTCAAGAGTGGGTTAAATCACCACCACAGACAAAGCCACGTTCACTTCAGAAGACCCCCGTGAACTTAAGCCAGTAATTCATTAATGGAAATGGAAGCCTTTATTACAGACTTTAATTTCCATGCAGCTATAACCACAAATGAGTGTGTGAGAGTCCATCCCCTGACTTCTCCTGAGTGGCTCATCCACCTCCCATCCCCTGGCCTGTGCCCTGGCAATTTCTGAGGTGACAGCAGCACCCAGCCTGTTCTCCCCGTGCCACACTCCCCATCACAGTTTCTATAGCAATAACTTCAGGGCTTCCTGCTAATGGACACAGCCAATTAATTTCCTGCCTGTCCTTTTTTTCCTTGCTTAGCTTTACTAATGCCAAAACTAAATGTCAAGTAGGAAAATCTGTTTTGTCCCTCTAGCTTAGAAACAGTAGATAAGGATAAAATCTAAGCCAAACACTGCGTCTCTGGAGATTTCACATATGACTAATTGCAATTTGGAAGCGTATATGCTTTTAATTAAGCTCTGTTTTTTACAGGCAGAACATACTCGGGACTGCAGTGGTGAGCACCCCTAGGGCTGTCAGGCTGTGAATTTGACTTTAAAAGTTGATCTGATAAGAGAGGGGGGCATTTCCTCCGTGCTGTCTTTTCCAGGCTTTACCCAGGGGAGAAAATAATCCGGTGTCAGGTCTTTAAAAAGCTGGGGGATATCCCTGCAGTCACACACCTCACTGGCAATTTGTCCTGCCGTGAATCACAAAGGTTTGGCACGATAATGTCCTGTCCAGGAGCAGCTCTGGGACTGTGCAGAGGGAAATCAAGGCAGTCTGATGCTGAGCCAGATTTGTAGCTAAATTGTTATTCCTTGTGATAAGTGCTTTGCCTCCTGCTTGTCACTGCGCCGGGCTGGGGCATGCATCATTCTGACAGGTGCTCTGGAACTGGGTCAGGGAGGTTGATGGGTAATTTGTGCTTGGAAGGCCAGAAAGCAGGATAATGGGAAGGGAGGTGATTTTGAGTGGTTCTGTCCAAGAGTTCATTGATCTGCTGGTGTGGATTATGATACAGCACTTTCACAGGCACACAGCTGCCAGCCCCAGCTTACACTGCTTTTTGTGGAAGAAAAACCCTGATGTATGACTTGAAAATAATGTTTTGTTTTTTAACTTCCTTTCTAAGAAAATTCAATCCTGGTTGGCTGTGGGGTTTTTTGAATCACTAGGCTAAGCCCAAGATTTTTTTTCTGAAAAATCATTGGGATATATTGAAAAAAAAAGGACTTTGCTTCATTACTGTGAATTTAAGCATTCATTATGGCTGCAATAATAGCAGAGAGATCACAAAGTACATGGAAATGGCTTTAATGACCCTCAGCAGGAAACTGCACTGTAAAGGTGATCAGGACCTGTGAGTGATTTGCATAGAAGTGCCAGTCAAGAACAATGGTAATTTTTCACTAGCAATTTTGGGATGAAATGAGTAGAATTCACACAATTAAAGCTTTAAGTATGCGGTTGATTAAGAAGGATCAGCTTGCAAACCCGTCTGTTTAAAGAGATCAGGTTTGAAGAATGAAGCCTTTCATCCAGTGGTTATTGGATCATTTGGAATGGCACCAGAGGTGGCTGGAATTTGCAGTTTAAAGCACTGAGATGCATGAGAGGTTTAGAAGCTGAGGGATATTCTGGAGCCTTGCCTGCCTGCAGGGCTGCCCAGTGACCAACCTTGCTGGCTCTGTTCCACACCACCTCCCTTTGTGTCACCTTGGCCCCAGCCCAGGGAATCCTTGGGTGAATCCCCCTGGCTCTCCTAAAGCTCCAGGGATGATCCTCATCCTGCAGGGAGGGCACTGGGGCAGCCTGCAGTTAAATATGGGCTCATCACTCACATCCTACACCAGGATCAGCTCATCCTGCCTATTCCTGGGACAGTAATGGAGCAGAAATTCACTGGCCTGTCACTTCTTCCAGGGCTGAGCATCGGCACAGGCAGGGTTCAGCTGCTCACAGAAAACTCCTCTCGTTTCTATTTCCTTTTCCCTTCTCAGGTCTCAGCATAGGCTGTGAATTAAAAATGTTACAGGTCAGAAGATGTGGACCAATGTCTTTTACTGAGAGTGATTAAAATTCAGAATGATTCTTGAAGATAAAAGTAGCAAATGCTTTCTGGGTTCTTTTTCTACAGCTGTTTCTTCCCTTCTTTTGTTTTCTTTTATTGGCTGCCACTGACATGAGGTGAATTACCAAGTTAGGCATACAACCTTGAAACACTGCTAATGAATTTCTAAATACACCAAGAGCATGATCAAAAGTGTGCTATAAACATAAAGAAACGTTCCATGGAGGTATTGTTTTGTCTTTCAAACAGCATTTTGGCTCCTGGGGAAACTCTGGAGGGAAGAAAAGCTCTCAGAGCCCTCAGAGAGGGAAGGAAGAGCCAGGATTTGGGGGGTTCTTGTCCTGTGTCACCGCTCTCTTGGGAGCTCAGGCGTGCTCCAGCTCCACTGTCACCTGCTGAAGGTGCCAGGGCATTGATGGAGGTGTTTTATCCCTCTTTGGAGCCCTTTGATTCACCTTTATCTTTACAAATCTTCTGCAAGGATGTCTTTATTAACCCTGGGCCTGGAGAAACGCCAGAAGTTGTTGGGCAATCCTAGAGCCGGGCTTTAAGGATGCCCTCTCTGTAAGAACCAAGTGCTGGAATAATTCATGATCATCCCAATCACCTGAAAAGTTTCAAGATTGAAGCTATAGATTTATTTAAAATGGGAGCTTGCACTGATGAAGGAACATGTGAGCAGATAAAATGCTTTAACACACTAGATTTAAAAGCTCTTTCACATCTCAGTTTAATTGCACTCACTTTACTGCAGGTAAAACTTCAATCTCCTCTCAGATTTCTAGTGCTCATAAGAGTCTTTTTTGTATTTACTTCATGAAGTCATAAATATTTTTATGAAAAAGAAATATCCTACAAGCAGAATCACCGTTCTGCAAAAGAAAAGCTTCAGAAATTGTTATGGAGGAATCACAGAGCATATTCTGGATAAGGGAAGTGGAATGAATTAATCTCTCTCAAACTCTGGTGATCAGAAACTACTTTATTACATCTGGGACATAAAGTATAATGCATGTCAGAACAGAACATAAATTCCTTTGACATAAAATTACAGTGTTTAATGAAAATAAGCTACAGATGGATGGAACTCCTCCTGAATCCTCTGTCAACCCCATACAATTCTGAGAATCGTTGGCAACAATAAATATGGAGAAAAAGTGAAGATCTTTTACTCAATTTTACACATCATTTACTGTTCCTGTAGAAGTTTCCTTTTAAAAATGGCCATTTTCCAATGTCACACGCAGTGGTTTGGAGGAAAAGTTACTTTGGGAGTTGTTTGGGCTGTTCAGAGTGAGCAGCTTGGGCAACACTGGGCCAAATAAATCCACAAGCTCCCTTCTCACAAACAGCTGCACACCTTTCTTCATGAGAATTGATATCATTTACTCTCACTCTTATTATTTATTACAGGACACACATGGAAACCTTCTGTTCCATAAAGGGACTCAATGGAAGAACTTAATTTTGTTACATAAAGAAAAAATTACCAGTGAGGGAGAGCTCAAAGAGAATCAGCAAGGTAAAATGAGCTCGTGGATCTGCCAGGAAGGTTTTGAGTACATGAAATAGATTTTTGTGCCTATTAAATCTTGTTTTAATAGGAGGAATCTTAAGGCACTCTCACTGCTGTTACAGGCATGGTGTGGTAGGCACCAACTGGGTGTGCTTGAGGTGTATTCCTAATTAGAGTTCCTATTTAATAGCTATAGATAGATTCTATCTGTAGCTGACAGAACAGCATTACGTGGGCAGGAAAGCCAAAATCCTGAATTTCAGATGTCTGCACTTCCTCAGAGCCATAAGATGGAGTGCACATGAGAATATTCTCACATCTGAGGAGCATTTCTGGTTTCACACACAGGCCAAGGGCTCAAAGGCAGCTTTTGACAAAGCACCCAAATACATTTCCTTTCTTCTGATATCAGACATTTGGAGTATTAAAAAACTGAAATTATCTCCATTTTTAACTGTTTAATTTCTGAAAGTAAAAATGTCAGGATGCAACAAAAGAGAGGTGTTTTGGGGAAGTTCTGTTGTGATTTGGGTGCATACTGATCCCATTTATTGTGTCATAGTTTTCCCAGAACTCCTTGAAGCTTTTCTGAAATTTTATTTGCACTTCAACTCAGAATATTTTTATTTTTTAAAAGGTTCCAGTAATGCCAACTTTATATCTGTATCAGTGCATACTTAATGAAATTATTGAGCAGCCTTGTTATTATGAACTTGAGATAAATCCTCTGCTGTGTCTGTCTCTGTGTAGGGACATGTGGGCCAATAATTAATGAAAACAAAACTGCTACTGACAGGTGGACTTTGAGAAGCAATCTTGGCAATAAATGCAAACTTCAATAGATATCTCACCATTGATTCATAAAGTCTTTGTGACCAGCAAAAAACATTTGCATGAGCCCAAGAGGATTTTTACACCTTGGCATTGGCAGGTTGCAAAATCTATTTACATATGACATTTATTTGGAGATTTAGAAAGCTGAGAAAGATGAAATATCCTGTTGGATTTAGTCTCTCTGTGTTTGTTGATTAGATTTTCAGTTCTGTAGTACATTGTTGGGGAGCAGAGGGAAGAGGTTAAAGGGATTTTTAACATTAATTCTTTCACCATGTTCTCCTTCTTAAAATGGTGATGCAACTGCCACTTGGGGTTATATTTTTCTACTGAATTTACTGTTTAATGACCAGAGCCTGGTTTTTTTTCTCTTCTTTCTCCTGTATGATTTTGCAAGTGAACTACTGAAAGCTGAAAATCATATTGGTTTCCTTGCTTCAAGAAGTTTGATTTCTGGTCATGGGGGATTTTTAAAAAAAAATAAAAATAAATAAATTTGTAATCTCATCACTATTTATTCATCTGAGTATTTTCAAAGTACTTAAAGAGTTAATGTCATATTTTAATTCACAGATTATATTTACACATTGTATTTATAGCATAGGGCTCTTAGGTAGACAATATTGCATGGTATTCTTCTGATTTTGTCCATCAGTGTTGTTCAGAATATCGAGATTTTGGGTTCATTTCTATTCCTAAGAGAGGAATTGGATCACAGCTTTGCCCTCCATAGCAATTTCTGCACTGAAATTCAAAGCAGTTGATTGAGTTTTGTTCAAGCAGAATTCTCGGCGTGCAGTTCAGCTGAGAACTGAAACTGGAATTTCGAAGCGTGGCCGTTCCTGTGACTTTACAAAAATCCCCCCTGAGCTGGGAAAGCATCAGCTGAGCTGGGAGCTTGTAATTGATGCCAATAGAAGGTGTGCATTAGCATCAGTGAGCTGCTGCTGAGTGCTAAGGTCAGCTGTGCATTTCATACTTCAGCTGCAGAGGCAGAATTTTATTGCTTTTCACAGTCATGGTGCAGTGGAAAAGGTGCTTTATGATGCCACAGACAATTAATTGAGGTACATTACCTAGAAACTAAAAAGGTCACACGTGGAATGTAATTGACACCTCATAACCCCTATTAATGATTACAGAAATGCAAATTAGTACTTTTCAGTTTCCAACAAGTAGCATAATTCTTCTCCAGCTGTGAATTATGTTTCCATTTGCTTACAATCTTTACTCTTTAAAATGTTTAATTTACCTTTCCTTTTAAAGTAACCTCAGTCTACATTAAAAGTTATACTCTATATAAATTATACTATTCAGAAGAAGTCTATTAAGCTGCAATTATTTTTCTGTGCAATAGGCATAGAGAGAAAGGACTGATACAAATCACACATGTAATGCTTCAGCAACCTCCCTTCAAGGCTACAACTGCTAAAACCTTTATGGGATTGCAGAAAAATGTTTTTCCTTCCTTATGAAGACAAACTTGAGAACCAAAGAGAATTTAATGTACTAAAGAGTAAATTACAGGTTTATTTAAAGGTGTCTTGTTGTTATTATTATGGTGTACAAAAGGAGTAATCCTAGCACAGAGGATGGGGAGTTGATAACTAAGAGTTAGGTACTGGGTTTGCTCCAATCTTTGTGTCTGGTTGTGTGTGGTCACTTACACACTCAGATCCTACTGATTTTACTGTAAATAATGTTACAGTTTATTGCTGCTTCCTGGTGACTGTTGAAACATCACAACATGACGTTAAGGTGTGACATCACTGAACTGTGAGATTTCCTTTCCTCGCAGGCTGTAACATTTTTAGTGCTGGCCAAGAGCAAAGAAACACTCAGTGGAGTGTAAAAATTCTTTAAAAAATAATTTTGTTTCAATTATTTAATTTTTTTTTGGGTGTAGCTGAAATGTAAATCCTCTGCTGCCTCTCTGAAATAAAGTGTGAGGGCTCAGGGCTCTGCTCACACGTGGTGAGACCTCATTGCACCAGGTCTGAAGCTGCTGAGCCACACTCAGCCTCAATAACCAACAGCACTGAGCAAATCCCCACTGATATAAAAAATAAAAAAATAATCTCCAGCAGCTTCTGACCTTTCCAAATCTGACCTTGCAGAAGAATTTTAGAACAAGGCCATTGATTTATCAGCTTTTCCCTACTGGTATGTTGATTGATAAAGTCATTTGATGGAAGAATTTCTTCTGAGGATGTCTAAAACTCAAGGTCATGCTGGAAACAATTTTATTGGTTTGAGTTTTAAACATTGCACGTTTATTAAATGGTGCAAAACCTTCCCCTCAGTTGTTGATAAATAGAGCAGAACCACCATGGCTCATTCCCCATTTGATTCATTGTGTTGCTTCCCCTCCTTATTTAGAAGTCACAAAAACTTCTCCTTTTGTCTCTTCTTTTCCTGTAAGACCACAAGAAGTCTGTGCTTGCACTGCACAATGCAGGAGCGTGGTGGTGATGAAGTCAACTAAAGAATTTCCCTAAAATTTGAGGGTTTAGAAGCCCTGCAGTTCCTACTGTCCTGTAGCACTGGTATTTCTTCATTTCTCTTTCCAAAATAAAAGATTTCTGAAGTCCAGCAGCCATTCCAGCCCTGAACATGTATTAAAATTAATAAATACCATGTTTATGTCATTGCAATACTTTTCCTATTAGCAGGCAACTAAAAATTAATTTCATTTAGTAAACCTGACAGAGTAGATGACAATTTGAATTGAAGCAGTTATATCATCGAGTTGCTGTCAGTCCAAATAAATGAATATGCACTGAAAAAAACACTTTTTCTTAAAAATGTTATGCATTTCAGTATCCTAATTAGCATATTGAGTTTTAGTGGTTTTGGAGTAAATGGTCACTGCTTCCATCCCCCAAAGAAACAGGAGTCCCATGTAAAATTACCACATGCAGACAGTATTTCCCTTTTGTAAGGGCAGTATTGCATATTTTTTTTTCCAGTAATATAATTTTCTGTTAAATCTGTTACTGTTGAGACACATAACGAGCTTTCAAACATTAAAAATACCATAAAAGTAATGGATATCTAGTCTAGATACACCACATCTTTCTTTCTTTCATTTAAAATGTTCCTTCAGCTCTATTTTGAATTGTCTATCCAGTGCAAAAAATAATTTCTTTGGGGTTGAAATGCAGTTTTTTCCCTTTTCCTTTCCCTTCCTTTGAGCTATCAGCCAAACACTTTGCTGTTTAGGGTATTTTTTTCAAGTCAAAATTAAATTAGTGATATTGTAACTCAATACTGTATATAAAAATTGATTTGTTTTGTAAAAATAGCTTGGAGTGCCATTCCAGCTGCACTGGCTAGACTGGGTGACTTTCTGAGCTATCACCTGTGGCAGACTAAACATGAAATATATCTGTACTGAAATTCAAGTGTTGTCTCAAATGCCACTGGGCAGGGAGGACATGCAGGAGGCTCAGGGGGTTTATATTCCAAATGTGGATTATCACCCTTTGGGCTTTGATCCTCCTCAAATAATTTGTTTGCTTCTTTGTTCTCGTTTGATCCTGTTTGGTTCTTCACAGTGGGAGTTTCAGATTTCTTCTCCTTTTATCCTCTCACTTCTTACCTGGGAGAGGAGATTGAGCCTCACCTGCCCACAGAGCTCCCTCTCCTTCCTGGGTTGTGCTCTGAAAAACTGAGAAATAAATGATCTCAGCATTCCTTGCTGAACATTCCTTAGTGACCACATTAGGATAGGAGTCTGCTTCATTTTAAAATGAACTTATTGTTTTATGAAGTGCATCTGGACTTCTCATAGGTCGTGAAACATGGAAAATAAAATCTGTTTACAGAAATAAAATCTGTTGGCATGAGAAGATGCCAACACTGTAGTGGACCTTGCATTATATCTGTCTCTGGAGGGCTGAATAAACTCAACAGTCATAAGATAATTATAAGAGTTTTATGATGACAACCTAGCAGAGAAAATAAAAAATAAAAAAATAAGTAAAAGAGGCTTGACCATGAAAAAAAGAGATGAAATACAAGGAGGTACCAAACAAAAAATATATATGTGAAATGAAGTTCACACAGGTTGATGGTTAAAATTTAACATAATTACATTGTATTTTAGATTTTGTTGGCTTTTAGCCTTTTTTACAGGACCCTCAATTCTCTAATGATATAGGAAATAAAAACCTCTTTGGCATTTGATCACCATGAATTTTAACTCCATTGCTATGTCTGCATGCTAGATAATTGAAATGTGAATTTATATACAATTGTCATCTCTAAGTTACTAAGTATAGAGTGAAACAGATTCCAAATAAAATGTTGCTTTCTGATCTGACAATTATGTTGTTGGAGGGAAGAAAACAGGAAAGCAGTCTGTAATAAATGCTCTTGTATACACTTGGAGCTTCATCCCTCCTGCTTTGCTTCATGGCCCTTTTCACTTCTCATAGTAAAGCATCAAATGAGACTTTTATATTTGATTGTATTTTAAGGTTCAAATTAAGTTTGACAAGTTCCTCAGAGGAATTACTTTTTGGGTTTTTTTTTTCCCCTGCTCTGCAGTGTCTCTTTTAGCTCCTGACCTCTCCAGTCTTCCCCAGTTTTACAGGATATTGTTAATGAAGTGTGTACAATGCTGCTCGGGAAGAACATGCCATAGTGATTTTTCTTTATTCTTGCAGCGTGTTTGATTCCATCTAGCAGCTGCAGGCCCCTTTTCCCACAAAAGAATCTGATTACAGAGTGTGATTAAAATGAGTTTTTCTTTATATGGCACACTGTTTTCCCCAAGTGAATCAGGCAAGCACATGTTTTTCTGAGCATCGTGCAATACTTAAGGTTGTAAAGACACAATCATCACAAGACTTTTTATTTACTATTGTTCAGCACAAACAGTGTAGAGTGAAAGAAACTAATGAGGTCTTTGATAATCAATTCTTATCAAAGATGCCTTGGGCAGAATGGGGTTTTACAATTATCATCCATTTTTCAGTAGCTGTACATAGGCTTTTATTTTTTTCATCTAGAAGTGCTGATTTTATCTTTATTTTAAGAAAGATTAGCTTACATTTGAATGCTTGAAATTAAAACTGTTCCCACTTGGACTGGTTTCGTGACAATTGGCATTATTTTCCTGTGCCTGATCTTACATGTGAGCGCTGTCAGATAAACTGAGCTTTAGGAGGAGAATCTCAAAGGCAGGAAAGCTTTTGGCACGTAGAGGTTTGGAGGATTTGAGGGCAGGATGTTTGTTTTCAAGGAGGCTGTGAGAATAGAAGGTAGGTAATGCACAGAGGAGCCTCTAGGGAAGTGATATTTCCAAGCTTTTTGGAAGAAAGCTCCTGTTTAGTGAGGAGAGGGAGGCAGGGAAGGAGCCGCTGAGACTTGTTATGTAAACAGCTGCATCCAGATACCAGCTCTGCCTTTTAAATGGACCAGTTGGACACTGAGGGGTTTGGGAAGCTGAGGAAATGAATCCATCTGGGGTTTTGTCTCTCTTTCCATCTCTACAGCTTGTGCCACAGAAACAAATAAGTTTTCTTTTGGAGTTTCTTTTGCCCCCACGGTTGTAATTATTGAGGAAATGTCTTTGGTGGGGGGGTAGGTGTGCTGAAAATACAAAAAAAGCAAAGTTTGCCACGTAAAAGTGGTGGTTCATAACAGATTATTAATATATTTGTGGTGTTTTAACTTCTCTACAGAGCACAGTCAAATGTCTCTGAGCTCAGACTTAGCTTGAGCTGGCAGATGGCAGTGAGGAATAGTTACCCCTTTAATAAAGTACAGCAGAGGAGAGGGTCAGTTTCAAGTGCTCTAACACTTCACTTTCCCCAACATTTTTTAAATTACTGTTTTTTATTTAGAGCTGTCTTATAAAAAGTATCAAGCTGATTGTAAATTGGTCTCTGTTTTCTGTAAGAAATAATTAATAAGCTGCCTTTTTGTAGTGTTGTGCTTGGGAACCTCTTTCTGAGTTCTGGAAGTGGTATCATTGAATTGTCTATTAATTTGAGGTGATGAGGAGAAATACATATAAAAGCAAATTGCAGCTCTGTGTTTACAGAGAGGTAAGGTGAAATGAATCCTGAATCCTGGAAAAGTTGCATCCAGTATCTGGGAGCAGTCGCTGTTCCCTGCTGCAGGGGAAGGATGATACTGTGTTTTATCCCTTGTAAAAAGCAATGGCAGGACTGTGTGAAGTTTCCTTATCTTTCATGTAAAGCACCCTGAATTCACCTCTGGCTCTGTTTCATGACTATCCCAGTACGGAAAATGGGGAAACAGGGAAAAACCCATTTTATATTTTCTTTATGGTTTAACACCTATGGATGTGTTGTGTGCATTTTCAAAAGGGCAGAGCTGAACAGATTTACCTCTCATCAGGAACTGCAGCTTAAAATTGTCTGTATGAAGCCAGAGGAGGCTGCTGTGGGCTGCCTGGCTGGCTGGTGGCCTAAAGGACCAAAATAGAGCTTTCTCTTCATCCACTGCCCACATCACTGGCTTTTCATCCCAAGCCTTTGCAGCCAGAGAAATGGGTGCTGTGATTTGAGCTCAGCAAAATCAAACACAAACAACTTTTGATTTCCATGTGCCAAAACCCAGGACAGGCAGCAGGGCAAGGATAGCAGATGCTGCTTTGGGAATATTCACAAAATATTTCTGTATCTCAATAACTTTGGTTCCAATATTTCCTGAGAGCCCAGCAATGCCTGTGTGTGTGTGTGGGGAGCGTGTCCGTGAGGCAGTTCCATGAACAAATGGAGGAGGCTCTTGAGAGTATTAAAGAGTGGATTTATATTTTAAGGATAAATATTACTACAAGGCAGCCTCGTGTTTTCTTAGAAAGAGCCAGGATTCTCCAAAAATTGTCGCATAGCTCCATCTTCTGAGCAGAGCCTGAATGGCAAACCGAGATGAGCTGAGCTCGAGTCTCGCTCAAACCCCAGTGCTCAAGACTTTACAAGGACTGGGGGATGAGAAAACTTCTTTTCACTTTGCTGAGGAAGAGGACTCATTATTAAGAAATGGGTCTAAGCATGTTGTGTCTGCCCTGAGTTCAAAAATCATGGGCAAACATCAAGCAACTGTAAGGAAATTCAGACTGAAATATCCTACGTGGAAAATGTAGTGTGTGTGACCCTGTCAGGGAAAACATCCCATGTTACTGCCTGGATTGGATAAATCCCAAGTTCCCATAAGATTTGAATGTAGGCTGTTCACTCCTTGGTTTGTACAATTTGCAGACACCCAGTACTGATCAATTGAGATTTGGGTTTTAGTGTAGCTGTGTTATGCAAGAAATTAAAATTTATATTCTATCAGGAAAATAATTCATTTTCATTGTGACAGCTGTAAATAGCTCTAATTTTGCTTTCCTCCAAGTATCACTGCTAAAGTTATGGGAGTGGCTTTCTGGGCTTATGCTCTTGGCCTAAAGATCTCCTTCTAGACACAGACGTGGTTAAGCTGCATCTTCAGCCTTTCCCAGAACTGATTTCATGGGTCAGTGAAATCCCTGCTCCCCATACATTATATTTACATAAAGCATCATTGCTGCTGCAGCTCATGTAGAGATTATCACCCAAACCTTCAATTCCTCTTGCTTTCTTTGTTTCCACCTTCCTGTTTAGATCCCAATTTCCCTTTGTGGAGTGTTGGTTTCCTTTCACATGGTTTTTCACTGCTGTACAAATAATATGGAAAAACCAAAACAAACCACTTAAAGTTCATTACTAAAACCACCATACCCTTCCCATCCTTTCCCTTTTCCCCAAATCTCTATTTATTTTGGTGTTGTTTCCATAAAAAGATGCAGCCTTAAACTTTTAATTGAAGAAGTGCAGTTGCTACTGCAGCCTTGCCATAGGAATGAGACCATCTCATAACACACACATGCAAATATTCACATGCTCTGCCTCAGAGACTGTGGTTCATGCTAGGAAGAGCTCCTGAATTTATTACCCTGGTAATGGAGCAGCTTCCTGCAAGATAAAATCATAGCCTATTTTTTTCTGTCTTATTTTTTACATAAGCAAAGTTCATGACACAATTTCTTTAGAGAGCTGTAAAGAAATACAGGAAGTTTTCTAATACTCCTTCCGAGCCTTTATTAAATTACAGAGATGGCAGTGTGTATTTCCAGAGATATTTAAGGGGATTGTTTATATCTAAGTGTTTTTTTCCCTAAGTGTTTCATGTCTTGTTTACTGATTTAATAAAATTTGCAGCTGAGGAGGGGACAAAGGCAGGGGAGTTCTGTGTCATCTCTCAAAGATCCCGTGTGTTTGGATTAAGGTACCATAGGCTGGAACAGTTTTTTGGTGATGGGTTTGTATTTATAAATATCTTTATTGGCTCAGAAGCTGCTTTCCCTCACTTGAGGCTTCTGCCTTCTTTTTCCCAGGAGAATTCAAATTCCTGGCAAGGCTCAGTGGGTCAGGCCCATTGGCACTGGCAGTCTGTCTGTCTGTCCTGATGTGCTTCTTGGCCTCAGTTGCACATCGTTTGTATTATTTTGTGCTGGAATTTTAAAAATGGGCATTCAATGCCAGTGCTTTCCAACCAAGAGTAAAACATATGAGGCTGTAGTGGTCACTGGCAGCAGTGGTGTGCAGCTCTGGGAGAAAAGCATCATCTACAGCCTGGGTGGAAAACAGCAGGGAGCTTCTCCCTGCATCCACACAAACCCTTATTCATATGAAAGATTGCATGTGGCTGTTCCAGGACCAGAGCAGGATGACAAAAATAGGGGGGAAATGTTAAAATTTTTATATTATATTTGATATATATATATAGATATATAGATATAGATATAGATATAGATATAATATATATAAAATATATATAATATATATATAATATAATTTATCACTGATAATATAAAATAACTATATAAAATAAATAAATAGGAATGTGTAATAAAAGTTATATAAATAGATATAATATAATTATATATAATTATATATATCTATAATTTATCACTGATGATAAATATAAAATAAATAAATAGGAATGTATAATAAAAGTTATATAAATAAATATAATATAATTATATAATATATATAATATAATTTATCACTGATAATAAATATAAAATAAATATATAAAATAAATAGGAATGTATAAAAAGTTATATAAATATATATTATATAATTATATATAATTTATATATTTATATGTATGTATATATAATACAGATAAATATGGTAATAAAACATTATATGTTAATATATCTTATTATGTATAATATAATTTATGTAATGTTTAGGAGTTAGTGTTTGCTGCCAGATGTTCTGGGTGGGTGTTCAGACAGCTTCCCTCTGGGACAGGGAGAGCAGCACCCACCTCCCACTCCCCAGAGCATCCCTGGGCAGATTCTCTGTCTGTGCTTGGCCCTTTGTGTTCGCTTCAGATTCTTGATCTGCTGGGAAATTAAAACATTTCCTTCTTCTCAGGTGACTTCTGGAACCCACGAGCTGGTTCAGGGTTCATTCCCCGTTTGCTTGTCAGGGAGGGTTTTGTGCATCTTTTGTTATTTCAGATTTTAAAAAAATGAGATTGATGCTTCTGCGTCTTCTGGATTTGAGAGGATGTAAAATAAAAACCACAAGGTTCTAAAATACAGTCCAAATTTTCTTAGCAGAGAAAGTAAAGTTTATTTGAATGTAGCATGCTATATATAAACATAATTGATTTTTAAAGTTAAAAATGTTCTTTTTTTATAAATATGCTTATGAGATTTTGTTTATTTAGAGGCATTCAATAAGTTTAAGACTATAAATTTGTTTTAAAATAGCATATTGCTAAAATCTGAAACCACAGTATTTATCAGGAAAGTTGGCCTACACATTGAGAGATTTTTGTCTCTGTCCTGAATTTTCTGATACTGACAAAACAACAAAACAAACACTGAGGTGGATACTGACCAAATATTGTGCTTTACAGCATAGAATATCTTACATACATTCTTTTTTTCTAGAATACACTTTCAGCATTTGAAATTATAAAAAAATGAAATTAAAGCAAAACAGTAGAAATTGGCACACAAGAGGAAAATATCATGCATGTGGAATGCTATGTGCTGTTTTCAGGCGTTCCTTTTCCTGTTTGTTCTTGATTCTTATCATTCCACTAATTCCAGATAAAACATAAACATGATTACATAAACGGTATCTAATGTTACACAGTGGGTGTGGTTTATTCCTTACCATATTTCTACTGTACATGAGAGAAAGCTGGTAATCTTCAGCTGAGGTCAAAGATTGTCATATCAATATGATATAAAAATTTCATTCTGTAAGTTATATTCAAGGAATGTAATTATGTGATTGTTTTAAAATTTAATGCACAGTTATTATCCCAAGAATAGTCAGATTAGTTTAACACATACTGACAGATGGTTAGTGGGCAAAGAGAAATCCATGAATAACCTGAAACACAGAGCAGCATTAAAATATCACACATCTACGTACTGAAAATGATTGCAAATTATGTTTGCATTATGTTTTGACAAAAGAAATTTCTTTTTGCTGGCACACAATAGCATAAAGGTACCTTAACCCTACCACGACTTAACTTGCATTATTCAATCCAATGCACTGCTCAAAATGGATATTCTGTCACAGTTCTAGCAGTGCTGGATGCTAAATAACAAATAAATTATTGGTTTCTCTGATTTGATTTTGAAGTTAATTTAGGAGTTTAATTTCTGAATATAGAAATTAAGATGCTTCTACAGGGAATATTCTGTTGACAGTAATATTTAACAGCAAATATTTCTTTCTGTGCAGTTCCCTGTTAGAGGTGTTTCATAGTTATTTTCATTTACTTAAAATAGAAAAGCTTTTTCTATAAACTTTAGCATTCCTGACAACATAGAAAGGAAAAAAAAAGTTTTTGAAATCTTATACACATCTCTCACTGCTGCATTTTATAAATAAAACATACACTTTTGTAACAAACCTAAGCCATTCAAACATTTTAAACCATTTTACTGGATTTTGCTTATTAGGCATAATAAAGAAATTCACTTCTGCAAAGTTCTCTGATTTTTGTGATGCAGGAAGACACTTCTGTGCTGTATTAGTGTGACGGCTCAGGGATGAATATTGTCTATTCAGGGCTGCTGAGGGGTGTGCAGTCTGTGCTGCTCCTGGAAATGTTTCTTGTCCTCTGAGACTCCACTCAGCTCAGTTTCACGATAATTTACAGTCCTCAGGGCAACTTCACAACAACAACACATGCTCCAGCCCTCCCAATGTTGACAGGAACTTCCTAGAATGGAAAAGGAAAACAGAAAAGGAAAAAAGGAGGAAACATTTTTAGTAGCATCCTATGGATAGGACAAGAAGAAATTACTGTCAGATTAATAGGAAAGCAGCTTGTTTATTCAAACTGATGTCACGCTAAAAAAAAATTGGGTTTAACTAAGGTATGAAAACACAGTTTTGTTGCCGCTGAAGATGAATAGATCACATGGATACAGGTCGAGGTGTGGTGAAAGAAAGAGGAAGTTTATTTTTCCCCCCAGGATTTATAGGCTCCTGACCACAGCCAGGGATGGGATGGTCAGGATAACACTTTCTCACTGCACTGGCCATGAGAGATGCCCATCACAAGACGTGTAACAGAAAGAATGTACACATATCTATGTTTACAGTTACTGTCCTGGGAAAGTCCTTAGAAAACCATGTCAGCAAGCTCAGAAGCTGAGTTTTCAGGGCGACACAGTTTGGGCTTTTGGCAAAATCCAGCAGCCCCTGAGTTACAGGGGTGTAGCCTGGTGTTGTTCCCTTGGCATGTTCCAAAGGCCTTCACATCCAATGCTCCAAAAGCCTGGACTGTGTGGCTGCACGAGGGTCTTGGCGCTCCAGGTGTTTCCTCTTGGTCTCAGTGGGGAGGGCCATAGATATGAAAGTTTGAAGGTGCCTCCAGAAGAGGCTATTGCTGACAAACACACCAGCCCTACCAACAGCGAATTTAGGCACTTCAAACACAAAGTGGTTTGTGCAATCTGCTTTGCTTGGCCCCACGCATTTCCTCCACCACTGAAAAGTTTCAGGTGGTTATTTTACAGGAGAGGAAGATGACGTTTTGTTCAAGCCCACCTCCAGTATTGCTGCATCCCCACGTTTTTCATGTCGTTTTTCGCCAAAGCGGCGACAATTTCACAGCTATTTGGACAGAATTGTTCCTGGCTGCAGGAAGAGCCCCTGAGGCGTTTGTGTTCCCATTACCTCTGTCCACTCGTTGTTCTGAGCATCGTAGGACTCCACGGTGTCCAGGTAGGAGTGCCCATCGTAGCCCCCCACCGCATACAGCCTGTCCCCCAGGGGACAGATCCCCACCGCGTCCCGGGGCACGCTCAGAGGCGCCACTGTGGTCCAGGCGTCTGTTTTGGGGTCATACCTAGGAAATGTGGTGATCAAAACCCATAAAAATGCATGGTGGAGACACGTTTCAGATAAAATTGCTGACACACACTTGTTTTCTCCTAGGCTGCTGTTCGCTTTACACCAGGAACGAGCAGAACTGAGATGTGATTTGGTTTTTGGTTTGGCCACTAGAGGGGCCTTCAAGCACATGGAAAATGCTCCTGTTTTAATTTTTTGATTACAGTCTCATCACTTCAATTACATTAATCCATCAATACATTTTAAACACTAAATGGGACCTGAGGGAATGATAGCATGGCCACCAGTTGACTCAGCAGAGTTAATTTCAATATATTTGTATTTTCTCCTTCCATTAAACTTTTGGTTTTCTGTTTATTGTCAGAAATAATGTTTTCAGAGAAGTTTACTATAAAAGAAGTTAAATAACTTGTGAAGTAGCTCTAAGTTTTTCACATGAAATACATAAAATCTTACATTAATATTGATTTTACTTCTGAGCTATTCCAATATAAATTTCAGTGAATTCCAGGTAGTTCCTGCTTTACCCCATCAAACTGAGAACTGAATTTGGCCATTGTTGTTCACAGCAGGGTTTAACACCTGAAAACTGAAAAACTGAGCAGTTTTCCTTTCTTTTCCCCAAATGACAAGACTTTGTGATGTTTCTTATATTTTTACAACTTTCATCAGCGTCAGTCAAATTCTTGGAAGAACAACTGAAAAACTATTTAATTCCTACAGTACGTGGCACAAGCAGCCTAAATCTGAATTCTGGCACTTGAGAAATAGAAAGGTCACATGTTGAATTTGTCTCAGTACTTCAGTTGCTTCTGTAGCTCAGGCAGAAGGGAGGAATTTGTTGCTGGGGTTTAATTCTCTTATTATCACAAAAGTATTGGAAGCAAGTTATTCCTGCTCCACGTATAATTTTTTTTAAAAAGGCGGAGTATGTTTTACAAACACAGCATTCCAGTTGTGAAGAGAATTTTTTCTATAATCCCTTCCCAGAATGTAAACAGAAATGGGGGGGAAAAAAACCAAAATAATTTCTTACCTCTCTACGCAGTCGGAGAGGCGGGAGCAGTGGTTGGAGGCGGGAGCATCGTGGCCTCCCACGGCGTACAGGAAGCCGTTGTAGGTGGCCACGCCGACACCACCTCTCCTCTTGGACATGGAGGCACACAAACTCCACTTGTTTGTGTGAGGATCAAAGCACTCCATGGATTTCAGGCAGGAGCTCCCGTCTCGCCCACCGACTGCGTACAGCCTGGGAGAACAACCCACAAGCAGGCAAACCATTTCAGACTTTATTCTCCCACTGATAAGAATTTTATCTGGCTGGCTTCATTCAGACCTCTTTAAAGTTGTCATTACACCCGTTATTTGTTGTGCTCGGGGACTTCCTCTGCTCAAAGGCTTTGTGTGTTGTATGAAGTTATGTTCTTCACTTACAATGGAAATGTTCAAGCAGACACATACGAAAATTAAGCTTAAGAATTCATGTCAGGTTCTCTAAATGTGAGCAATAGAAAGAGTTGAATTGAAAGATGCTGCTGCATACGTTTGAAATATATAGTAGCATTCCCTGGGACAGGATTACAGAATAACTGACATCACATTGAAAGTCTTTCCCATGCAGTTTACTTTAATAACTTGAATAGATATCAAAAACATATATAAAACATATATTAAATATATTTTCTTCTGAGTCTGCATTTCAGAAAATCTTCTGGACACCTTGTGTCATCTTGTCTGTTCAGCCCAAAGGCACTTAGCTGGAGATTTAAACAGCTGATGTCAGGGCAACTTGTAGGAATAAATTGTGATAATCCATGTTAAAAAACATCAGGTGTTGGGTGTGCTGGTTTTTCTGCTCCCTTTCAGACTCTTGTTATTATTTTCTGCCATGGAATTTAATTTATTTAGCGTAACTTATTACAGACCTAGGGAACACGTGGATGTGCCCAGAGTAAATCACATAAACCAGATCTGCTGAATTTTCCTTTTGAAGTGCCTGTTTTATTTCTAGAGACTTACAAAGCTTTCAGACTTCTCTGGTGCATATTTTAACTAGAAGATTCTTGACCCATTGGAATAATAAAAAATCCCCATCTCTCTCTCTCTCCTAAGGTTTGTTCACTTGGTAAAATTGAGTTTGGTTGTGCAGTTTGTGGCCTGAGCCATATAAAACTTGAGGCTTTGCTTTATTTTCTTTCCACATCATGCCATTGATAGAGTCTGCTTGTTTACACAGCTTTCACAGGGCAAGGAAATCTCTGTATATACAAAGGGATTGGTTTGGATCCTTTGTTTTCCATAACATGTCTACAAACACGGTGGTGCTTCCCATTCTCTAAGGAAAAGACCAAATATAGCATTATTGATTGATGTTTTCAATGGAGCATTTATTGGTCCGAAAATGTTGGTCCATAGATATGTAAAGACTTTTCTGGTGGGGTTGAACAGGAAAAAATATGGTGTGATTTAGGGAAACAGGAAAAGGAGAAGCATTCTCATGGCTGGACCGCAGCAGTAGCACTGAGTAATGGACATTTGATCTGGTATGCCAGAAATTACATCAGCAGACTAACAGACGTGATTTAAGCCCTGCTGGAGACAGTTTGTATCAGCAATGATTGAGAACAGAGTCGGGATCGGGCTGATTTCCTCTTTGACAAAGCAGTTTCCTGCATGTTGCTGCTCTGGAAGGCACCAGCAGGAGTTTCTGGTGGAGTTTCTGCTGAGAACATTTCCTCTGAGCTACAGCAGGGACCTGGAGAGGCGCTTCTGCCTCTTGTGGACTTGTGAGCTACGATTTGAATCCTGCCTTGTATGAACACAAACCCCCAGTTTGCATTTACAAATATCCCTTTGCTGACATCTTAGTTTCTGCTTTTATCCTTCTCTTCCCTGGGAATTTACAAGGTGATCAGGGAAGCCAATGGCAAAGGTTCCAGGTAAATGCAGTTGCCTGCCTGTAACTGAGTGTTCCCTACAAACTGCTAAGAGTTTCCCACAGGTTTAAACAAGAAATGTTGGCTCAAACCATATTCTCCATAACCTGAGGCCTTTTACTGTTGTCTGCTCCCATGTAAAAGGGTTTGAGTGGCTTTAGCATCTTAGCAGAATGGTTGAACACATTCATACTTGATTTTGTGTATTTAAGCAAGAGATGGAGGGCAGAACAAATCTGGCTAGGATAAGATTTATAAGAGACTGTTTATTCTATACCTACTTATTAAACTTGTCTTCTTTCCCTTAAACACACCATACACCCTCAATATTTTAAAAATTGGCTGTGAATTTCTATGACAAAGGAAAGGCTTTGTTTCCATACCCATTAAGTCTATTTAGACACAATAAAGTGTAAACATGAACTTGGAATATTTTTTAAGTAGTTGATTTTATATCCCCATATTCTAGGTAAAATTTTGATGTGCATGTAATAACATTTTCACATTGCTACAATTTAAAAGGGCTGAAATGCATTTAAAACCTGACTGCAAGTTTGAAACCAATTTACCACACAGCAGAGGAAAGACTTTCTTTTCTTATTTCCATGCATTATATTTTCTCTTTTTTTTCCTTGAGGTCATTAATAACCATAAGCCTGAAAATATAATTTAAGAAGCTGCATTTCCAGGGAAGGGAGCAAATAAAAAGCCAGGGAGAGGTTTTCCTGGTGCCATACTTGCTGTTGAGTGCTGCGACCCCGACGGTGCTCCTTGGCGTGGACATGCTGGCCACGTAATTCCACTGCCGTGCCTGCGGGTCCCAGCGCTCCACTGTGTTCAGGTAACTCCACCCATCGTGGCCACCAACTGCATACATTGGTCCTTCCAGCATTGCTACTCCTTGAGAGACAGAATTAGGGAGAAATTATCTCCTGGTTTCAGTGACCGGCGGCGTATTCATTTCGTACGTTAATTCCCTGCGTGCAGATAAGCAATTTCAGCTGGTATTAAACGGCCTGAAAGCTGCCTTTTCATTTGGAAGAATAAATAAAGATAAACAAGCACTTCACATGCAGTGTTCTTCTAAATAACCATTATCTTTTGCCAAAAGATTAGAGGAAAGCTGCTTTAGTTCTGATGTTCTCTTCTTGGACTTTTATCTCTTTCACTTCTGGTGACCTTGCTCTGAAACGAATTTGAGCCCCTAACTGGGAAATGATGTTATTCTCCTACAAAAAGGCAAAACTTGAGTCAGACAACGAAAAATATGCCCAAACCAAAAACCTCTCCAAATTCTGGCCCAGCTGAAGCTCTGTAGAGCTGCCAGCACGAAGCCTGGGTGGGTGGGTAGCTGGCTGTCCTTTCCAGCTGAAGCACCACAACATTTTAATGCCTTTTGGATAAGAGCTGGCTCCTATCTGCTGTCCTTGAGGCACAGGAGAGCCAGCTTGGCTGTCACTGCAAAGCTCTGCGTGGACAAATCCTGGGCCATTGTGCTTCTCCAGAGAAGGGCTTTGGTGCCTTCACTCTGGGAGTTGCTGCTGCTCTTTGCTCCCTTTGTTAGGTGAGGCAAAATCTTTCAATCCAGCTGCTTAAAAGTTTTCTAAATCTGTCTTTCAGGCCTAAATATACATGGCCTGATTTCTTCAAAAGCACCAACTCTGCACAGAATCTCCCTGAAGGTAATAGGGGCTGTAAGTGTGAGGCAGCTTTGCAAACCAGGCACAGATTGAAGTCAAACTTTGGGCACTCAAATTTATGGCTGTGACCTATTTGTTGGGGAGAATTATGCCCCTGCAATCAGGAATTTTATAGATTTCAAGGAAAATTATTTCATCTGTTTGGTCTTCTTCCCCTTTGCCACCTACTAGTATTTGGTTTCATATATTTTGTGCTCTGGTAAGAACCCTACACTACCCTTTCTCTGCCAAGCAGTGGAGAAGGTGACATAGGCCACAATGGTTTGCCAAGTAATTCTGGATCAATCTTCCTTTATTTTCCATAAAACTAAAAATATTCCATGCCATTTGAACATAGTGATGATTTCAAGAAATACCTGTTTCTGTGCCTTAAGAAAAAACAGCTTTTTCATAAGGTCTGGGATATGTAAATGGTTCAGAAATCATCATATTCCCTCTGTTACAGTCTACTCATCTGTAAACTTAGCCTTATTTTGTATAGTTCTGTAAATTAATTCTAGATTTCATATTCATATTATTCCTTCAGTGTGAATAATATTAAGGATTATTTTGCAGTAAAAAAAAAACATAGATACTGAGCTATGTCAGGGCTCTGGTAAACTTCTTGTAATAACAACATTAGAACTGGTGAAGTTGTACTAATTTCCACCCATTTTTCTTCAGTGCAGGTAATGCCCTGAACTGAATTACAGAGGTTATTGATACATCTGGGCTTAATTCATAATTTAGTAAAAAAGATAAATTATTGTATTGTAAATGTATGCTTTGACCATTAAATCAGGTGAAGAGTTGATTATTTTCACTATGGCTTATATTTTGGAATTTCCTAACAAGCAAAATTAACTCTGGAAGACCAGTGCTAGGTGAATACTAATAAAATCATAAAATTATGACAATAGGCAAACCTCGCCTTGAAAAATACCCTGTGCAAGTATTGCTGGGTGTTACTAAACTCTGTTAGAAGTTTTCTCAGCAGTTTTTGAGTCAGCCACACCCCATCTGTGTGTGCCGGGAGGCGTTTGCAGAGGCAGAGCCCCTCTTACCCAGGCCGTGCCTGTGTGTTGACATCGGGGGCATCACGGTCCAAGCCTTGGTGACAGGGTTGAAGCACTCCACGATGTTGGAGGTTTTCAGCCCATCCCTGCCCCCCACGATGTAGAGCTTGTTGTCGATCACCGCAACCCCAAACTGCAGCCGCCGGCCGTTCATGGTCCCGATCTGGATCCAGCTGTTGGTCCTCAGGTCGTATTTCTCAATTGTGGTGGTGCCTGGGGGAAACAGAGGAGGGAAACTCCATGGAGGGAGCAGTCAGCAGCCAGCTCAAAACACGATTAAATGATAGAATATTGAAATTCTGTGTGTGAGATTTAGCTGTGAACTTCAGCTCTCAGGTGAGCCTAGTGAGAAAGCTGCATTAATTGCACACGTGATTGGCGAGTCTAGGAGAACATACTGGTGGCAAGAAAGGAGGAATTAAATTGCAACAATTTTTGTAGCACTGCAGATTTTGGATGTAAATGAAATCTGTTACTGTAATACTGTGAGAATAGGGGGCTGTGAGTTTGTTTCAGGGTTTCTTTATATTCCTTATGAATACAGTGCCTCACAACAATCTATTCTTTTACCATGTTTATGCCTAAAGCATTAGAATACTAAAACCAGACTCTGTGTATCTGTTCGAGGAGCTGGACAAGCATCTCCAGGAATCCTGTGGGTATTTTCCCTTTTGGGATGGAGTCAGGCAGAAGACAGGGCTGTGTGTGAGTGCACATCTGGTTCCCACAGGTATCCTCCCCGAGGCTCACCTGTGCAGCTGCTGGGCTGCTGGAACACATCAGCCACATTTCCTATTTCTCTCAGGTCTCTGGACCTCCAGTAATGTTTCTACTGGAGCTCTTCATAAGGCAGGAGCCCTCTGCCATTCAGCACTGACACTTCCCCGTGCACTGGCTCCCATCACCGCTCAGGAGCCAAAATTGCTCCTCTGAGAGCTGCACATCACAGCGAGGGCACGGCTCAGGAAGAGCCGAGGCAGAATTGCCAGTGCACCCTGGAACTCCAATTCAGCTCAGTCAAAGGCAGCCAGATGAGGAAAACAGAGCTGATTTCTTGTTCCTTGACTGGGATGTGAGAGCAGACAAGTGGTGTTTTGAAGATAACAACAGGGAGCTTGTGGCTAAGAAATTATTTTTACAACAGGAAAACAGCCATGCAATAAAGCAGAAAAGAAAGATAGGATTTGGTTTAGAGGTCTGTTAGAGATCACCTGATGTACTCCAGAAATTCAGTGAAATAGGAGTTTATCTCTTGCTATCTTTTCTCTTATCTATGTGTTTTTCCTCGTGCATAGGTTGGGAAAGAGACTACCAGCTCCATCTTCAATAAAAGACAGAAATTCTGCTTTCTCCCCTTTATTCAGAGCAGCTGGGTTTCTTTGCCTGCTCTTTCCATCTTGTTATTCTGTTTGCTGCTCTTTGCTTTGATTCTTTCTCATTTATTCTATGCTAATATGTGAGTGCCCCAAAGTTTTCCACTTCAAAGGAAATCTCTCACACTGGAAAGCAGGGAAAATGCAGTCAGGTTTAAGTGTGTTCAGACATACCCTGTGGGCTGTAATTCTTACAGAGGCTGGAAGATTTGAAAGTCTCAAAACTTAACGTGGTTTAGGCGCGTTCCCATTTTTCAAAATTCCGCCCCAAAAGTACCTCTTTGATCTTCTTTTGATCATTGGAATTTGAGATTTGTCTTCATACTCCACCTGAGATAAGCAGAAAGGCAAACCTGGCGTTGCCTGAGACGCCAAGCCTGGTGTCTGCCTTTATCACAGGCACTGTGTTATTGCCAGGGGTGGGAGTCACTCCCTTCTCAGAGCTGCTCCTCCAGTGCATCCTGGCCTCTTTCTGCTGTTTCTTTATCTCCCAATCCAGCCCAGGCTCCAAATCTGAGTCAGAGCTGGGGAGGATGGCAGGGAGGAGCGGAAGTGCTCTTCCTCTTACCCATCAAAAGGCAAGAAAAGTTCAAACAATTGGCTTCACTCCAAGGTAAGAAGCGAGAGGCACCAACAGGAAGTGCAGATGTTGACTGAAATAGCCCTTTCTTTGCATAACCTTTACTAGGAAAAACATGATTGCAAAATTGTATACTTATTTTAGGGGAAGATCGTTTAAAGATTACCTGGTATAATTCATAAATACTCAGTATCGCTAATGAATCTATTTAATTGCACCAGATTAACTCCAATTTGCTAAATTGTCCTAGGAATGAGTGTTTTCATGTTGTGCTGGCGATGGATGTGTATTCTGCTCTTGATTTGATTGCACAGAGATAGGGAGGGAGCTCTGCAAGGTCTCTCATACGGGGAAAAATCAGTCGTCAGCAGCTTTTTGTAAACCATGAAATGGATTATCTTCTTTGTGATTCTATTAAAAGTGAACTCACACAGCTAAAAGTAATTCTGTGCAGCAAGTCGCTAGACTTTAAACTAATTAGAGTTCTCTGGCTCCAAGCTGTGGGTTTGAAGTTGAGGTTCCTGGAGAAAATGATTTAATATTCTGCCTCCTAAATAGAATAGTGCAATGTTTAAAGCTGTAACCTGATTGCAGCTGTGAAAATCAAATAATAGAAACTGGAATATGTTTATAATAATTAACTTTTGACTACAAACCTGAAAAAACCCCGTGTATGAAGTCCTGGAAAAAAGCTGCGTTCATGAAAAATACAAATCTTTCCACCAGAAATGTAATAATAAGGATTTATAAGCATTAGGGAAGAGTTCTCTGCAGTTCAGTGATGCTTTTTGGTTTTATTTTTCTGCTTCTTTGAAATCTTAGCTTATTATTTTGCCAGAATATAGACTACAAGGTTCAATATTAAACAAACCTTGAAGCATTTTAAATATTCACTTCTTCTTCTGATTTGTAAATTCAACTCTTTTTCGCAAAAATTCATAATAAGCTTTAAAAATTTTAAATTTTTTAAAAAATAACCATATGAATCAAACTTTAGTCTGCACCTAAATATAATTGCATTTTTTCCAAGTACGATTCCTGCAAGAGGAAAGAACTTCTGACACATCTGATTCCGTCCTGTGATTTGCTTTTTCTTCTTTTTTACCCCTAAACTGGTCTTTTCCTAGGGGAAATATTTAAATAAAGGTCTGGGTGTCTGTGATGCAATTAATTAATCCAATCAAATTAACTCGTGGGCTTACCTTTAGTGGCATCCATGCCTCCCACAGCATAAAGGGCTCCCACTGTGGATTTTCTGGGCTTGGTTCGAGGGCTCTGCATCATGGAGCGTCTCTCTGGGAGCAGGTGATACTTCATGGCCTCCATCAGGAGTTTCTGACACTCAAGGTCATCTGCAAACATTGGGCTGTTCTCCAGATCAGCCAGTAGCTAAGAAATGGGAAAAAAAAGCATCTTGATATATATCTAAATCATTAAAATTACATGTACTTGAATAATTTAAAGTATTTGTAGCTACAAACACTCGTTTTAAGCTCGCCACTCACTTGTGCTTTGCTGGGAACTCTGCTTTAATGCAAGCAAAACTATATAAAGTTGGGGGAGAAAAGTCTATGAGTGTGATGGCTTTGATTAATTTTTTCCTACCTCTTTTTTTTACCTTTTAAAATGGTTTAAATCAGTAATTTTTTGTACTTCCCCCTCTATACCAAAGTCCTTAGGTGAGTAAATAAATCTACCACAGAGCACTGAACATCTCTGTTAACATTAGAAAAATATGAAATGTATTTAAAATTAAGTGTGCATAGTACTTTTATACGTTATTCAAGGTAGAATATTTACAGCACCAGTCATGTTGATTCAGAAAGTGTCCTGACTGACAGTCTTGATATTCTCTATCCATTTCTGATGAGACAGAAGGATTCCTCTATGACACAGACACAGCAATGTCACCTTTCTGTGAAACAGGGTGTCCAGCTCTTGGAACCTGATGGATGAATTGTCTCTTTCAGAATTAAGGGACAAGTAATGTCAGTGCTCAGAATTGCCAGCAAAAAATTTAGGCCATTTTATATTTGTCTGTTTTTTATGGCAATAAAGGAAGGAGCATTGTGGCTTATCTGTCCTGCAGTTTGGTAAATCTAAAGAAATATCTTTGCGTGGTATCTAAATTGCTGTGCTGGAGGAGAACTGTTACAACCCAACAAAGGAACACTTGGCTTTTGGAATAGACTGACATTTTTTAGAGGTAATTCTGAGCCTGATAATTACACAGGCACTGAGGGATTTCTTCTCAACTGTGTTTAAAAACAATAAAGATATAGTATAGTGTAGCATCTAAAAAAACAAAAAGGGTGAAAAAATACCAATAATCTCCTGTCCAAACCAGAACCTTTCCACAAAACTCTCCTCTCTGCCTACAGGATGCTCCAGACAAGCGTTTCAGCTGGCAGAGTTCCCTGTTACCCTTCCTGTTCCCACCTGGGGTGGCAGCAGGGGCAGTCTGATGTAGGAGAGGAGCATCCCCAGGTCCCGCTGCCGGTTTTGCAGGTCGTGCCTCACCCACATCATCAGGGCCTGGAAAATTGCCTCTTCATCTGGCACGTTGATGTCGTCACTTGACAAGAGCTTGGCAATTTCATTAGCTGGGAGCAAAAGAAATTCCTGGTTTTTTATTACTTCTATGAAGTGCTCCTAAAAATAAAAGAAGATTTCAATGCACTGGTGATTTTCACAAATAGAAACAGCTTTTTCTTAGATAACGTCGGCTTTGTGAATATTTCTCTCCAGTTCCACAATACAGGGAAATGCTGTGGGTATTCTAAAGACCCCTGAATGTCCTTCTACCATTTGAGGGAGATTTTGGTTGCTTTTCTGCTGCTCTTGCAGAACTGAGGAATAATGCTCATCCTCACAGCACCATGCTGCAGATGTCTTTGTCAGGGTTCTTGTCAGCCTGTGCTGGCTTAGGGATTTGCCACTGGCATTTTGTAAATCAGTGTGATCTTAGCACTGGGGCTTGATAGAAATACTGTTTGAAGGTATAATGTGCATTTTAAAAATGCCAAGTGGGCATTAAACTAAAATGTGCCCCTTCTGTTGCAGATTCAAAGGTTTTGAGCCAATTGCACCGAAACCTTCCAATCCTTTTGCCACGAGCTGTGCCAGCTGCTGGCTCTGTGACTCTGCTCTTAGGGCAAGAAAATACAGCAAAGGAAATTCAGCTTGCTTTTCTAACAGCACTATTTGGGCAATACAAAACTGGAGAAATCCCAATGAAAGGATCTCAGCCTTTTAGCTGCTGCTGCTGTGATAAAACTCCCCAACTCCAGAAGTGACCACATGTATCTAGAGTCTTTCACAGAATTATTTTTTCATTAAAAAAAAAATGTACAATTGAGTTACAGCAATATCAGAGTGGATATCAATATATATATAATATCAATATATATATATTTTCTCTTTCCTTATCAAATTCCAAAGGAAAGAATAAATCTGGTGAAGACAGAGAGGGGGTCATGTTGCTTGCAAAGAGATGCATGTAGGAATTCATGACTGCATTTGAAATATAATTTCTATTTATGTACCTAGAATTAATATATCTTCTTTAGGAACCAGGTTGAAATAGGGCAAAGGTTAAAGAAATTATAGTAACTGATATTTTATTGTTTGTTTTCAGCAGTTTCTTCACTTTCTGTGTGACTCTTTTGAAATATAGCCAGGATGCAAACCCAGAAGCATCGCTGATTAAAGGAGATGTCAACTTTGGTCTGTTATGCATATCCTGCTTTAATACTTGTGACATTCAGAGAGCAGGGACAGGAAGGCCAGTCCACTTCTAGTTACAAATATAGCACAAGTTGTTTGTCAGAACAAGCTCTATCTGCACGAAAAGATACCAGGCAGGAAATTGTTAATATTCTACCTCAGTGGCCAAAATATTGAAGGGGAAGGTCCCCTTTGTGTCTGGTTGTACTGAGTGGATCTGGTGTTTACTGAAAATGTAATGGGCTCTGTATTTACAGGACAGCTTTCTGCTCTTTCCCCCAAGTTACACATTTTCACCAACACAAAACAAACCTGAGTGTTTTACTTATCCCCCTCCACAATTTGTATGTGCCTCCACAATTTGTATGTGTTTATGTGTTTTTATGATCTCCTGCTCTCCAAAGGTTT
Organism: Poecile atricapillus; assembly: GCF_030490865.1. Lineage (NCBI taxonomy): Eukaryota > Metazoa > Chordata > Aves > Passeriformes > Paridae > Poecile > Poecile atricapillus. Next base: position 16,636,720 of record NC_081260.1, on the reverse strand, counting down.
TCTGTGATATCACTGCAAGGGTTTGGAACAGAATTTTATTTCAGAGGTTCAGGTTTCCTCTTCTCTTTCGAAGCTGTCAGGAGCAAATGTGGTGAGTTTTCAGTCTGTTCCATGCATGAACTGGAGGTGGTTCTAGAGGTGTTAAAAGTTGTTTTCAAGGAAAATAGTATAAAACTTATGCCCAGTGCTGCTGAGTGTCATAGAGTCATCATGATCCTTCATTTTAGGACATTCTTAAGCACTCAACTCTTAAATCTGTGACACGTGCCTTCAAAAAATAATAAAGGTTTAACTCCTGGGAAAGACTGGGGGATTCAAATGGTTTAAAAAAAATCTATAAACAAAAATTATTGTCATAATCTCTTCGTTGTTTACTGTCTCAGCATTTCTCACTGTCATCCTAAATCCAACCATGTGATTTTATTTCAGTTTTGCAGAAATCTGAACCACAGTTTTAAATGCCTGAAGCTGCCGCCCCTGTTCTCACGCTGGTGGGAGGAAAGAGGCAACAGTAGAGGGGGATTTCCCGAGTTTGGATGAGTATAAAAAGGTTTGGAGCAGCAAGGACAACACTGTTTTACACAGGCTGAGCAAACCTCTATCTTAAATGCCCCGTTTCACACTTTGAGATGTAAAGGGGATGTAATTGCTGCTAAACAAACCATTGCTGTGACAGGGAGGAGCACAAGCAGTGCCCTCCATCTGCACATGCCTCTCACCCCTCTCAGCAGCTGGACATGCACAACCCCTTGCTGGAGTGTTTCCAGCATTATGAAGCCTCTAAACCACTCCTGACATCCTCCACTAATATTTCAAGCATAATTCTGCCATGGGTCTCCTAAGCAGGAGTTCTTTTTAGATCTATTTATCTGTAGCAGTTGCCGTTCTTTTTGTGTGGTTTAAGCTGTGATAGCACATCTTGTTGCCCTGAATATTTATCCCTCAATTTGTTTTCATAGCAAGTTGTCTCGTTTCTCTGTTTCCCATGCTCTGAATATTCATTTCTTGCTTTGAGCCAGAGCAGGATTATCTTCCAGTCAGGGACCTGCTTCTTTTTAGCATTCCAAGTCTGTCCAATACATTCTTTATTTTGACTCTCTTTATGCGTGTCTCACCTTAAAATCAGCTTTAGAGTTTTCTTTGTGTGGAACCAAAGGCAGAAGGATGGCCCATTGCTGTTTGTCTCTGGAAATGAGCCGTGCTAAGGCCCTGTTACATTTTTTGGCAGGAGCAGGTACCGCTCGTATGCAAATCTAAGTTCACTGAGGACGCCTTCCTACAAGGCAAAACTGTGAAATGGGGAGCACCAGAAGTGACTCTTTCTGCAGGTAAAAGGACTATTTCTGTGGCTGCAGAGCTGTCAGCTGTTCACCTTACCATGGTGTAGGTGTGGGCCACCTTCAGGAGCTCGGAGCAGCCCTGGGCGTCCCCGAAGGAGCGGATCCCCAGGCAGTTGGAAGGGTGGAGCTGCTTCATGAGGAAATTGCAGCACACCTCAATGACCTGGGAGAGCTGCAGAAGGCATGCAGCAGCCAGCAAACTCTCTATAGTGTCTTCCTTTAACTCCAGGATACCTGGGCAGGTTTTATTTAGGAAAAAAAAAAGAAAAAGAAAGAAAGCTTTAAGTCATTTCCCTTGTGTTTTCATTATTTGTCGCTCTTTGGCTTTTCTCTGAGATGCCCTGTGGTTCACAAATTCATTTTCCTTTCACGCTGAGGGATTCTTTAAACAGATATTTTGACTTACAGGATTTGGTGGATTTTGAATACAGAGATTGGGACATTTTTGTTGAAATTTTAACAGCTGTAGAACCGATTTGAATGATAAAAAAAAAAAAAAACCCAAGAAAAAAACTGTGATTAGGGAAAAAAACCTTTCCCAAAACAGGGCTCTGAGGAACCTGATCTCGTGGAAGGTGTTGGGGCTGGAGTTGGGTGTTTATTTTAGACTCCCTTCTAACCCAGAGCATGAAAATTCACATATTAATGAACAAAAATAGATGCAGTATTTCTAGAGGAAGAAAGTTTCTATTTCTATTTTGGTGTGAGAAGGCAGGAGGCAGCTCTGGGGCAGGGTTACCTGTGTAGGCGTAGCGCACCAGAGCCTTCAGCGCCTCGGGATCCACTCCCTCCATCTTGATCTCCTCCTGCTTCGCTTCCCGCACGTCGCTGGTGAACATCGCAGCAAAATAATCAGAAACTGCACTGAGAACCAGCCTGGAGGGGAACAGTGTTAGCAGGACAGCAAATTATTACATCATCATCCCAGTACCAGGCAGAAAATCCAGCATTACTGTGTTATAAATTGTGTGTACAATGGAAATGATTAGCATAGGACTCAAATCTTGCAGCGGCGAGCAGTGAAGTTAAAAGAGTAATTAGTAATCTAATTTTCTCCCAGAGTGCTTATCTGGGCAGATTTTCTTCCCTGATCTTGCTATGGTTTGACAGCAGCGAGAAGAGAGGGTGGACAGTGCCAGTAGTTTGCATTTGAATTTCATTGTGTTTAAAATAATAGCTCTAAAATGTTGATCACGTGATTTTATTCCACATTAGCCGGAGTCCTAATTATAGTAACTCCTCATTCATAACTAGCCAGGATATTCATAAATTGAGGCCGCTTTTTTTTGGCAATTTCAGGCTTACAGGGTGCTGGGAAGTGTACCTGTGGGCTGGAATCTTTTGGTCTCCGGCGATCAGGAGCACATCACAGAGCTGCTTCTGCTGCAGGTAATTCTCCATTTTGCGGAAGGTTTGCTCCGCATGGTTCGTGGACTGGAAATACTCGTCAGAGCCATTGGTGCTCATCCCAAGAGAGCTGCTGGTGGTGGACAGCCTGCCAGGGACAGAGAGAGTGATGAGCAGAGCGTTAGGAATTCATTATAAATGCTGATTACGCCGATTTTTGTACTCAAAAGGCAGCACGGGAATTTTTTAAATGATAAAAGTCCCGCCATCCTGGTCTCACCACGCCTTCTTCCAGCTTTTTCTCTTTGGCAGCTGGAAGTTTTCATTCATAAACCTGCACATGGGCTGTGCTTTACTACAGTTGTGTGTGGTGGGTGGTGCTCCTGATTTGTCTGCTTCCATCAGCTTGGAGTGGATGCAGCACCAACATGATCAGTGCAGCCTCCTGAGCCCCCACAAGCAGAATCCTTAAAAAAAATCCTCTTTTCCTGTGGTACTGATAGCTAAAACACCTCTTGGTGTGAAATGCTGGATATTACATCTTTAGGTCTTATTTCTCATCTCTTCTTACTTTGTCCATTAAATTATTTGACTCAATAGTAATGAATCTGAAGAGAATTTAATGAGCACCCTCGTTCCAGAGACATTTCCAAATTAAAAGCTCATGGAATCTGGACATTACGTGGCCTTTAGGATCTGAATGTAAATAATGGAGACAAATTAATTTCTCTGTCTTTCACAGAAATGTACAATATAGATATATTCCTCCCACTCCAGAATTCTGTTAGCTTTCCCTCTTATAGAAAACCCATTTTGTTTCAAAACATCATTCCTCAGAGCCTTTAAATATGGATTTTGATGTAGATTGAAACTCCTTTCTGACACTTTTGTTAGAAAAATCTTTATTTTTCTATTCATCTGTTTTTAGTAAATAATAATGCATTTGTTGATATAAATGTATATCACACAGCTTGAAAATGCTGAAATATTTAACACTACTTTAGCTAAAGATTATTTAGAAAAACATTTTCTCAGCTTAATAGAATATTTTTTTAGAATGTCTAGCACCTGTTTTTTTTTTAATTTCCAGGCCCAACAGGGAAATAATGACAGCTGGTTGACTAAATTTCCTGGTTATCTTTGATATTGTTAATGCAAATTCATAAATGACTAGGAGAGATAAGATTTCTTCATTAAATTAGTGTATTAAATTTAGCAGAATATTGGATTACACCCACAATTTAACATCTAGTTCAGAAAACAGAGAAATAAAAAAGGGTTGAATTGGTAGTGTCAGAAAACAGAGATGTTAGATCATGCATTTTCCAAGACCATACCTCATTACACAGCTCTCAGAATTCAAGGGAAATAATTAAAAATCAAATTATAATGTAATATTGAACTGGGACACAGCAGTTTTCCATCCCCTTTGCAAAATGTTTCTGTCTTTATTACAATTTCAAATTCATTTTACCTTAGCTTAGTTTAGTTTTAAAGAAAAAGGAGAAAACCAAGTTCACCTCTAATGTGTTTCTTTTGCCATTTAGGACTTACAAAAATGAATTTGTCTCAGGGTGTTTAATGACTCCACTTTCTTATTTGCTTTCTTTCAATGCTTCACAGACAATGACAAAGCTGCAAAATTGGATTATATGCTCATTAGTTTTATATCAGCTACTGGATGCCAAATTCATACCCTGGGATATTTTGCTGTTTACCTCTTAAGTGTCCTTTAATGGTTTTCAGAAAACTGTTTTCTGGAAAAATCTTTTTTTCAGATTCAATATATCCACTTTAAGTGATGCATCTTAGTACATTGCACTTAGCCTTGATGTTTGCAGAAAAAAACTCCAATAATACTCAACCATCCCTGCTGTAAATAAACAGTACTGGTCGTGTGAAATAAATAATTCCCCATAGCATGTATTTATTTGTGGTTAGAGAATCATTTCCAAGGGAGTGAAAGTCTAATTATTTCATTTAATCTTGGGTACTTTTCTCAGAAGTTAAATGGAGTCACATTTAACTACAGCATAAATACCACTAATATAATTAATTATTTCAAAGGCAAAGGTCTTCAGAGACTGAAAAATACTGGAAGCAAAAGCAAGTTCACCATTAAAATTAATAATATAATTTCTGGTTTATCTTCAGCAGCGGATTCAAAATGGTAGATATATTATGGAGGGGAAAAATTAAATTCAAAGCTAAATATTTATATATTTTCCTTAGTGTATGACTGTCAGACTCAAATATTGACCTTCAGAGTGTAGTACTGGGTAACAATGAGCTAAAGAAGTCAGAGATCAAAATATCCTAAAGGAAGGAATCAGGAAAAGCTCTCTGGAGTCTGATGTGGAATTCTGGCAGAGGATGCTGAGGGTGTAGCACAGGTAAAGATTTATTCTATAAAATGTGCACAAGTCTGGACAAACAAAAGCCGAGTATTCAGGAGTAAAGGTTTCCAAAGGTTCATTAGTCAGGGAGGAAAAATATCAATGTTTTGGTCTGAAGAATCAAAAACCCAAATTGTTTCATGTCATTTTTGTGTTGGTGTTCACTGGGACAAGGAGCTGTAATTAGCATTCGTAATAATGGCTTAAAAAGTGGATTAGCCTGGAGAAATAAACCTATATTGAAATTATTCTGAAATCACTGACTTGTATGAATTTCATTTTAGGTAGGGAGCCAAGTGAAATCATTCCCGAGTTTTCCTGTAAGGATTTGTGAAGGACAGTCAAAATATGGTCCCATATTTTAAAAGAAACATGGAATTTTGAAACAGACAACATAAACTGAAAACCTGAAGAAAGAATCAAAAAGCATTAAGTGTCTCAATGATACGAAGGACATAAATACCAGCCAGCGTGGCTGGTCAGAATGAATCATGTCAGAACATTGTATTTTATTCTTTTTTTCCAATGTACCAAAGCTTACTGGGAGAAAAACATGAATTGTCAGAAGTCATCTCGCCTTTTGGATGACTTCTGACACTATTTCCCGTGACATCTTGAAAATCGAGCTGGGATGGCAGGTTTTAAGTGTAATAAATACAGGAGATATGAATAACTTGTTTGGCCACGCTTGAAATCTGTCAGGGATTCAGTTCCAAAGGCAGAAGAGCTGAGAGCATTCCAGGCAAATCCTGCTCCTGATGCTGCTACGTGATTTTATTGCAGAAAATCATGTGGTGGAAAGAGAGTTTAATTGTTATTCATATTTATTTTATTTTATTTTATTTTATTTTATTTTATTTTATTTTATTTTATTTTATTTTATTTTATTTTATTTTATTTTATTTTATTTTATTTTATTTCATTTCATTTCATTTTATTTATATATTATTTATTTATTTATTTATTTATTTATTTATTTATTTGTTATTTTTTAAATTTATTTATTTTATTGCTATTTAATTATTATTGTGGGTATATCATCGCAAGACAAAAAAGTTTTTGGGAACAGAATTTAAATTCAGAGAGGCATCTTTGTCCTCATTGAAATTTAGGGAAATTTTTACTTTTTAAAGAGCTGCTTACACCTCTCTTCAAATAATGACCTGAATGAAACACAGGGGAGGAAATGCCAGGTAACAGTGAGATTGTACTGGGTCCTAAGAAAGCCAGGACTTACAAATGGTGTGTGCAGGTAAAAATTCATCTTTTCTGTAAGTAGAATTGAGTTTTGTGATTCATTCCAGGCCTGCAATTCTTTAAATTTCTGAATTATGTTAAATTTCTTTTCTGTCATAATGAAGAACTCTTCACATTAATCAGCAGAGCGCTCTTCATTAATCAGTATATAAAAGCTAAATCCAGATTTCCTCATTATTGGATTAGAATGCGATAACACATAAATGCCATTTATTTTTGCCGTGCCCTTTTTCAAAATTCAGAGTTTTATTAAACCTCATTCAGTGTGCCAGTGGCCAAAACCAGGAAGCAAACCTGATGATAATGAAGCTTAGAAGAATAATATTGCAAGAAAACAAGGTTGTTTATTGGAGCCTTTATAATTCTGTTGATATTGCTGATGCTATTATTTATTATTTTTATGGTGACCATTTCTCAGGTGAATGAGCCTATTTAAGGTGCTGTGATAGTTGTGAAAGTCAGTTTAATCAGGTTCAGTTTTTGGTGCCATTCAGGGGTTTTGTTTTGGGGTGCACAGCCCATCCCAGCAGTGACCAGCAGCAAACTGGGAACCAGCAAAGGGCAGCGGCACGGCCCGGATCTCTCACAGCCTGGAGGGCAGGGGGCTCCAGCCCTGTGAGCAAGGCAAAACTGCAGCTCCACCACTTCACCTGCTTCGTGCAGCTTATATTTTATTTCTTTTTTAATATTTCCAGTGCAGCTCATCATTTTCCTTTTCTCCTTTTATTTTTGCTGATTTAAGAGAGGTGCAGCTCAGCCCCTTTCCCCAGGCAGCTCCGTCCTGCTCAGCCATCTGAGCTCTGGCTGCTGAGAAAAACCCTTTTCCCACAAAAATCACAGCAGCTGTCACAGGCAAACCCCAGCAGCTGGCTGAGAAACGAAAATATTTCAGTTAGGAAGCCATTTCTGAGCACAGATAAAATAATGATAGACTTGATGTGCTTGTATTAATTGATGCTGATAAAATTGTAGCACATCAGTAACTGATGTCCCAGCCTGTGCCTTGAAATTTCTGCTGCAGTCATCTTCTTTATTTTTTATTATTTTTATATTTTTATATTTTATTACATTTTTTTTATTTATTGTGAAATTTTTAGGGTATGGGTTAAAACATTTTTCCTAAAAGAGGATGGGAATTGTTGATGACTGATGAGGTTGTAACATTAACATGAGGTTTTAATAATGACAGAAAAGGATGTAGCAACGTGAGTTTGTAATAATGATAGAAAATGAAGAAATGAAATAATGAAATAATGATAGCAAATGAAGAAATAAGTAATTAAAATTTATAATTTATTTCAGTTAAGGGAGAAACTCCTGACTTCCCAACTAATCTGAAAGCTCTGACAATTCCTTTAGAACTTGGAGCTCTTGAAACTGCCTGTTTTGAGCAATTTTTTTATTGCTAAGGTTAAAATAAACCTGCCACTTCTCTCAGTTGGTGTAAGTTAAAATAGCTTTTCCCATTTGGGATTACGAGTGTAAATGTGCATATCATCAACTGCAGGAGCTCCAGCAAAACACTGAAACCATTTCAGCTGGTTTTGGGTTTTGTTCTTCCCCCAGACATGACAACGTACAGACAGATGTCATCATGATTCATATCAGGATGAATTTGGGTTGTGACATTTTGAATTCTCCTAGGAACAGAAATAAGGGATTTGTTGGGGTAATTCCACTGGAAAATGGAATTTTGTGCCTTCTCTCAGCCATGGACACATCGTGATTTTGAGGTACAAAGATGAGTTAATCCAAACACTCTCTTCGGTCTTCAATAAACTGTTTCCCTTGGGAAATTGTATATCTATTAATTTTTTAACAGAGGAATTACAAAATTATTTTCCAGTCTCTGCAGATTAATGTTTGAACTCTCTTCATTGCTGATCTTTTTCTGCTTTTCCTACTCTTGAAGGATCTCGTGTCTACAGAAGGGTTTTGTGCTCACTGCTTGTTTTATGCAGATAATTAAGAAACTGAATAATCCTACATACATAGAAAGGAGTTTCTGATGGTTCTCTTCCTGGTACAGAACTAATCTGAACATGAAACTTTGCTATAAACATTCTGATGCATGACTTAAAAACACTTATTTCTGTGGCATAGAAATTGGAGCTGTAGCAGCATCAGCCTGGAGAGAACACTGCCTATTTTATTTAAAAGGTATGTGCCTGTATTCAGGGATGAAATGAGTGTCTCACAAATCATTTCAATTAATGCCAGTTTAAATCATGATTCAGGAACATTATCCTCCAGGAGAATTAACACTGTATTCCTTCACGTTATGTAATAAAGAACAACTGAGTGAAACCTTTCAGGTACGAGGATAAGAGTATTTAATTTATTACCATCTTAAAATTACCTTTTGTTCTGATAATGCCAAGTGGTCACTGCAGTGCATGAATTCCAAACTCAACATGATTGTGTTGGAGGGAAATTAAAAGTGAAGGAGAAGCTCAGGGAGGCTGAGTACTTCTTCCTCAACTTCCTGGGAGCAAGTGATAATCTTTCTAAAGAACAAAAAATGATGTGACCAGAAGGCATGATATAGCACGATTTGAGCTGTCAGAATGTGCAAAATGAAAAATAATAGCTTAATGCTGGATCTGGGCCCGTGGCATTTTTCTTTAGAGGACGTAGAAAACAAAACACAGGCCAATGGCAAAAAGAACTGGTTTTCACTCCAAGCAAAGCTATTGCCAGATAAAACTAATTAACTCCATGTTTGTTCCTTCATTAAGCACTTTTCAGAAAGACCCCTGCTGGAGAGAGGGAGGGAAGAAGACCCTGCTTTATTATTTCCCTTTTGACTATCACTGGAAAAAGTGGAGCAAAGGGGAGCAAGGGGAGATACGAGTACGAGCCAAAACCAAATGTGAAGTGGTTGTGCCTCCAGTGAGCAGAGCTCTGAAAAGGCAGAGTAACAGTCTCAATAGCAATTATCCCTCTCCCTACCAATCTGAGCCTTGCAGCTCATCAGATATGGATCCTGCTGGGAGATTTTTTTAGGATATCTTGATGTATTAAACCTCAAACCACTGCCAGAATACCTTCATACATGCTTCTCACTTCTTTTTTGATTTCCATCAAAGGCAAAGGGACATTATTTTTCAGCTTCTCATGACCATTTCATTTTTTACATTTTTCCTTTCCTACATTTATCTGGATCCTAACTAACAAATAACGAGACTTATCACGTTTTCCCTTTCAAGTGAAACACGATCCCCTAGATGAAGGCACCACTTCAAATTTCATTTTGCTCTGTGAGACACCTCCAGTCACGTTAAAATCTCCAGGCTTGTTCCAAAATATCTCCTGACCTGATTCAGCTGATCTGCTGGATACCTCATTCAAAGCTAAACACTGCTGCAATGGGGAGAAAAAGTGATTTTTAACCTATTTAGCCAGAGTGCCCTGTCATAATTACAGATTTATTAGAAATGAGGGAGAGAGGATGTGTATAAAGGTCTGGGCAGCCTCACAGATAGAAATCACAGATGAGAAGTAGACTGAAGTTTTCTATTCTGTTTGAAGGTTTTGTAAGGCACAGAAATTTATCTCTGATCAATTCTCTCCTTCTCTTAATTGTGCAATTACACCCTGAGAGAGTTTCCCTGTGTTAAAGCAAATATTTCTATGTGTCCCTAGGTACAGATATGCTGATACCAAAGTACTCTCCAGCCAGTTGTTATCTTCTGAGCTTCTGTGTCAGAAAATATAATTCAAACCTACATCTGGAAAGGAATTCAAATAACTTAACCTGCTGTATTCATTTCTGGCTCAATTGAGGGCATGTTTTTCCAGGCACTACAACCAAACCAGCATATTGTGAATGCCCTTCCATATTTGCTGGAAGGAATTTTGGATGTTATGAATTATGGAGACTGCTGTGCCTTAGCTCCTGTTCTGACCTTTGGTCACTGACTTGCACTTTTCAACAACTGAGAAATATTTTATTTATTATAATATATTTAATTTATAATATTTATTATATGTACATCATTGCTAATGTCAGAAATGAACACCCACTGAACATCTCCTGTGCTTGCTCAGAAAAGAAGGGTGTTCCTTACAGGAATCTTTTACTGAGGAAAGCTCTTCTCATAAGCCCACAGCACCTTTGTAAGACAGAGAGAATTGTCTTTACATTTACAGACAGAACATTAGGTCTGCTTTAATTTGACAGAATAAAGTGTATTTAACAGCATTTCTGACAACCTGGCTTACTCAAACCTGTTCTGTCCATGCCATTAGTGACTTGGCATTTATCTGGAGAGATAATAGTGATAACTTGCTCCAACAAGCCAGGGTCTGTGTCAGCCTCACTCACTGCAATTGAATCGGAATAAAAATACAAAATCTGAACACATGCAGCACATTAAATCAAATGAAAAACAAGGAAAGGCTAGAAGTGTGTAAATGATATGAATTATGGAAAATATTGCTTTTATTATTAAGCTTATTATTATGACAGGTTTTTTCCTGGAGTGCCAGTAATATTCACCAGGCTGCAGAGAGGCAAATTTGCATTGTAATGTGGTTATACAAAAAATAACACAGCGATTTTATGCATTTATTCAATAAAATATTGTCCTTCCACTCCTGACTTTGTTACTTTATTGTGTTACAATCAGGTTTGAATTCACTTTAACACCAAGTGGGAAAGTATAAGGATACTTTAAACAGCTGAGGAGTAATTGGGCTGCATTTGAATGAGGAAGTGAGAGGAACATTTGAGCTCTCCTGCTTTGTGGCATCCCATGGGAGCTTCCTCCTGAGCAACTTTATTGGCTTTTTGTATCACCGAGCCACTCTGCATCTCCTTTTTTAGCAGAAATTTGGATCCTTTAACCAAATGAAAGAAATTAAGGCGAAAGAAATTAGTCCTGACTTACAGCCTTGTCCTTGCTGTGCTCATCTCAGCAGTTCACTGTGTTGTGGTGGATCTCCTGCAGGATCACCAGGCTGGAACCTGCCAGGAGCTTGTCTTGCTCTGCTCCTACATCCCCTGTGCCAGGCTGCACCAGGGCACTGCACAGCTGGCAGATTTTACTGGGTCAGGCAGCGCAGACAGAAAGGTCAGGAAGTGCATCCCAAGCCACTGCAGCAGCACACAAAGAGGAATGGCACAGGAGGGGATTCCTGCCTTCAGGTGTGGTTTTCCATAAACTGGATAATGAGCTGGAGAGAATCTTTTGTGAGTGACTTTTGTGAGACAGTAGTGAGAGCCATGACCCAGCACCAGCATTTTTATCTTTAAATGATCAATATTTATCTGCTATAAACATGATAGGGCACTCCAGGGTGTATATTTTTGTTCAGGGTATGTATTTATTCTCTGCCCTGCTCAAAAGGGTGGCCAGAAATGGTGGTGGCATCAGAGCCATCCCCTCTCCTTTGCCTTTTCACTGAGCACATGGCAAAGCTCCTGCTCTGCAAAGATGAATGTCTAAAACATGAACCCCAGTGGATCAAAACCAAATGTTTGAACAAATATTCTCTGCAATCAGAGCTTTTATCTGATGGTGGTGGCAGAGAGGGAAAGAACGAGCTCCCACCAGAGACGTGGAGCATGACTAAGGTGAAATTACTGAGGTATTTTTGCCTGCATGTGTAAGTGCCTCTCTGTTTCTTCTCATTCTGCAGCGTTCTGCAATGGTCTGACATGGAGACAGAGCTTTCCTGAGCATCTGTGCTAAGTGAACACTGTAGAAGAGGTTTCCCTAGCAACTCAAACCATATGTAATAGCTTAAAATAGCTTTTCTCCAACTCCTAGGATTTCTTAGTGGTTTGCTCACAATTTCCATTTAAACCAAGGTATATTTGCCCAGTTCAAAAAGGTTCTTCATTTTTTAAACTTCTTTTAAAATGAATGGGGTTTGAAAATGCTCATTTCTTGCCAGAATGCCTCCCTTCCTCTTGACTTGTAACTTATCAGGGAAACTGAAGCATGGCAAAGGGTGCAAGGCTGCCCACTTTCTCAAAATATTGCCTTTGTTTGCTGTTCAAAACATTTTATTGGAAGTATGTTGATCTCTACTTATTGTAATGGGAAGCTCTAGCAGAATTTGATTTCTGTGATGTCAGTACAATGAGAAGATAAACTGTGCAACTATGAAATATAATGAATCAATCATAGTGTACATGAATTCCACTTTGCATTGCAAAGCTGTTTGCAGGCAAATCTGCTCCATTCCTGTTGTGTCCCCAGGAAAATGCTCTTTTACATGAGTGAACTGTGATACCAAGAGGCTGGGTGGTTTTTTCTGAGGTAATAAAAGAAGCAGGCAACAAGTCTGAGGCATAACCCATACACTGATTTTCAGGTCCTAGTCATGAAGCTAAAAATTTAGGCTGAGAGCACTTGAATTTGATTAAATCAAATGTTAATATCCAGGTAAGAAATCTAGATTCTTGTCCCCAGGTTTTCAAAACATGTACAGCAAAACTTTCTTTTCCACTAAATATGTTTGTTTGGCCTAAATGGGTTTTATTGGAGAATGTGATGAGGAAAACTTTTTATACTGTAAAGCAACATGAGAATACAGTGCCTATTTCCTGACAAAACACTTTGAAACTGTATTAATTCAGATGCTCTAGCATATATTTGAACCTGAAATGAAGGCAGGATGTCCCTGTAAAGACTTTTAGTTATCCTCTTGTTCCCTGTGAGCAGCAGACAGGTTTTAGTGAAATATCCGGGCTTGTCACATAGGATGGAAACAATTACTACAATGAAATCAAAGATGTTTTAAGCTAAGAATTATTGGATGGGCAGAATTTTTGTAAAGAGCCAGGCTCTCTGGTCTCATTCTGGCTATTTTAATTTGCTTTGAATTGAGTTTTGAGTGTTAAGCATTTGCTTGAAAAAGGAGGGGAGGAGGTGGTCTGGGAGCAGATTTGCTGGCACAGCAGGGTGGGAATTTCCAGTGCTGGTGTTTCTCTTGATGGAGTCACTGAGGGGGAATCTGATGTCACAGAGGAATAAATTTGGTGATAACTTTGTTTTAGAGATTATTTTCTTTTTCTTTTATGTCCTATACTTATCTTCAGCTCTTTCTGTCACTCCCAACAGAAGCTCAGCTCATTTTTAAATTATTTTACCCTGCACACCAACAAGTGCACAACAAATAGACCAAAGTCTTATTTAATTGCCTGATATAATCATTATCTAAATAATTCTCTACATCTATTAGAGAATTATTTTATTCTAGCAGAATGAAAGAAGCTAAACCAAACTGGTCTGGTTTAGTTGGGCAAATTTAGCTGTTTGATTACAGCAAACAAATCCCTTTATTTTTTAAATGTGTAAGATTTTAGTAATTTTCCCCCTTAAAATATTCCAAAGTAAACAATTCAGCCACAAACCAAGGGTGAAAATAAACAGTTTCTTTCTTTTAGGATCCTGTCTGGCTAAAACTTTGAAGCCAAGCAAAACCTTCTCCCCCTTTTCCCAGAATTTTTTCGCCAACCATCTGATTTCTTGTTGATCTTTCAGTTGCATAATCTCAGTGTGTCTGTAAAAACTGCTCTGCATGGGGAACATGTGTTTAATCATCTCCTTAACTTTTTCTGGAGACATTAAGAAGTGATTTTAAGAGCAGTAATAACTCTTTAAAAAGTCATTTAACAGCTGTCTTTGCAGAGAGCAAGCTCAATGGAGTGAAAATGAGAAGATAATTGAATCATAAAAAAATTGTTTTGAAATGACTGGAATTATCCTAGATTCTTAAATTACTATTAAATGGTATTTTTTTCCCTTGCCTGTAATAATTCATCTTTGAAAGCTAGGCTTGCTGAATGTAGGCCTGTAAAATATTGTGTATTTTCTAGTAAGTCAGATTATTTCTCATTATAGACTTCTTGGTGGGTAGACAGGGTTAGACTTGATGACACCCAGAGACCCTTTTCAGCTTAAGTATTCCTATTATTCTATTTATCTAGCTATGGAAAAAAACAAAACAAAACAAAACAAAACAAAACAAAAAGGAATAAATATCTAGTCTTTCCATTGGGTGAATATAAAATTAATTTCAAAATAAAATTCTACTCATTCCTTTCACCTTTAATAACTATTTCAACCCACTTCAATACCCGATTTTTTTGCTTTTTCAAGTTCTTCATAATAGAAGGTGAGAGTAGGAATTCATCCCAAGGATGCCTTTGAGACATTTTGATTCTAATTTCTGTACCAAACGCTCCTGTGTGAGGTCACAGCATTTGTTTAGTCAGAATTAATTCATTGGTCACTGTTGATTGCATTTGCACTTGGCCTCAAAAGGCCTGTTCCTCTTCATGAATTATCAACTGCTGGAAAAAAAAGTGATTTTCCTCTTAGATTTTAATCCTGCATCAGAGACCACTTACTATAACTGTATAGATTTTCCACACTTAGCAAACATTAGACATCAAATTTTCTTGGCTACCCCCAGCTACCATATTTCAACCAGTTGTGAGTGAATTTCCATAAAATGCTGTCAACTTCTGTCTCCTCTCAAATCAGCTACAAACATCTTAAACAATATAGTTTCAAACTCATATTTTGACCTTTAGCTAAAGATCATTGGTAGAAGAAAATCACTTTCTGCTTCTCCCTGAGGTAACAAGGAAACATTTTGGTTATCCACTGCAGGCCTGCAGAAAATCATCTTTTTAAAACATACTGCTGGAATTGATATTAAATTGTTATAAACGCGAAAGAAACAGAATAATTCTCCACAAAACACAAACATCATTTCTCTTCCTTGTTGCTACTTCTTGCCAAATTATACCATGTAAAATTCCTGTAATTATTATTTCTAAGCACTTAGAAGTAAAACTTCAGTCAGCAAGAATTTGCCAAGAATAACACGTCAAAGTAAGCTGAAGTGCCTCTAACAGGTTTTACTCGAAATTATGGAGAACAGAAGAATTGTCAAGTATACCCTGAACATAAGAGTATTATTTTTCAGTGTTTTATATCAGATAATGTAAAGTTCTACCTCAAGGACTGGCTGGAGTAACCCATTTTGGAACAAGTGTGACACTGGTGTGAAATCGTGCCATTAAATTATCAGTGGTTCACTGAGAAATAGGAAAATAAATCAAACTGGGGTCCTAAGGAACTTAGCACTGAAGTTCCTCTATAACTTCTCATAAATTTCCTAAATTACTTGTAAAAATAAAGAGAAATCTTTGATATTATATATTATAATTGAGGATGCTGCCAAGCTGAGAAGAGCTGTGGGTATGGTGGGGTATTGGATCAAAACTGAATATTAAATCACTAAATCAGGGTTAAATCAGAACTGAACATTAGCTCAGCCGGTTGGAGGCATTATCTGATAAACACAAGATGGAATTTATTCATGCAAAGTGCTGGTTTTAGGAACAAATAACTGCAAAAATGTCCAGATGGTTTGGGAACAGGTCTGTGGTACAGAGGCAGGAGTTTCACATGAATCACAAGGCAGGCATGAGCAACAGCACCACGTTGTTGATAAGAGAAAAACAACTACTGAGGACATTTAAACAGATTTGAGTCAGGATGACACAGAAGGAATCCAGCTCTCCACCAGGACTGCCAGGAACACATCCAGGTCTGGCCACTGAGCTGCAAGTCCAGACAGATCAGCAGTGAAACATCAGAGCTGCCAGGACAGGAATTCTGAGACAAGACTGCAAGAATCACAGCTCTTTACACTGACAGCAATTTTTAAACATATAAAAAGGGTGTAAAGAAGAAAAGTGTGGCAATAAGAAGAATAAGGAGACCAATATGGTACCTATACTGATGGGGGAAGACCAAGGCATTAACGAGCTTAAATTGTACTGTAGACAAGCAAGGAAGCTCCTAAACCTGGTTGGGCAAACTTTGGCACAGAAGGATTGAAATGCTGTCTGACTACATGTCCAGAGTTCTTTATCATGCTTCTAAAATACTTAGCTGTTAAGATTTTCTGAAAGTACTTTTCAAGATGCTGGAGGTTCAGTGAAAACCAAATTGGAGTAGTTCTGTTTTAAAGAAAAAGGCCGCTGGGATGTGAGATTAGGAATTGTCATTTCTAAACTTTACCTTGGGCATCAGAGATTGTTCATGGAACTGAATTCTTACCCAGGACAGGGAAGCAGTGCTGTGATGTCCCCCCCTGAATGCAGCCCTTTATCACCTCCCCTGCACAGGGCACATCACCATCCTCCCTTTTATTCCTGCCATTCTCAGTCATTCCTGTGCTCCTCTGTTTATTTGGGTACCCAGAACTTCACTGGCAGTGCCAAAAGCTCTCTCGATCTGGTTTGACCAGAGGTTTGACAGAATAACTCATATTATGTACCATTTTCACCAGGAAAATTATCACCTGTTTTCTTTTTCTTTATTTCACACTGGAATGGGAGCCAAGGATGTCGTCTGCTACTGGATCTAAAAGCAGAACTCGAGGGATAACTCAGATAGGAGACAACATCTGAAATAGTCATGTACACATATGTGTGTGTTTATATGTATGCCAGAGACACTGAAGAAAATAGTCTGATAGCTATTTCCATATGTCTGCCAAAAAACTGTGAATTTTCAAGTCTTAAGATGAATGATCAAAATAGCTGTACATCAAAAATAGCCACCACAGAAAAGGATTGCCTTTGGGAGGATGCACCTCCCAAGTATCTGTTTCCATGTGCATCAGTAATGACTAAATGTTTAGATTACGACATCTAAAGATTCTATTAAAATGAATTAGAAATATATTTTATCTCATGTGGGAAATTAGAAAACACTTGTCCTTAACAGAACTAGAATTTGTCCCAAACTAGAGTTTGTCAGCATTTTTTCAGCCACATAATTAGAAAAAAAATAATGCAGAAGAGAAAAAGAAATGATGAATGGATGCTACATTTAGTACTGAAATCTAAGTGCCTTTGGGCAACTAGGAAATACTTAACCAGCACACGTGGTCTGCAATAGCACACTTGTGGAACCAGAGCCCTGGCAGGCGTGCAGGAATGGATGTGGCAGTGGGGCATAAATTCAGAAATTAACTGGGCACTGTGCTCCCATGGGGAAGTCAATATCTGTGAGTCCAGAAGATTTTTAGGGAAGTGATTGAAGAAATTCAATATCAAAACTCTTCTTTAAGGAGGCTTCAGTGCACATAGGTGTTCATGGGGTGCACACAAAGTTTCTGTTGCCTGTCAAAATCCAACAATCAAATCCCCCAGTGTGTGCTGATGTCTCTGGATCACTGCCTGATCATTTTCTTTGAAAGAAATGGAAATGCTTCCCTGTCCCCCTGGCAGAAGAGCCTGAACCTCACAAGATTCCAGACAGGACAGATCAGGGGTGTCCTGAGCAGCTCGAGTGCTCAGCCCCCCCAGCCCTGCCTGCTGAACCAGCAGCCACCCACGGTGATTTCCCATGGGTTTTTACAGAATTCACTTCAGCTCCCTCTTCAAGCCAAACCTGAAATCTCTGGAGGTGTTTGCTCTTCCCTGGCATGGCCATTTTCCACAGGTTTAGCTTGCTGCTCACCCCAGTAATACCAGAAAATGCTGTGTTGGGAAATACACTCTACAAATAAAATAACTTGGTGGTGATGCAGGCTTTAGCTGGTTTCTTTTCACCCATGAAGAGGTCCCTGTGCTCATTCAAGGAGCAGATTGGTGAGAATCAGATGAGGTCAGTAAATACAGATTGTTCACTGTTCATCTTTTTCCCAAATTTCAGATGTAACTTCCATAAGGATCTTAGAGCAGCAGGTCAAGGCTGCATTTCTGATGCTCCTGGGAGATTTTGAGCTGCTTCCCTGAGCAGCACTGGACCAGACAGCCCCAGGATGCTGAGATGCTTTCCTTACCCTTGTACCAATAAATAAACCATTTGTTTATGGCTCGGAATGCATTGGTTGACCACACATTAACTGGTTATGATTAGGACAAAATTAATGAATTTTAGTCATTTGAGCCTCATTTATTTTGTCACTTGTCATGGGATATGATTCAGAAGGAAGCCCATGGATTAGAAGGATTTCTTTAAGGCTTGCACTCTTTAATTTGGGGACAGAAATATCAAAATGAATTGAAGAAAGCAGAAATAAGTGTATTGATGATCGTGTATTCCAGATGGAACTGTTGGTTGGAACTTTATTATTTAACCTTCCTCCTCATTAACCAACTTTATTTCATCAAACCCCAGAGTGCTCTCTGTCCATCCCTGACAGCATTCAGTCCTGAGGTTTCTAGAGAAAGCTCAAATTTATTCTAGAGAAAGCTCAAATTTTTCTGAAGAAATTCAGAATATTGTTTTTACTTTTCCAGTTTTCCATGGGAAGCATTAAACTCTTAGTAGAAACTGCCTTCAAATTCTGCCCAGGGTTGAGGTATTGGGCAGATTCTCTCTAATCTATCTATAGATTTTCTACTATTTTGGATGTCCATGTGACACTCAGCAGAGTGCTGAGATCCACCAAAAAAATGGGATTTCTCCAAGCAGAGGAAAATACAGTGGTTTAGAGACAGCTGCTTTGAAAATGTGGTGCTTTTGTGCTCCAAAAGGCAAATCTGGTGTGCTCAGGTGTGGATGTGAAATTTGGCTGCAATACCTGAGCAGCTCCTGCTGTGCTGGCTTTAGTGAGAACATGGGCTCAGGGGATCCTGCAAACACCTGATTTTCACCTGGTGATCACCAGCAGAGCCCATTGATTACCATTGATTGGGACTATCTGGAACTTCTGAAGGAAAAAGAGAATTGGAATGATTTAATGGCATCATTTCAAAGATGAGACATTGTTTCAAAAATATATCAGGATATCTATCAATATATATGTATATCGATATCTACATCCTAGATTTAGGTAGATGTAGATAAAAGGCTGCTTCTCCTTATTTCTTCTCAATATCTCATTTCTACCCAACCAATTAATGCATTAATTAATGTCTGGCCTGTGCTGGCTGCTGTAGGGGAAGGGAACAGTGTTTTACTTAATGATTTCTGTTGGTACATATTAAAGAAATTTGAGCTATGTTGTCCTTAATGGCCAGCTTTATTTTCTTGAAATAAATTTTAATTATAGAGAAACTCATAGTCATGAATCACTCTACAAACAATCTATTATCAAATCAGCTTTTTAAGATGAATGTTAAAATAGATTTTAATCTACAACATGCAATGATGGCTTTTACTGAAATCTCAAAGAAACCCACTTATTTGACCATAAAAATATATGACATATGCAGTTCCAAAGCCATCCTAAAAGCTGCAACTTCAAACAGCTCAAGAGCAGAACTTAAATTGGAGTGGATATGAAGGTACAAAACTTCAGGAGGCCTTAGCAGAAACTTTATATATAGCTGGAGAAAATGTCACATCTTATTTTAGAATGAAGTGGTTTATTACCTCCCAAACTGAACCAATTCAGCTTCTTTCTACCTCCTTCTTCACATGGTGTAGAATCTTATTTGGATGAACAAGCGTTCCTTATTCAAATTAAATCAATTTTCCTTCTCAGGTGTGTCTAAAATCACCTTTTTTTCAGGAAATTTGTGCTAAGGGTATGCTGCTCCCCATTCCAAACCTTGGAATCACAGTCCTTTCCTCAGTGTTTTTATTCTGTAATGATTTTATCTGGTACCTATTGACTACTGGGACTGGTTTCCAAGTGACATTTTGGAATGCAGTTTTTGCTGTTCCATCTGCAGATGTTCCCCTCAGCAGATGCACAACTTGAAAAATAATAACTGCTAAAAATATGCAAGCTGTCAGCTTGGTTTCTACTGAGAGAACTGTAACTTCAATAAAGATAAATTTGTATTTAAATGCAATGTAATACATTTAAATTATGTCCAAAGACTCATAGCAATCTCATCAAATGGTGCAAATAATCGTATCATTAATGCTTGATTTGAGCCCAAGGTGGGGAAAGGTGGGGTAAAAATGTTGCTGGATAAGATAAAAATACTGACAAGAGTTTTGAAAAAAAGAAAACATGAAAAAACTTAATTAAATAAGTAGTACTAATATTGTATTCTTTGTTATTCACAGCTTAAAAATAGCTCTTCCTTTGTGCTTACACCTTTAAGGTCTCAGAGCTGTAATGTTTTTTCACCTGACCTTGCAGAAAATGTTTGTCTGAGCATACAAAATGAGCTGTGAAAGTACAAACCTTCAAACAAACCTTTAAAAAAGCAAAGAATGATGCTTCCTTTCCACTCAGTTCAAGGTTAATTTTCCTTGCCGGGAAGACAGTAAAAGAAAATCAGTGGGAAATTTGAGAGATCATTGGCAAGCACAGAGCCCGTGCACCTCCAGCAGCTCCCATTTGTCAATGTTGCACCCATTGATAAAGTCAGAATGAGGACAGGATGTCAGGAGGCTCCTTTTTCTCATTGCACTCACACTTAATAAATCAAGAGAAGAAATTGAGATGTTGTGGATGTTGATAGAGCAAATTTGACAAACTGGCAGATTTTATGCATATGGAAGAGTTATGGAATGATGTACCTTAAGTAAAGATCAACATTTCATGACAATGTTCCTGTTCATTTTTCTGATGCAGAAGGGTTCCTTCTCATCTGAGTGTGGGTGTGCACACACACATATATATAAATAAAGTGAGATTAATGCAGCAAGGAACTCTGGCTAAAAACAAAGACAGTTTCAGGGAATAACTTGGAAACAAGTCTGGCTTTCCAAGTGCAGACTTTAAAACTCCTACCTCTCTGCAGATTCATCTGCATTTTGTTCTGTGATCATCTGCAGCTCCTGTGAGGTTTTACTTGAGTCTTCTTTAGCAGAGTTTTCCTCTGTGCCGCTTTTGGGGATGTCCTCGCTGGCTCGCAGCTGCTCGATGAGGTTCTGCTGGTGCCAGCTGTGGATGGATCGGTGATGCACCGGCGTCGGCCCCGGCACGGGGGCCAGGATGTTGTGGTGGACGGGGCTGCTGTTCTTCTTCAGCCCATTTCTGTCCCGAGAGTGGCTCTTCAGCCTGTTCTGCACCGGGGTCCCTCTGTGCTCGAATCCTTCCTGCTGATGGCAGCCCCCGGAGCCGGCGGAGCCCTGCGAGGGGTGGCTGAACCACCTCCAGCGGAGCCTCAGGATCTGCTTCACATCAAACTCCTTCTTGCCAGACACTGACATCTTATTTGGGGGGTTATTTTTTTTTTTTTTTTTTTTTTTTCTTTTCAAACGGAAAAAAAAATAAATACAAAAGCCTATTCTTCTGGGAAGGAAATGGATTCTTTGTTATCTCTTCTGTTTCAACTCCTCTTCTTAAGAAAAGCCAACAAAAGAACAAATCTCGGCAGCTCTCTCCGTGTCTCCGATTAACACACGGCGAGCTCTCGCAGCCGATGCTGAGCTGCTGTTAACTGCATAGGTGGGAATCCATCCTGACAGGATGATGAGGTCAGACCTTAAACAAGTAAATCAGCTTAGCACAGGAAAGCAGCGAGCACGACACTGCCAGGCTTACACACTGCCAGCCCCAGTGCGCGGCTCCGCATTTATAACCCAGCCTCACATGATCCTCAGCCAGCCCGAGATGCAACTTAAGATGCAGGGAAGCATGCACAAATAAAGTGACAAGACTTTCCGTCTATCTCACGGCGTTCTCCATCAAGCCTGTTAATTAGCAGCGCTGCTTTTCGCGGGAGATGAGGAGAGGATGCTTTCCGGAGGATTTTTTTGGTGGCGATTTCGCGCAGCTCACGCGTCTCCTTAAGGGTCTGCGTTTGTTTGTCTTGCTGTGTAAAAATTCCTACAAATGGCCTCGGTGTGGTAGCACTTAGCTAAAGGAGAGGCAGGGTGCAGGACTGGCTGTGCTGCCTCACCTACAGACGGATTTCTCAATAGAATTGCAGGGCTTGGAGAAGAGAGGGAGGGAGCTCAGGAAAATCGGAGATGTGCTCCCTGAATGACTGGCTCTGTGGAAAACACAGTTTCCTGGCTAAGTGCCTGTGTAAACAGCCTTTCCCATCCTGCTCTTGATTTCTCACAGACAGTGAAACACTTGTGGGTTTTTGTTTTTTTCTGAAAACACCTTTCTTTTCTTTCTTTTGATAGCGTGCACCGTGTTTCCAGCAAATTTAATAGGGGATGATGTTTTCATTCCCATCCCTTGGTTACCAGGCAGGGCTGTGAGAACTGTTCCCTGTGTGGTTTGAAATAAGGTACACAGGATGTTTTTGTGTGCAAATTGAAAAGAAATTAACAGACTGGATTTTTTTTTATTTTTTTTTTAATGTTATGTTCTCCCAGGTTGGCTATGATGGTCTATCAAACTGTAAGAAGTGTGCAGAAATAGAAGCTGTAACACAGAGTGAGTAGAATATGATTCAGAGAGGACCCCTCTTTAACACACCTCTCCTCTCAGACCTCCTGACATTAGTTTCCTTTTCATCTGTCTTTTCTGACAATTTTTCTTCCTTTTTTTAACTGAAATTCTATGATGGGACATTGAACCTTCAAATAAAATCTGCTTTTTTTTATTCTTTTGGACTGAATATAATACAAGCAAGGAAATGTGAAGTAAAGTTAAAAAAAAAAAAATAAGAAGAAAAAGCAAAATGAGAGGATAGGACTAAGGAATTGCCAGTTTTTATCCTGATCTCCATTGCTCCTGTCCTATTCATGGTATTCAAGCATGGGATGTGCAGCATCATGGGCTGGATGAGTGTGAGAGCAATTACAGGATGAGTGAAGAACTCATCAAAATAACTGAAAGATCTTTTCCTGTCTAGATCCATAGAGGGGAAGACTTTGCACAAAAGAAAACCTGTGTGAAAGGCTTGGCCATAAAAGGCAGAAAGGAAGAAGCTGAGGGAAGATTTGACAGACGTAGCCAGTGCATATTTGTTGCTATAGAGAAGATTGAGGCTGAGCTGCAGCAATTAAATGTACATTAACAAGATTTCCTTTGAGATCTTCTAGGAACAGAGAGAAGCTACAAAACTTATTCAACTTCTAATAAGTCACATTAAGAAGAAGGTGAATAAAGGCCTGTTTGTGCATTTGATAAGGGGGTTCAGTTCAGGCTTGTTGAGGATATGAGCTGATAAAGAAGCTGCCACCAAACTTCAGGGATATTAAAAGATTTACAGACAGTGAGTGGATCAGTGAAAAGGCTGGGCATTGAGCAAGAGAGATTATTGTATTGAATTATAGAAGTCAGTTTAGAATGTTTTCACACTTCAATGATGATCTTTGACAGCAATCTAAAATTTTCTGTAGACCCAAGTGTTTCAGGGATTTTTTTCTTGCATTACAAGTTTATAATATTCAACATGGCATTTCTTTACTTCTCAGTTTCAGCCTGTACACCTAAGGATGTTTTTCTTTTCAGTTTCAGACAAGTAATGAGAGTTAGTGGCATGTCTGTATGTTCCTGAGGATTGCCTACATGGCAATTTGACTTCTATTTTAGGGGGGGAGTCTCCATACACCAAGTTAATGAAATAATTTATGATGAAGTCTTGTAGAGGTGGACAGAGAACACAGTTTCTCGCTCCTGTTTAATCATTGAGCTATCTCAGCAGCTCTGTCAGCTCCTCTTAGCAACAGCTCTGATACATTTAATCCATATTTTTCCACCATGTCACAAAGCTTCTGTCGGTTTCCTTCCCTTAAATCTCTTTTGCAGGAGTCATCCTCTGCTCTGAGATATCATCAAAAGCATATTTCTTGCATTGTACTGGGGGATGTACAAGCAGCACTTCTGCTTGTGAATTACTCCTGTTCCTGCTAACTCAGTTTTGGCACAGGTAGTGAATCTAGCTAAATTAAAATAGTCAAACTGGACATTTGCTGAAGAGACCACCTTGCTCAGAAAGTCAGCTTGAGTCAGCACAGAATATGTTTCAGGTGGGGCATAAGGAGATTATATTTTTACAGAGCTTGCCAGTGTTCTGCCTAAAATTTCAGTGTGCTGTACCAGGTCAACAAAAGTGATTTGATAACCAGAAATTTCAGACCTGAAATTATTGGAAGTGTAGCATATATATGTATAACCCTGGAGCAGCTTTATGCCATGTACCTGCTTTTCACCATTTACATTTCTCTTCTGGTGACAAAATTAGTTCCCTTGAACCTGAGTGCAGTGAGTGTTTCCTTCTGGGTGATTTCCTCCTCACACACTTTTATGTGTATTTCTGACTGGGTTCAAACTTCTAAATGAGAAAAGAGATAACATTTTTCTCTTGTTATCCCTAATTTAAGGCCTTTGGTCTCATTTAGGTGAATAACCCCATAACAGCACTATTTTTTCCCCCTCATGGCTGGAAATCTGCAAAGAATGGGATTTTCTAGGAATATAGAAGGGCCACCACAGGGTCAGGCAGCTGGAGCTTCTGATGGATGAAGGGAGGCAGCTGCAACAGGATTTGTTCAACCTTGTGCAGAAAAGTCTCAGGGGCATTTTTGTGCTGCCTGCAGGTCCCTGGTGGGAGAGCAGAGTCAGCAGAGCCAGGCTGCTCCAGAGGACACCTCTGGGGAGAGCAGGCACGTGTTGGGCCATGGGGAAAGATGAGTAAGAAAAACTTTCTACCTGTGAGAGTGATCAGGGATGTGGGAGGAGGCTGCCAAGAGAGGCTGTGGCATCTCCTTCCTCAGGGAAAGTGACATCCACTGAGGGTGGGGATGCCCAGAGAAGCTGTGGCTGCCCCTGCATCCCTGGAAGTGCCCAAGGCCAGGCTGGACAAGGCTTGGAAAAACCTGGGACAGTGGGAGGTGTCCCTGCCATGGCAGGGGTGGCACTGGATGGGCTTTGAGGTCCTTCCAGCCCAAACCAGTGTGGGGTTCTGTGATCCCCAGTGGAACTGGTCCTGTGTCACTGCTCCAGCTGGAATTGCTCTGAGCAAGAGATCAGCCTGGACGAGCTCCAGAGGTCTCTCCTGAGCTGCTCTTCTGTGACAGTGTGACATGCCAGGCACTCTTTGATATCTTTATCTCATGGCAGAGCCAAGTAAAATCCATGTGGTTGTCAGCTGAGAAGAGCAAATCCATCTCCAGAGATCTCCCCTGCAGCAAAGCATCGCTGCCTGCAGGGGTGGAGCGTGACCAGCTGCTCAGCCCAGGCGAGGCTTGACAGGACTTTGAGGAAAAATAAATCTTTATCCACAAAAAACCCTCCATCCCACTCAATGCACACAAGATTTGGAGAAAGATCCTTGCTCCTGTTAGGAGAACACATTAAATTCGATGGTAGACTGGCAGCCAGCAGGAAACTGGGAATGATTTGAAAAGCTTTGTATAAACAAGTTGAGCTTGCAGATAGTTTGGATGATGTGTATTAAGAGTCTAAATAGGGTTTTGTAATCATTTTAAGGTTACATGTGTGAATGCCTGATGCACTGCTAGATTTAGAAAATTATAAAAGTACTTTGGTCATAATCTGCCTATAAAAAGAAGTTGATAATTTTGTCACAAATCATGCTTTAAATAGGCTTCAAAAATGACTTTGAGCTACAGCTGCCTCCCAAGTTTGTCTGCCACCAAAGCACCTAAGAGAAAGGAGATTTGTAATGCATTTCAAAATGTCTGAATTTTTCAGTTAATAACTCACTAATTTCTTTGAAAATTGAAGCAAGTGGGATATACCCATGCAGTTATGTAATGTTTATTCTCTTCTCAATAGAGACACAGAAAATTATTATTTTTCCTTCTTCTTTTTGCCCTGAGCCTGGTAGTACAGTGCATGTATGGAAAGCCTGTTAGAAAAATCTCACTCTGCTCCAACAAACCTATAAAAGAATAATAAAAAGAGGAATCATCCACCTTTCTTGTAAAATAATCCCAGAAAAATACCACCTATGGAGTCCAAAGCCTGGAGTATTGCAGGGACTAGCAGCAAGAGCTGATAAAGTCGTTCTTTGCTGGATATGAGACAGACAATAAAAAAAATTGACTTTTTTATTGAAGTCAAGGATAGCTCTGGAACAGAGTTCTTCAATGCCAGGTGACTGAGTCAAATAGGGAAAAATCTGCATAGGC
Organism: Poecile atricapillus; assembly: GCF_030490865.1. Taxonomy (NCBI): domain Eukaryota; kingdom Metazoa; phylum Chordata; class Aves; order Passeriformes; family Paridae; genus Poecile; species Poecile atricapillus. The sequence continues at coordinate 16,610,428 of NC_081260.1, read as the reverse complement.
TGAATGAGACAAGCAAAAAGCAAGATAAGCACAGAAAGTGAAGAATGTTTTGTTATTTTTTGAAGACATTTTTCGTCTATAATGATATTACAATATTTAGAAAGTCAAGTTAATTACTCCTATCAATATTGTTTACAGAGTTTGCATGGAGGGAACAGCATAATGAGATTTTCCTTGTGCACAGATTGTTGATAACTAAACCAAGCCCTATTAAAAAACAGCTCCCTCTGTGCCCAAGCTGTGTTCCCCAGGGTCTGCACACTTTGTGTACTCAGCCTGTGCACTTCCACTGCAGATCAGGCCAGATACACAGAACTTGAATATTTTTATTACCCTGTTTTGAAAAATAATGCCAAAAAGAGCTGCCATTAGTCCATCCTTTGTGCAAGAGATAGGCCAGGAAACATCTGCACAGCACAGCAGCAGCGTTACAGGAGCCAGAGTTACAGGGAAAAGAACAGGACAAAACCCAAAACAAATACCTATATTTAAAATCTGTAGGAAAATCTGCTTTCTTTTCAAAGAAAACTTTGAATGCCAAAGACACAAATGAGTTGAAGACAATCAGTGACTTCCCCTGCTCCCCACTAAAGGAGGCAGGAGAAATGATCCACTTAAGGGAAGGTGTTGACACATTTAAACGCAATTGCTTCCTCAAATAACTGGGAACTATCCTACAGATTGCAACCCACCTACAAAGCTGTGTGCCAAAACTGGAAAAAAAATCACAGCATTCCCACAAGATCCAAGGAAAAAGAATGTGAGACATGAGCCTGGTATGAGTAAGTCTGATGAAGATCTTGATAAACAGTGGCGAAAGTTGTCACCCTCAAAATGAAACCAGAATATTGGAGTGAAATAAGAAAGAGCAAATGAATAAGAAAAAGCAAGAAGGTCTCCCATGGACAAGGGCTTGAAAGTGATGCAGCAAAAATAAAGCTCAAATTCATGACTTGAAATACCTATAACATGTCAAGAACAAGATATAAAAGAGTGGAAAAAATGTGGATTGATGCAAAGATGTATAAAAACTCTTTGCACTGATTTTTATTTCTGTGAACTCTCTTCAGTTCATCAGCATCTTTCTCGTGCTGCTGGGGCAGGGTTGTGCAAACCTGGCAGTATTTATATGTGTCAAGTTAAAGGTGACTGCTGCTTACCTAGGAACCACTAGTAAATTACTAGTAACTACCAGTAAGTAGTAGAATTGTAGCTGCAAGTTGCATTTATTACATGAAACAGGTGGATCAAACAAGCCTATGATGGCTTCTATTCCACAGATGTAAAAGGATCGTGGTAGTCAGGTTCTTGCAGACAATACTTGAATTTTCTGCACACTCAGTAATAACAATAACCCCTATTTAAGCCCCAATTGTTACTGTTGGGTATGAAGGAGTATGGAAAGGACCTGGCATACCCTCAACAAAGCCCAGAATGTAGATTTGACACTTGTCAGTACAGCTCTGTATCATTTCCCATCTGAAAGCCTTGGCAGAACAAGGACTTATGCCCAAGGTCACTCTTCTCTGGGAAGTTTTTTAATGTGACTCTTGTTCATTGTCTCTTAAAAAGTAATAAATGGCACCTTTAATTGCAGGAGAGGGGAATCCTGGAGGCAGCTGTATTTCTGTGCCTTGTAGAATGTAATTGTTCTTAGCATCTCAGTATTTCGATTTTAATCCCACAAAGGTGTGCTGGGGCTCATGAAAGGTGCTGTATGTCAATAAAGCCCCCTCAGATATGTGAATCCCTGACTTCAGGAGAACTCTTTGGCTGTTCCTGGGAAAATGAGTGGCCTGGGGCAGGTGTTGGAGAGGGCTGGGACAAGTGTTTTGTGTCTTTCTCCTGAATGGCTTCTCTGACTTGCAGGGCACACGTGGGTTGGAACACAGGCACACCCCCAAGCTCCCACCTTGAATCCCAGGGATTTTTGTCTCTGCAAGGGTGCAAAGAGGAATTCTGGAACAGCAGCTGCTTTGCCTTTACGTCAACAACTCAACAGTGCCATTTTTTACAAGTTGAGGCTCTTACTGCTGGCATTTGGTAGAACAATAATCCATCAACCTTTTCCCTACCTTCATCTTCCCTCCCAGCTGTCATCACTTTTCCCACCAATTTTCCCAGAGGTTTATCTCTCCTTTGTGATTCCATAAGAATGCAGGGGGCAGAATAACTTTTAAAATCATGTGTTCAAAAAGCATCATAGTCAAAGGTGATCTGAAAAAGTGCTGTGAAGCAATATCCTTGTCAGCATCCTGTCTCCAGCACCCTGACACCGTTCCTTTGCTCATGTCGCCTGTAAAAGCACACAATAACTCAATTTTTACCTTGACAAAAAAGCCATCCAGATCCACATCACAATATTATTGTTGCTGAGCCTGCTCTAGCTGCTATCAGATGCCAAAACACCTTGAGGCTGCACTTTCACTGTGTGATACTGGCTCGGAATATAAAAATGCAAAACTACATTTTAAACACTCAAGACCTAATCTTCTCATAAAAAAAAAAAAAAAAATAAATAAATAAAACTTTGGTTCTTTCATCTTTGCAATTTTTAGAGTGGAGAGACTCAGCATTTCTATTTTGGTGTGTAAGGAATTTTTAGTGTTTTCATATTTTCTGGGGGAAGAAATAGATGTACATGTGAGTACTGTGCCATAAGATGAAATCTGGGAATTGATAGGAAAATAGAATATGTTTTATCTTCATATCTATTTATTAATAATAAAAAGGTACTGAACAACATAGTGATTATATTTGCAAGTGAGAGCAAATTTCAGGGAGAGAGGGCTGGCATGGAACCTCCAGAAAACACAGATTACTGAATCTAGCATACAATATTCAGAGACAAAGCCTATTAATGACAGATCCCCAGAGGACCAGAGATACACAGCCTGCTGAAGAGAAACAGAAGTACAGAAACCAACACATTAAATTTGACTATTTAGCATAAAATGGCTGAAAAATCCAGTTATGGCCTAGGAGAGGGGTGTGATTGAGAATATCACCTCTATTTTAGTGTAGATTTTAATTAGTGTTTAATTAATTTTAATTTAGTGCTGTTTTAATTTTTTTGCAGAACTTCACCAACAATCTCATTTGATACAGCTCCTTGTGTCTTAACCTTGAACCTGAGTTTTGCTGTGATTTCTGCCACCCCAAACCCCAGTGATGTGAGAGGAATTCCTGTAGGTGTGACAGAGTCTCAGTGTTAAAAGCTGTAGACAAAAACTTTCAATCCATTTTCAGTTTCCCAGCTCGGTTTGGGCTGTTTTGGGTGGGATGCAGGTGGTCCATCCTGCCTGGCTGGGAGGGCAGCAGGAATTCCTGGTGCTTGGGGGATAATGTCAAGTGGCAGCATTTCCTGAAGGATGCTCTGGTGAACTGCAGCAATGGATGCAGGACAGAAATACCCATCACTGCTGGGTGCTTGTGCTCTGATGAGATCTGGCAATGGAAAGTGGCTCTTTTCTCTTTGATTAAGGAAAATACTTGCAGCTGCATACATTAACTCTGGAAATTCTCTAGCAAAGACAGCTCTGCTGTAATAAATTGAATCATATTACAGGTACACTACCAGAAAGCTGTTTCAGGAGAAATTAAGGCTAGCAAGCCTCCTGAAATTAAGCTTTTGCTGAAATAAATTGGTAATATCTAACTAATATAGTTCAGCATATGTCACAAATGAGAGAGATGCTCTTGGCTGATTGTGACAATTTAAAAGGCTGTTCGCATCAAATCGTTTTGAGGTCTCAATTTGCACATCAGGGGTTATAAAGAACTTTAACTTTGCTTTGGAACACATATTAAGTTGTTTGGCACAGTTGGAGTGACAGTGTGTGGCATTAATTTCCTAAATTAAGTTACTGCTCGTGCACTTGTTAGTGTGTGCCTGATGGCTTTACACTTTCTTGAGCATTTAGGAATATTGGATGCTATCACCATTTTCATGTAAAATACAATTGTCTTTAAAGAACTGAGCCTGTTAATGTGGTGGTGCTAATGTGGAATTAGTGATCACAGGAAAAATAAAACTCCCAAATTCCACTGCTCTAAAATACTCTATTCAGCTAACCATGGAAACATGCAGAAAAGCCTTGGACATGGGGTTGCTTTTTAATCACTGCCAGCAGCTGATTATATTAGTGCTTTATTTCATAATTTTATGTGTCACGTTAATGAAAATGTTATGGGAGAAAGCAGTGGGGAAAGAAAAGCTATTTGCCTCTCCTTACTTACTAACTGCTTCTTGCTGCTCCATTGAGGTGGTTTTTCCCTCTGAAATTGCTTTCTGTGTGCTGGAACACAGCTCATTGTTCTTGTGGCTGACAGTGCAATCATTCTGCCCTGCAGACCTCTCACTTACAGCGAGTACACGCCACAGCAAAGGCACTGCTGGGCCACCAGGACACCCAGTCCTCTGGAAAATAACACATCTTTTACCTTCACCAGGAAACAATACTGAAATTCCAAAAATCTGTGTCGTGAGTCACATCATTTATATAGCAGGATCTTTAATAACCTTCTTTTCACCAACTCGGTCAAGTCCAAGATGCTTTAATAAACAAGAGAAGATTATTCTGTCTGGCCTTTTTAATACCATTACAGGAACAATATTCCTTCTGACACAACTCACAAAATTCCAGTTGCCTTTTCACCCAGCTCAGCAGCAGAGGATTCTTTATCTTAAATATCTTATTTTAGTCAATATTTTGATTAACACTGCACGAAACTTTCTGTAGCGCTGCCAGCACGTAGGTGGCTGGTTAATCTGGCTGCACAAATCAGCTCAGGGCTAAAGCACAAAAAAGCTGCATCTTTAGCTCCACCTGTTAGAAGGTTTAATGTCAGAGGTGTCCTGAAAGCCAAAGTTCAGCCCCCTTGCCTGGCTGTGTCTGAAGAGGGAAAAAAAACTGTGTATTTAGAACAAATAGAGTATTTGAATTCTCAGCATGGAGGAGTTAATAGTTGTACTCAGTGCTGCTGTGATTTAAAGAGAGGCTTTGCTTTGTGTCCCCCTTCTTCAAGCTGTTTGGAGACATGATTCACCTGTGGTGCTGAAATATGTCAGCAGGATATAAAAGCAAAGGGGGAATGAGGGAAAAGAAAAGGTCTTCACTAATCTTTGCAAATTTTAATCTGTTCCTCAACTGCTGCTGGTCCTCAGCCCAGCTCAGGTTTTGTGAATCAGCCCACAACACCCACGGAGAGTTTTGCAGTGCAGGGCACATCCCAGCTGAGCCTCTCAGAGGAGGGATGTGGGTTTGAAAGACACAATAAAGACTTTTCAAAGCACTGGAGGTGGTTTGTGAGGTACCTGAAGGTGTCACCAGGCAAGCAGGCTCTGCCTGGCAGGAATGAAAATGCCTGAAATGCTGCCTGGGCCCTTCCAGGGAGCTTGCAAGGCACAGACTTGGAACCATTTCAGCCCAGGGATTAAAGAAACATGCTTTGAAAAGGAGAAATGATAAAGAAAAAGAGAAATTAAATAGAAGGTTGGAATTTTTTTTTCGTTTTGTTTTGTTTTGTTTTTTTTTTTTTTTTTGTTTTTGTTGGAGCCTGTTTAAATTACTGTCAGCAGTGTAAAATGATGTAAAATGGATCAGAGCTGCCATCTCAATTTTTAATGAGATCCCATCTGAAACGGGAAGATCTCAGGCAAGTGGTCCAGGTCAGTGCAAAATTGTCCTTATGTTCTCTTTAGTAAGCTTTAAATACTTGATATAGATCATCCATTTCCCTGCAAAAGAGAAAGCTTTTGCATGAACAGACCCACTTTCTTTAACTCCAAACTAAACTCTCTTTTTTTATTGTGCTGGGTTGTGCTGTCGTTCCTGTAAAGGATTCAGAGCTGAATTCCATAGCGTGACTAAAGCCTTTCCTTGCTTTATTTTGTTTTAGCTCAAGGCTTTAATATTATTATTAATATTTTATTCTTTATTTTCTCTCTCTTCCTGATTTTCCTCAAAGCCAGCTTTGCTATTTTTCCTACATTATTTACCCCTAGGCTGAAGGCACATTTTCTACCTTTTTAATTTAGCAGTGGGATATGAACACAGGCAGGTGGAAATTCCTGTGTTGTATTATGCAATCCAAAAACTTCCATTGATAACCTAACACAAATAATGCCACTTTGAATTTGGAAATCCCTGAATTGCTTGTTTTTAAAGCAAATAAACATAATTCAAAAACTTTTTTTAAAAAAAATCTTACTCAGGAAATCATATGATCCACCAGTAGAGTCACTGAGTTTGTTCAATTCTTCAGTCCTGTCAAAAACCTATTAGGTTCCAGTGGGCTCTCCCCAGCACATAAATCTTGCCAGGCATCTCTTTCTTAATTACATGGCACAGGCTGTCAGCTTGCAGATGCTGAATAGTAAATTAAATTGTCAGAAAGTTTCAAGTGATTATTTGTGCTACTGAAGCCGTGCTGCAGAACTGGAAGTGCTTTCTTGGCTACTTTTGGGCACAGCTTTCATTACTCACAGTTGTGAAAACATTTTTGGGTGGGGAGAAATAAGCCTGTATTCAACATCTACAGACTACAGTTTGATCAGCCATTAAAGTCAAGGTAATGAGATACTCCCTGATATTTTTAAGTCTTGGAGGTAAATTTCAATGTCTCACTTGTCTCCTTGTACCAAATCAGGTCTGTGAGGGTGTGCAGCTGCAGATAAGAAATAATTCAATTCCTAGTAAGCAAGAGCAATCTGTTGAGAAATTGGGATTTTTCTGCTGAAAATACCAGAGTATTGGTCTAGAAGTTATAATGAGAATATGTCCTGGGTATTTTTCCATTATCTTTTATCCAAAGCTCTGAAAGCCTCTTCAGAACTCTTTAAATGATTTCTTAGAAAAGCAATACACCCCTCTCTTTACTTTGCAATATATAGATTAACTTCATGCTCTCTCTGACCCTTCTCTCTTTAAAGCAAAGACCAGAGAGCTGATTACCTCAATAATTAATTTGGCCTGACCATTGTCCATGTCCTTCTGTGAGTCACCCAGAAGGAAATACACTGGGACAGAAAATATATTGACTATTCCAAGAGGTGTCTGTGCTCCCAGCCCAGAGCCACAGGCCAAAATCTCCATTCTGTTTCCAGCCAGGATACATCCCTGAGCAGAATAATTCCTCAAAAGAAAATAATGCAATGTTTCTGTCTCATCAGCACACTCTCATCATGGCAAGGGTGACTTCAGGGGAGAGGTTTTAGGGCAGGATATTTGATTTACTGGAAAATAATTCCATGGGCAAGAATAGTTTGGTGCAACTGTTCAGCTACTTGGTTTTTATTGTTAAAATAAGGTACTCATGGAATTTCTTTGCCTCATAGAGTTTCTTGTATTTCAGGAAATCTGGTTGCCAATTAATTCATCTGGGTAAATATCTCCCCTTATAAAAAACACACATTCAGAATTTTTTTAGTGAAGAGGCAGAATGTTGTGCAGCTTGTCAGGCTGTGGGGGTGCCTTCAGAAATGGCTGATGCCAAAGGAAAACACAATTCTGTAAACACCCTGATTTAAACTCAGTCTGAGCTGGGAGAGAGCAGAAACTCAAAGGTTTTGTGTTTTCATCAACTGCTGAACTGGTTCAGGTAGATAAGAACTATATTAAGGATAGATAAGTGGTTCTGTGATGCTTTTTTATTCTCTTAAGATAAAGACCATCCAAATAAAATGGGCATATTTTTGTGTTTGTTCTACTTTCTTGTTAGCACAGAATCTCCAAAGCTGGAAGATGCTTGTTTCCTTTTGGAAATGTGTCTCTCTGCAGCACTTACACTGTGCATAATTTGTGTGCATGTTAAATATATATCTATATCATTGCTGTACATTATCACTGAGACATTGGCAGCTGATTGCATCAGTCATGGGAGAATTTTCAAAACTGCCACAATTTTAGTTCTGTTGTGGGATAGGATGGAAAGTTTTTGGATCCTAAATCTGGGAGTGAAAATGGCAACATTTCTACTGAACTGTCTTCTGAAATTAATTTCTTAAGTTTCACTTGCGGCATATTTTTGTTGAACTCCAGATTATTTTTTAGGATTTTTTTGTAGCATAATGGAATATCCTAAGTGGGAAGGGACCCACAGTGATCACTCAAGCCTAAATCCTACTATCTTTGGAAAATTTGGCATAATTTGAGCAGTTCTGCTGAATATTTCCAGTCTGCTAAACCAGGACAGAGTCCACTCCCCCTTGGGGTTATTTTTTTAATGTGGTGTGTTTCAATATAAACCTTTCTCGAGGGTGTGAGAGTTGCTGTGAAAGGAGATGTGGGAATAACTGACTTTGCCCTGTTAATGTACTCAGAAAACTTCCCTGGTTCTGAGCATCCCAGGGCAAAACCAGACACAAACTCTTCCCCCAAGGTCCTGAAAAGCCACCACAGATGGGAGAAGGAGGAGGGATGGAGAAGGAAGAGCCAAATGTCCCAAAGACATTTCCTCCCTATTTTGACCTGCTGAAAATCCAGCAGTAACCATTGGAACCTGTGAGCACCACTCTGTCCCTGGGATTTCTGAGAGCCTGAAGATTTGACAGAGGTTTTAAAGACAGGCTCATTGCTTTAAATCACTGCAAACAATGTGTCTTTAAGAGTCCTCTGTTCTGTTGCTTGTGCGTGAGGAGTGTTATCCTTGAACTTTCCCCTGAGTGCTGCTAAAATCTGCTCACAATAAACACATTTGCAGGTGTGCAGACATAGAATTATAGGAAGTGCAAACAAGACCCCTGTGTAAAGCAGAGCACGCTCAGAACCAGCGAGGTTCATGATTCAAGTAGCTTAAAAGACTTTTTAATAGCCAGTGAAGGAGGTTGTTTGCTTTGGGAAGGTACATGCAATAATAATGCATGCACTTCGTGCAGAAAGAGACGAGGCAAAGCAATTATTCTGCTCTTAGTTGATGTTATTTGTATAATGAACCACCTAGAATGAGGGATTTTGCCAAAATACCTTGTTTAAAATACTTTGTCAGGCAATCTGAATTATAACTTATGCATTAATCAGCCAGACCTGATGTGCTTCATTTTTTTTTTTTCCCATTATGTCGCTCTTGCAGCAATGAGATCTCAGAGATCTCAAACTTTTGCTTTATATAGCCCAACATGAAATTGCTGAAGGCAACTTCCTCCTATTCCTTAGGATTTCACCATCCATGAAGGGACTAAATTGAATTTAAAATAACATTTAAATTTTAAAAAAAATTGAATTTAAAATAAAATAACAGCAAGGCCATGGTGCTGGTGTGTGCTGGAGGATTTCCTGAGCAGTGCAAAGGTGAGACACAGGCAGTTCACCCCAGGCATGGAAAGGTGAGGTGTGCAAGGCACAGTCTGTGCAGAGCAGTTCTGCTCTGCTGGAGCCTCACCAGCTGCCATGGGGATTATTGCATTTGCTTGACAGTGAACACTCTGAAAGAGCCATGGAAATGTCCATCACTGAGAGGCTTTTGAAGATGCTGAGGATATTTCTTAGCAGAAGTGTCAGTGATTGTTCAGCTGCCTCTCTCGTTTTTAGCTGGTTCTAAGTGTGGATGGTTTTTGAAGACTGAGTGGAACAAGATCAACATTCCTTGGAAAAAACCCTTTATATACTGTATTTCCTGGCATTCTCTCCCTGTGTAATAGGATGTTTGAGCTGATGCAGATTGTTGGGGTTTTTTTTCCATTGTATTGTATTTAAATATATTGAGACCTTAGAGCTGGGAATTGGAAATCCAAATTCAAAAGCTCTAAGAATTGGAATACAACAATAAAATTGTGCCATTGCTGCAGTTTGTGAATGACATTCAAGCTCCATTATAAATTTAACTCCTTTCTGTGTTACCTTCTGTATTAAGAAAACCTGTTCAATAGGTCTAGGGTTTTTTCACGCTGCCCTAAATTTCATATAATTAGGGCAACTATTTCTCCAGCTCAGAACTTCCAGTGGAAAAAGAATTATTTATTGGGAAACTGCTGGTTTGAGTTCTGCTGAGGTCCACAGGGGCACAGGGCAGTGACCAGAGGTGCTTTTGAAAACCCACAGTAACAGAACTGCCTTTTAAACTCTGCTGCTCGCCTCAGAAATGGCATTCTTATCTTCTGCATGCTTGACTAGAAGTATATAAATATTGCATGCTTGATTTTAAGCTAGGAAAATTCATAGTGGAAATGTAGCATTTCAGTAGAAGAGAAGCCAATACTGAGGTCAGAAGAGCTGGAGTAACAGCTCTGGAAGTAAATGCCAGAGCAAGGACTGCCTCCTTTTATGTGGGATGGATTTTAATTGTTTTTATTATTATTTTTAAGGTGAATATGGTGGTATGTTGCTTTTTTTTTTTTTTTTTTTTTTTTTAATAAGAGCTTAGAGATTTTTTGGAAAAGGACCTTGGTTTGAGAGCAGCTTTTAAACTTGAGCTCCAGAATTTGGCAGCAGGCAGGAGTGTTGCCACGGCAACCCATTATCTGAGGCTGTGTTACTGAACCTCCTGCCAGTTCACCCACAGTTGAATGCTGAAGGCAACCTTAGAGGCTATTGAATGTTCTGTCCTGGAACAGTTCAGCCAAAAATAGCCTGGGACTTGGGAACAGCAGCAGCTATCTGGGAAAAAGAGTGGGGAGAAAAGTTTTCCCTTTTAGAGGTGGATGAATGCACTCAGTCTTGGTAGTGAATTTCCATCCTCCTGCTTCAAGCATTGGGTGTTTCCTGGCGAGAGGAGGCGGCTCACAGACATTCTCAGTCTGAGGGATGGCCATGGGGTTTTGTTCTGGAGTTTGGGATGCTGTCATCCTCCTTTCTCCTGCACTGCTCTGGGTGGGGCTGGGAAGGGCTGTCCTGAGGGAAGGGCTCCCAGCCCCATCTCTCAGGGTGCCAAAAGTGCTGGGAGATGCTCTGTGAGTCTCATGTGCCACCACTCCACCGCTTCTGCCCAGATCTGTTTGTAAAATCAGCCAGCTGGTTCTAGTGAAGCATCCTCAGTCCAGCCAATTTTTAATATCTGCAGTCCTCAGTATCATCTGTTCATTCCTCCTTTTTTATTCACAAACAAGCACATTAAATTGTGCTTGTTCAATTAAAAAAAAACAAACACCAAAACCTCTAAAGATGTAGAATGAATTACATTACTTGTGCTCATACCCTTACAGGCAAAACTTTCACAGCTTTCTGTGTGTGTGTTTGTTATTTCTTGGGGAATATTTGTCTCAATTTTGGCATTCTGCTCTCCAGACTCCTGAGAAGTTAACCCAAACACCTCTCTGCATCATTCTGACTGCTTCCTAAACTGTTTCTTTGTATTTAGAAATACTTGTACTGTGATACACTTGTCAAAATGTTCTCAGAAAATAAGCCCCAACTAGAAGTGCCTGTCAAATAATACAAAACTGACAGTTTTAGTCAAATTAATGATGACTGATACCATTTGCCACAAGCATCAAAGCTTCCAGTAACATTTTCTTCCTGGCAACAAGCAAAACAATTTTTTTTACTTTTTTTTTTTAGTTGAATTACTTTTTTTTCCATTTGGTTTTATGAAATGAACAAGGTTGACTTCCTATTTACACAAATTCTTTGTTATTTATCTCATGATCTAGTTAAATGTGGTGCTGTTTAACAAAACTCCACACCCCTCATGACATGAAACTTTCTACTATTAACAAGCTGAAATATATATATGTATAATGTATATTATATAATGTGTGTATTAATACATTATGCATAGGATACATAGTTTCATATAAGTTTATATATAGAAATTTCCATATTTTAAAGTAACTTTGTGGGTGATCTGTAGGTGGAGGAGTAGTGCTGGGGATTTATCTTTCAAACCTATGCAGGATTATGGTTTAAGGCTGAGAGATTGCTGTTCTGGAGCTGAGACTGGGACAGAGGAGGCACCAAACAGGAATTACTGCGGAATTCCTGCTGGATTACAGGTGCTCTTTAACAGAAATTCAAACAAAACACTGGCTTTTGATGTGAAGGTATTGCAGTAGTGCAAGAGAGAGGAAATTTCATTGGATTTCACATTTTTAAATGCTTTGAAACAAGTGAAATGTGAATTCCACCTGGAGTTCATTGTCAATTTACTTCTGCTACATCGAGGCTACAAACCTTAGTGATGAGCACTCCTTGCAAAAATCGGGATATTTCCTCTGAGGAACTGAAGAGCAGATATATTTAATGTAGCTAAGTCAGTTTTAGATCCTTCTGCAGGAAAAATAAAAACCGGGGAGAGGGGAAAGTTCTGTTGTTTTGGGGGAATTTTTTCGAGCGTGTTCTGGAAGACACCATGAAAACAGAGCTTGTTACAGCCCCAAGGTCCTGAGCTACACCTCAGCTGAGCTCAGGGCTGGGGAGAGCAGCCAGATCCCCTCTGCTGCCGCAGGATTTTGGGGCTGCAGAGAGCTCCAGACCCCGTGAGGTTCTCTGGGTGTGGGCAGGCAGGAGCCCGAGCTCCCAGGGACAGCAGCTCCATCCCGGGATGGGAGGCTCAGGAGCAGGGCCAGAGCTGCTCCCAGCACCCAGGGCAGCTCCTGCTCACCCAGGGCAGCTCCTGCTCACCCAGGGGATCCTTTCTCTAAGGAAAACAGCCAAAACAGGAGCCAAGGGCTGCTCAAATCAGCCTTTTTTGGTTTGTTTTTTCCCCTTTTTTAAGCATAATTCTTCATAAAGCTTGTTTGGAGTGGCTCACCTGCCAGCCACAAGCTATTCCAAAAAACTTTTTGTTTTTCAGGAGGCTGGATTTAGGGATCCTCCTTGCTCCATTGGGCAGCGGGGGATCTAAGGGAGGGTGACAATCTGTGGTAAACTTGTCCTCCTTCAGCCTCTCTGAAGAGAGAAATTTTTTGTCTTAGAGAGGATCAATCCATGGAAAAATAAATGGAGTTGCTGTCCCATGGGAGCCAATACAAGCCTGCCAAAATCATAGCGAGTTTAATGCATGTATGGTAAAGTTAAATGTAAAAGTTAAATATAAAAATAAACCCCATCAGGTGTTTTATCCTTTCAAATTCGCTATTTCAGCTCCTGTAGCTCTGGATCCAGGGAAGGGGAAGGGGAAGGGGAAGGGGAAGGGGAAGGAAAGGAAAGGAAAGGAAAGGAAAGGAAAGGAAAGGAAAGGAAAGGAAAGGAAAGGAAAGGAAAGGAAAGGAAAGGAAAGGAAAGGAAAGGAAAGGAAAGGAAAGGAAAGGAAAGGAAAGGAAAGGAAAGGAAAGGAAAGGAAAGGAAAGGAAAGGAAAGGAAAGGAAAGGAAAGGAAAGGAAAGGAAAGGAAAGGAAAGGAAAGGAAAGGAAAGGAAAGGGAAAGGAAGGGAAAACCTCAGTGATTGTCATGTAGAAAAGAGCTTTCTCTGCGTTGGGGGTGAGCAAAATCCAGTCCTCCACACAGCCATGCCCCTGTCCATGGAATCAGGAACATGGAGCTGAGTCCTGTGCTCATGGACACTTTAACACATCCCATTCCTCACTAGGCAGCTCCTCGTTTTTGGAGCAACACAATGGAATTTTGGTGTTTCCCTGCTGAGCTGGGCCATATATGACACAGGGAGGCTTTCCAGGTGCAGTAGAGGCTTTTAGAGGAGAAAAAGGCTGAGGAAATCCTTCTTGCACACTAAAGCAGGTGGATTCTGTCTTGGTGTAACATTTGCACTTCATTATTTGAATAAATTAATGTTTTAAAGCAAATGCCCAAGGATATTGCAATTATTTTTGCAATTCATACATTTATTCAATGCCTATCAGAAAAGCTCCTGTTAAAGCCAGGAGGTAATCTGGGGTAAATGTCAATTACTGCTGGGTTACGTTAGGTCTATAGTGGATGCATTTTTAAGACATTTTAATATTTAACATTTGAAAACTTCGACTGCCAGATTTTTAATGATGCTGCTACTGGTTCAGCTGTTTCCATGTCTTCAAAAATTAAAAAACATTTCAATATTTAAAATAACTGTACTGCTCGTTTCAAGGCATATGTTCCTGCATATGTTTGTGGCTCTGTTTTTCTGAATGTGTAAGGTTTCTTGGCATATATTGGTATTTTATTCTGAACCTGGGGGAATTAATGTTTAGAGTCACTGTTTGAATTCATTTTGGGTTTGATTGTTAAGAGCTCCTCTGGGAGTCGGGGAAGGAATCCCAAGGAGGTATAAATGGAAACAAAGGTAGGAGAAGAAAGAAAGGCAGATGGTGGCAACAATGGCTTATCTTTTTTTAGATCATTGCTTTAGTACAAAGGAGACTGTCTTATAAATCCTTTATACACTCCACATTCATTTCCAGTGATAGAAATACCATATTTTCATATTCAAAATACATTTTGAGCCACGAAATTTAGCTAATAAAACCCCCTGAATTAATTAATGCAACGAAAAGCCTCTCATTGTCTTGTGGTGGACTGAGCATCTCAAATTCCATGGGTCTGCAAATTAAACTGGGAGTTTTTCTGCACCAGCAGAAAACTGGTGATGCCTTTGAGAGATCTTAGATTATTTTTGTTATTTCTTTATTTTTCGTGACTTGCTGTTCAATTTATTCTGTTTCTGTGTTTGAAATATGTGTTTTTTTCTTTCCCAAAGGAGCAATAGTTAACAGGCTCAGAAAGGAATCAGTTAAGAATGTCTAATGGTGAAGTTGTAGGCACTGAATGAACTGGTTTGGTTTTCCCCTGGCTCCAGTATTCAGGCACTTGTTAAATTTTGGTCAGTAGTACTAAATCAAATGTTAACCATGTCACATTTAACAAAAACCAAATTATCAGTACACTTTACAATTTGTATAATAAATATTTCCACATTATTCTCCAAGCAACCTGTCATGGAATGATTGCTCTGAAGAGAAAGTGCCCTGTATTTATTTCAGCAGGGATTTTTTTTTCTTTTCAAGTCTCTCCAGAGCGAAATTAAAATTTAGCACATGCACATTTAGCAAAAATATTTTCATGTCAGTGTGTCACTCAACACTTCTTCCCTGTTATCCATGAACTTTATTTTTTTTTCCAAGTCACATCTCTGGATAAAAGGCAAAATCTCAGCTTTTAGCATTCAGCAAACAGACCTCAGCTTTATTTTTGCATAAAATGAATGAATTCCATTTTCCACAAGTGCATCTCTATTCTGACAGGCAGCAACGCTGTAGCTTTGTGGGTTACTTTTTTTCCCAGGTTCAATCAAAGGAACTCATTCCTGAAGTTGATATAGAGTGGAAATTAATACAAAGCATGTCCATTTCCTATTAAATGTGTTATTCTGGCAGAGGAATATTTTCATCTCTAGATCGCAGCAGAAATAATTAAAATTCAAGGCATTAATTATACTTTAATTAAACCAAGCCATATTTCATAGGATTGTTTTGGCAGTATAAAAGTCTGTCTCCTCAACAGCTCATGAGGTGCTTATGACAAATTATAAAGGCACTGAAGCCAAGTAGAATTGTTCCAGTCAATTAAGTGTGTCTGTGAAGGGATGGCTACACTATGTAAAGAGGGAAAAATATAGTGGTATTTTAAGGTTTTCCAGACTTACAATATTGAATTGGTTCTTTTTTTTTTTTTTCTCTCCATGCAGTTTTAAGAAGTCCATTGGTTTTGGTTTGGCCAGTAATTCTATTAACCTGTTAGACAGTAATGACACATCCACTGATCTGTTCATTTAGATTTCTCTGGATGACATGGCTCAAAATGCTGCTTCTCTGAATGAGAAAACGAGTTTAAAAGCAGAGAATGTGCTAAAACTTATGGCAAACAATGCTTTGAAACTTAGTGGGCCTCTAGTTTATTCTTCTTTGTCTTTGTTTTCTCCCTAAATATTTTTGCACTCAAATGTAGATGTGATCTATAAACGTGTGTGATTTTATGATTAGAGTTGAAATTGTAAATTTTTTTATATCCTCAAAAATTGTGGGATTTTTTTTTGCAGGAGGACAGGTTTTGGGAGGATTTTTTTTATTATTATTATTATTTTATTTTATTTTATTTTCCAGAATGTAGGCAGTTGTTAACTGCAAAGTTTTTTATTCCTGTGGGCCACATTACACAGCAGGCAGCCAATTTTCTGTAACTGGGAGGAGTGCAAGGCAGTCACAGGTACAGCAGCTTCCACACTCCTTACCTCCATGCTTTAAAGCCTACAATTTGGTGAGAAAAAGACATAAATACATGCATTAACTGCTCAGATTTGTACTCTCTTTAACTGGTTTTGATGTTTGTTTTTTAAAGCCTCCTGTACTCTTTGCTGTACAAATAGCAGAGGGCACAGTGAGCACACCTGGATGAGGCTGCTGAGGATTTTAGGCAGCAGTGCAGCATTTTACATCTTTTCCACAGGGTTAATTAACTGTAGGCAAGACCTGGGACCTGGCAGCTATCTGACTTCTCCCTCCACTGAAATTAGTGAGGTAAGCAATTAAATCTCATGGGACTACTCAAGGGAATGGCTTTCTCTTGCACAGCAAAGAGATTCTGTGTTACCCAGGCAAACAATAAAATGGACAGGTGATAGAAAAATGTGTGAAGTGTGCAGAGTATTGACAAGGTATTGATCAGCTCATGCTTGAAAATCTGTTAGAAGAATATATTTAACTTTAGTAAATAGGAATAAGTCTCTGAATCAGCATGGAGCTGTTGGGGTATGTCCAGCTTATTTCACATTTCTCTTTCTCTGTGGTGACAGGGAAGTTGCTGAGCTCAGTTTGTTGTAAATGGCTCTGTCAATCCTGTGGATGGTGCTTCCTCTAAAGGAGCTTTCCATGGGAAACAGAACTGGCCACTGCCGAAGGTGTTTCTTGTCAAATCGGCGTGGATATTTTGTAACTCAATATAAAATGATTTTAAAGGCATGTCAGCCACATTTACAGCCTGCTATAACTGTGGGGACTGTTCAAGCTCCAGCTGAATTTAATCTTTAGTGCATGAGCAGGTCCAGGTTGGATCCACATCAGGGATCCCACCAGAATAAATCCTGGGAGTAAACTGAGCCACAAAAAGGACACGTGGCTTAGCAGGGTGTTTGTCACAGCTCACTAAAGCCTTCCTGTTCTTCAAACTCCCAAGAAATTCCTAATTAGCATTTGTATACAAGTTCGTTATAGACCTTGCGTGGCGTATGGCGATGACAGCAGGGGGATTTGCACAGTGCTGCTCAGTAATATGAATGATCCCACATTATTTCATTGTAATCTTTCATAAGAGTCTCAGTTATTTCCCAAGTTTCTCATACCTGGCAGTACTTAATGAGTAAGTCTTGGCTGTGTTCAATGGAACTGAGCTTTTTAAGTGGAAATTGCACGAAAGATGCAAATTGAAGTAGAGCTTTGGATTCTGATATGCTTTCTTTTTTTTTCTTTTTTTTTTTTCATGAACCTGCCATGTTGTTGAACTTTGATTCAGTCCTTTTATATGAGACTCTTATTCTTAGTTTAGGAAAAAAAAAAATCTATTTTTACGTTTAGAAGGAATTGATTAGCTAAGAAAGGTCAAGATATGCTTCTCAAATTGATCAATGATTTAACCTGTTGTATTTTCTGCAATTATACAGCATGGAAATGTCATTATATTACATCATGTAAACACCTTCTAAAGTGTCCTTCCATTGTGCTTTGCTAATTTAAGTACAGTTAGTGAACATTTAGGATCATAAGAATCATTAAGGTTGGAAAAGGCCTCCAAGGCTGAATCCAACCTTTAAACACCCACAAAACCATATTGTGAAGGGCCACATTTACTCGTTTTTGAGCACCTCCAGGGGTGGTGACTCCACCACTGTCCTGGTCAGCCTGTTCAATGTTTAACCACTCTTTTAGTGAAGGAATTTCTCCTAATACCCAGCCTGGCAGATGTGGAGAAGATCCTGCTGGGGGCCTCGCTGCCTCCTTTGGCACTTGGGGCCCTGGGATTGCCCAGGAGGTCAGAGCTGGTGCTGAGAGCACCAAGGTTGTGGGGCAGAGCCCTGGATGGGATCTCATTCAGTTGAGAGCTGGACTTGATGAGCCCTGTGGGTCCCTTCCAGCTCAGAATATTCTGGGATTTAATGCATTGACTGCCCGAGCTGCGGGAGGCCTGGTGCCACTGACCCCGAGCAGTCTGGATCTGATGGTGGAACCATCTCACGGCACCACACAGCCCTCCCTGGGGTCATGGCTCTCCATCAGGCTCAGAACAGCACAGAGTGGCTCCTCACACCCAGGGCAATGCTCTGACCACTCTGTGTTGTGAGAAAAGCAGGCACAAATTCTGCTTTTCCCATTCCAGTCTCATCTCTAATGGGACAGTTTCTGGGTACTGTAGCTACCAATGTCGGTACCAGACTCTTCCTCCCTGGAGGTCAGGTTAAAAATCACCCAGTTTGAAAGTCCTGGATAGGGAAAATTCTCATAAATTCTGAAATACTACTAGAGAGAAAATCGAAATGCACGGCCTGGTTGAATAGAAGAGTTTTGAGCAGAGCTTTTGAATCATGAAGGGTAATTACAGGGGTGAACATTTAAGTCTCATATTTGCGGCTTAATAAAATATTGCTTTCTGAAACTCTTTACCAGAGTTCTCAGAACTGCTTCTCTGCTGGAGATAGCTCCATGTTTATCCCTGACTTCTAATATTTTTTTTCTTTAATTCTGTTGCCTGTAGCGTGAAAACAGACTTTGTGGATTAATTTAGTTCTAGGCTGCTTTTCCTACTCAAGTCCTGTTCTGTTTCCCCTTCAAACTCTTAAATCTCCTGTTTAAATCATGTACTGAACACAGAACTTCCCACGAAAGAAAATGTTCAAGGTTGCTGTTGGAGGCAATGTGAAATACTGAAGGGTTAAAGGGGAATCCTCTAAAAGGAAGAGTAGAGATGTGTTTGAGTGGTTTGGCCACGTGCAGAGAGATAAAAGGCTGGTTTAGAGTGAAAGCCTTTCCAACACGTGGGAGAGTGTGTTAGCAGGACTGCAGTGCCTCCTTGGAAATGACTCAGAGCTGTTTCTGTTTAATTAGGCAGGAGAGCTGTGACCCAGTCATGGCATGTGCCTTACAATAACAGGAGTTTGGAGCAAATTGCAGTGAATGTTAGAGCTGCTGCAGAAGGGAAAGCCAAGCAGAAATTTGAAATTATTTCTTTTCTTTAATTAGAAAATAGGTTTCTTTCCCTTTCTTCTTATAATGTATAAATCATTACTATTTCTTATTTCATTATTTCAGCCCTTTCCTCCCCCATTGGAACTGCTGTCCCTGGTTGCTTTGCTTCCTGGCCAAAGATAAAACTGCCTGTGAAGTCAGCAAAGCCTGTTAAACAAGCTGTCAAAACACAAATTGTTTCATACCTTGGAGCTCAGTAAGGAAGCCAATTTTATCCAACTTAAAAATGAAAGTCTTTCAGTGTCACCTTGTTGGAAAACCTGGAGATAGACTGCACAGAGCTGCTGCTCATCATGATGCACCTGTAGGCGATCCAATTTCTGTAAAGAATTGTGGAGGAAGCATCACAGTCACAGCAAAACTGCCATGACAAAAGGCAGGGTTGTTTTTCTTCAGGAGCAGGTTTTAAATTAAAATGAAAAGATTGTAAATGGGGCTCCTGGTGTTAGAGAAGGATTTGGGTAGATCCGTGTCAGACATCCTTCGATGTGGTTGAGAAGCCTGAGTTTCAGATATGTGAGAAAATAGCACCTTGAGTGAAAACTCGAGTACTTCAGAGCAAGTGTTTGACTTGCTATCTTGGCAGTTCTAGCAAGGGCTCTCTTCTGAAGTCTGACTAAAGGCAGCTTTTTATTTGATGAGGGTTTCATGTTAATTCAATTACATCTGTAATTGCATTCTGCTTGCACACATGACGGTGTGGGAGCTGACTGAAAGGTACAAGAATTAAATGCTGGTTGTGAGTAGAGGCAGCAGGTTTTATATTATTTTTATATTTATATTTCAGTAGGAATATCTTCATCTTAAAGCTAAAAGCTCTTGCCATCAGTTTTACCTAAAATTGCAGCTAGTGGAACTTAACCCTGTTCACATGAAAGTCAAGGCCCAAACTG
This sequence comes from Poecile atricapillus, assembly GCF_030490865.1. NCBI lineage: Eukaryota > Metazoa > Chordata > Aves > Passeriformes > Paridae > Poecile > Poecile atricapillus. Next base: position 16,590,433 of record NC_081260.1, on the reverse strand, counting down.
AGAATATTGTTCTTATTTAGATATTTGATTCAAGAAGGTTTGCTTAAATGCCTCCAAGCCAGAGAATATTAACACAGAAACAGAGAATATTAACACAGAAACAGAGAATATTAACAAAAGGCACTTTTAAAATAACCAATAGCAAAAGCACTATCACTTTGTGATAACTCTACCAGTCTGTCTTTGCTGCAGCACTAATGAGTACTGACAGCTTAGAAAAGATCTAATTATAGAGCAGGGATTCCTTGCAGAAGTTTTCACATTTTTAAATGCAAATAATATCATCTGGGGTAAAAAAGCAAAGGGTAATGGTTTATTCAAAACAAATGTCTAAATAGAAGTTGACATTGATGTTTAGAAAAGATATTTAAAAGGAAAGAAACTTGCTGTTGACTGCTCATGGGAATGTCAGGAGAGAGAAAGGGACAAAGCTGGAAAAGAAATAATGAGTGTTAACCCTTAAGAGGAGAGCAACTCAACTTTCTAGAACATCCCAGAACAAAAGCCATTCTAGCTGGGTTTGGCTATTCTAAGATGTTCCCAAAATCCCTCCATAGCGAATTAATAGTCCCATATGTGGCATCATAGCACTGAAAACATCTCTCTTTGTAGTTCTAAAATGTATCTAGGTGCCAGTATTAACTGTCATTAAAACATGGCACCTTTTCCAGAATATTTTTCAAGGAAAGACCTAGGTAGGCTTTTTTATTTTATTTTTTTTTAACCAGCAGGATCTGATTCAAGATGGGATTGGCTATGGAAATACATTTATCTGATGTTGCATCTGAGGTGGGAAGAATTAATAGTGTGACTGATGAGCAGCACTGAAAGTTTTATCTTTGCTCTACAACCAGAGGAGCCAAGCTACAACTCCTCATTTCCCTTGTTTCTTATCTGCTCTCATCTGTCATGCATCACAGCTCCTGATTGATTACTCATTTTATCCATACATTAAGCATGCACACAAGCACCAATAATTATTGAATCTCTCTGTTTGCAGCTCCTGCTGCCTGTCTGTAAGTGTCTCACAGGATATTTCCTGATCTGCTCATCCTCTTGTGATATGTGATGAGAAGGAAGGTACTTAAGAGGAAAAATAATTGGTTAAAGTGCAAAATGAGGTAGAAGTGCAAGCTCATCTTTAACCTTGAGGGAATTTATTAGTAGTTACACAAGGCTTGGAGGTTGGAACTTTGCTGTCCAGCATATTTATAACATCTGGGATTAAGATTTGAGTTATGAATTGTTAACATTTCCAGATGATGCCGAGCAGCAGATTATCACACTCAGGCCCTGGCAGTGATGAATTGTAGATTTGAACAAAAAGTCAGCAAAGTTCAGGAACTGGGCAATAAAAAGGCCCCTGAGATTCAGTACAGAAAAATGTCCAATTATGCCCTGGTGGAATGATGGGCTCTGGGTCATGGCCAAGAGTGAGATCCTGGGTTATGATTGTAACCTCATGGAAATATAAAATTATGCATCTCCCTCCCAAAAAAAAAAATAAAGTAACTCTGAGGGTGATTTGCTTTGCTGTTGCAGGATTTGCTGATATCTGATTGTGGTCACTGAGGGGAGAATGACATTTGGGGTGTCCCAAAGGTGCTCTCCCAGTGGCACACCCTGCTCTGCAGTCCCTCACTGCTCTGTGGACTCAAATACAACCAGAGCTATCAGCAGGCCAGCCTAAAACAGATGAAAAAAAAAAATGTAAGAACAGAAGGAAACAGGCAAGTCTTACAATTCTGTCTAATTTCAGACTGAATTTATGGAGTGAAAAGAAGAACTCACACCAGATTTCTCTGTGCAGAGCTATTGGTTTAACAACCAAAAAAAAAAAATCCAGCACATGTTGAATTCTTGTATAAAAAATGGACCTTGTGGAACTGAAATCCCTGGGTGTACGCCATCTACATCTTATAAATGCACACTGGCAAAAAAAAAATAATTAGATTGAGCATAAGGATTTATGCACAACCTCAATAATATATATTAAAGCAAGGAATGAATTATTTGTAACTTAAACAAACCCACAAAGCACAGCAAAGGAAATATCACAGATTTCTTTATTTTTTTTTTTAAATCATTCCCTCCTTGACTCCAGAAATAGCCTTTATATTTCATTTTCTAGTTATATTGACATTGTTCCAGCCAACAAACCCAAATGATATGGAAGGATGGCAAATGGAATCGCTTGGAGCACTAATGGAAGAATTCCTGTTATTTTTTATGCCTTTCAGCTGAGTTCAAAGATTAGTGCTGTAAGCACAGCTAAAATGTATCAAGTGGTAGAAAATTAATTATGAATGTACTTTAAGTCGAGGCTGTTAAACTTCAGTAGTTTTTAATGTAGAACAAACAGTAATGAAAATTATTATCATTATAGATGCTGACAAAAGAAAAGCCACTGAAGGACCCAAACAGAGTCATGGCTGTGACACATTTTCATGGGTTTGTCTGAGAAAATGAGAGCCTTTTGTTGCTTTTCAGGAACAGAAACCCCTTGGTCCCCCCATGGAGCTAAAAGCAGATAGGATTTTAGAGCAGAGGATTTTAGACCCTGAGAGCTTCTGAAGTTCCATTTAGTTTTTAGTTTAGTTTCTGAGCATCATCTGTGGTTTGTATGCTAATCAGCCTTGGTCAAACCCCTCAGGGCTGAGATTTTATTGATCCTCCTGACAGATGTCCTGTACTCTAGGGTGAATTGCTGCTTAAGCAATAAATACTTTAAAAAATATATTCCCCACAGTCAGGGAAGAGTGATTAAGACAAAAAAGCTTGACTGCTATTGTCAGAATTTGCAAGCATTTGTTGCTATGGCTGTAATTAAAATCCTGAATGAAAATCAAGCTTTTAGGCCAACTTGTGCCATCCATAAAAAAAAAAAAAAAAAACAACCAAATACCAATTTATTCCCAAAAATTGTCTTCAGCACATTTTGTTGTTTATCAAAACAAATACTCATGTAAATACTGTCTTGATTTTGTTAATTATATTCCCACCAATACACCAGAGACTATTCTTTCAGAATATTAATTTCTTTATGTAAATTAGGAAGGAGAGTTAGAAATAATGCTGCTGTTGCAAACCATTTATCTGTTCTGTGGTGTAAAGAGATCCAATTTCAGCTGATTGCAGGATGATAATTGTGGTTACTGTTGTCAGTAGATTTTTTAGAGGGGAATAGGGTTTGTAGCTTGTGCCTTGCAGGACTAGTATTCTCAAATGGAAAATTTTTTATGGACCCTGCTCAAGAAATAATTGAAATTTTCAGTCAGAACCAATTCCCATTCTTGCTTCCAGCAGCCCTGTGCTCACAGGATCATTATTGTGCTTGTCATGCCATTTCTCATTCACCAGACACAAAGTTTTTAGATTTTTTCATACCAAAACATGGTCCAGGGAACAGGATTTTTGCTCTCTAATAAATAGTTTTTGTTCCAGCGCTGGGGCTCTCTGTGGCTGTTCGTGGGCATATGGGCTGGCATTTATTTAGCCCATCAGATTTTCAACAGTGAGGGAACTATTCCAAGATCAAGGGTGAATAGTGCACAATAGGTTGTAGAGAAGATGTTTGCCAGGTTTGTACTTTGTTCTGCCACAATGGTGAGGTTTGCTGTAAAAGACTTTGGCACAAAATCTGTCCAATGAAACTTTTCTGTTTGAAGTGTCTGTGTTACAGATCAGTTTGGGAATAACTATGAAGCTGCTTAGAAAAAATAAAAAAACTGGAGGAAGGAGAAAATTCTCCCAAGCAAGCTGTCAGGAAACTGCTGTGCAGCCTTAGGGAGAAGGAGTTTAGGCAGCAATGACTGTCAGAAGCACAAAGAAACACGAGCTGCTGCACAGGAGCATCTTCTCCTTGGATTCCAAAGCAGCCCAGGCTGGGGGAGCTGCAGAACCCTGCCAGCTCCACACAGACAGAGCTGCTTTGGGGAAAAGGTCCCCAAGGGACAGGGTGAGGTTCAGGCTGTTGCTGTGTGGATGCCTCACATCCTTTGCCAAGGTGAGGGCACAGCTGGGTGTGTTTGCAGCACCAGCAGCAGAGCAGGGATGGGTTGGATCTCCCAGGCAGGAGCTGCTCACAGAGCCTGGAGCGCAGCACATGGGGCTGTGAGCTCAGCAGAGCCCAGGCAGGAATCCTGTGGGATGGGGATGAGCTCTGGGCTGGGATGGGCTGGGCTGGGCTGGGCTGGGCTGGGCTGGGCTGGGCTGGGCTGGGATGGGATGGGCTGGGCTGGGCTGGGCTGGGCTGGGCTGGGCTGGGCTGGGCTGGGCTGGGCTGGGCTGGGCTGGGCTGGGCTGGGCTGGGCTGGGCTGGGATGGGCTGGGATGGGCTGGGATGGGATGGGATGGGATGGGATGGGATGGGATGGGATGGGATGGGATGGGATGGGATGGGATGGGATGGGATGGGATGGGATGGGATGGGATGGGATGGGATGGGATGGGACGGGACGGGACAGGACGAGCCATGGGACAGCCAGTAATGGTTTCACAAATGTGCTGCCATGCCCTGAGTCTGCTTGTGTGGCACAAAGACATCAAATTTTCTGTTTCTAAACAATCAGTGTTCCAAACCCTTTAAACATGAGCTAACCCTTTCCCTGTTACATCACAATACCCATAACAAACCTACCGGTACCTCTTAAAACAGAGTTAGGACATTTACAAAGGTCTGCTGTGATTTAATGCTTCCCTCAGCAGGAGCAGCACTGGCAGTCAATTAAAATGCTGAAGGAGAAATTAAGTGAAGGAGCAGATGAAACAAGCAGATGAAAGACAAGTAATTATTTCTTATCTAGGAAATACTTCTTCAAACAAAATAGGTTTGAAAGAAGCATCACTGAGATGTTTACTTGGAGAGAAAATTATTCCTTAAATGACTGATTTCGTATTTCTTAGATTTTCAAATAAGGCCTCCAACTGTTTGATTCCTCCAGGAAGCTAATTCTCCTTCAGCAATTCAGTAAAGGAACCAGCAAAATCATTTTCAGTGTCTATTTAAGCAATATAGAACCTAAATCTTTTTTATGAAGATGTTGCCAAACACTAAACTATAACAAGGAAGTAAATTTCATATAAACTCTCTTCGTTCTACTCTTTTGGGGAACAAGAAAGCTCAGTTATATTTTTATCATTTTTCAGTTGCTGTAACTTTTGTCTGACTTTGAATGCATAGAGCTAATGGCTTAAAAAAGCAGCTTTATGATGAGAATAAGTATCCAGGATCCAGGGGTAATTGTTCCTAACTTGCTGTTAAAGCATGCAGTGACTTTAGTAGGTTACATCATGGCATGTCTTATGTATTCAGTCTTGTCTAGAAGGAGGTTTTATGTTACTGGAAATGGAGACACAGTGGTTTTATTTCCTATGTTTTCCAGTTTTACCAGTTCTGTCCAGTTCGTGTTCTGTCCTTAAGTGCAAGTCTTGAAGATGTTTGTCACCAAATAAATGAGCTCCTGTCCTTTGTGTAGGTAGAGATCTCAACATGTGCACAGCTTTTCTGGTGCATTAAGGTCATATTCAAAAATTATTTTAAGTTGGTGGATTAAAAAATATCGATCATCAAACTATATCAGCAACATTAAATTCGTTTCCATGGCCTTTCTTTTTCCTGACCTTCTCAAATAATACTCCAAAATGCATTAGGATTTAAAGGAATTCAACTTTAAGCTTTTCGTGATCACGTGTTTACTATTTTTAGACAAATATTCAAGTTAGGCTTCAGAACTTAATTTCTGAAATAAGTTATTTGAAGCATGACCTGAGTTTACTTCCATGTATGAATATTATATGAAAGGATTAAGACTAGCCTTTGGAATCCTAGTTCTCGTACAAGACACCATTCCTTTTCTCAGGCAGCTTTGATCTGCTATTCTTTAAAACCAGGCAGATTTGCCTTTCTTTAGTAGAGGTTTTGTACTGGATATCTACTTAGGAAACTAAGTGATATATTCAAATTCTTAATTAACACTTAGTGAAAGACTCTAATCCATACAAGATGAATAAACATCCAAATATGAATAACTTAGAATAACTCATCATAATAATAATAATAAACTCAGAATAACTGAGTAAAAGATGAATAATACAAGCTGTGCTGCAAACGATAAAAATGTTGCTGTCAGCAAAGAAACAGAATTTCTGAAAAAGTACTGAAACCATGTTTGAAAAAAAGCCTCCAGATACATTCTAGGGTTATATAAGAATTACTTCTTATGTCTTTTCTACCTCTGTTCAACTTCAGAGTGGTTCTTCCTCCCAAGACTGTCCCAGTTCGCAGCTCATTGCCAATCACTCCACATTCAATTCAGCCACACCAAATGTGGTCAGGGGTTTGTAAAACTGTCAAAGGGACAGAAAACGTGGCATTTCTGTCCTGGCTCTACTCCTCTGCAAACTGCTTGTCCCCACTGAGGAGCAGCTGGAAAGGAGGCAGGAAAACAGAGAAAGGAGTAAATTGCAAGCTGTGACAGCACCACAGCCAGGCACGCCTGGGGAAGTGGTGTCCTGAGGGATTTGGGATGATAAAGTTCTGAGCCAGTGCAGGGGAAAGAGTTTGTGCAAAGTCTGAATGAACAGCAGTAAGTGGGACTTGAGAAAAAAGGAAATAGTTTAAGCAGATAGGGAAAAAGAAATAAATAGATTCATCCTTATGATTTTCACCCCACAAGGTGACGGAACGTGTTTAACCCAAGCCCCACTGAACAGACACGTACAGAAAATGAAAAAACACTTTGCTGACTTATTGACAGATGGATCAAGTCAACATTCAAAAGTGACATATGGAAAAAGTTCTAGTTTTTTTAAAAGATACTTTTTCCTTATGCATTCCAAAGCAAGAATGGAAATCAGGACAGGATCTAATATCTCACATTTCTTGCAGAGTTTCTCCTCACAGGTGCAAAAGTCCTCGCAGCCACCACAGATTATTTGTTTGCTCTGAACCATTACCTCTGCCTGTCAGTGCTGCCTGCTTTCTGACCTAAGCACACAGTTTGCCTGCTGGATTACAGGAGTAGCTTCAATCCTCTCCTGGTATCTCCAGGGACTTTCTGTGCGTGGTGTCAGCTCTCACAAGCTGATAACGGTGTCACAAATTCTTTCCCATTTTGATGTAGTGTAATACAAGCTGTTGTACAAGTCTTCATGTCTCAAGCTTTTCGATACAGTACATTTATTTTGTAATTCTAAGAGTTCTCAGACACCAAAATGAACCAGACAAGTGTTGACAGCATGAACAGTCGGCACAGGGAAAAAAAAAGCACAAACTGGAACAGAGAGTCCTGGAATTGTAATTACAGTTTTTAGTATTTGATTTTTTTTTTAAAAAAAATACATTTTTATAAAGTTAAGATCCTTAAATCCCTTAAACTAAAAGCTGAAAATTATCTGCACTGCAGTTTGCTTTTCTCTTTGGATTTTGCTGGGTTTGGGAGGCACTGGCATTCCTTTGTAGCTCATCCTGTCTGACAGCAAAGCCACACCAAATCCTCGTGGGCCAGGCTGGCTGTGGGAGTCACAAACTGCTTTACTCCCCAAAACACATGGCCTGAGGTAGTTCAAAGAACAGGGAGAACATTTCCTTCTGCTAGAAAGGTGATATTTTCAAGCTGTGGATGTGTCTGGATCATGAACAGACACAATTCTCCATTCCTCATGTGATCCCACACTGCTTCCTCTGGAGGACTCCAAACCAGGTAGACTGTTGGTTCCCAATTCTTATGCTTGGGAAAGTATGAATAAGTAGAAAAAAAATACTTCAATCTTCTCATAGCAAACAGTCTTTTCCCTAATATTGGTAAATGTGTGCCAATGATTATTAAATGTTACTAATTGAGAATCCCATATGGAAGTATTTATTGGAAAATCGTCTTTCTGCTCTTATTTTATAAGTCTTTGTACATCTGCTTTTATGAAAATTTAATTTTAACTATCATTTCATAGTTGACCCTGCCTCTAGCAGGAAGCTTGAGCTAGATGGGCTGGGACCTTCAGAGGACGTTCCCAGCCTGAATTATTCCATGCTTCTAAAATGCTACACGTGAAATTGCAAAGATCCACGAAGCAGAGGTGATAATCCAGGTTCAACCCAAGGAAAAGACCCCACAGAATTGCTGCAATTAATGGGATTTATCCCTTTCTCAGTGACTTTAGAATCCACCTATTTATGAATAATGGTAAATTTATAGAGTAAAATTTACAAAGAGCCTTAGAAATGCTGTAACCTTTAATTATGCTTTGTTTACTGCTTTTATTTGCATTGATCCAGCCATCTTTAGCTGGAGTTACAGAGTGAAACCTCCCCACTCTCAGTTCAGAGAGCAAGGCAGCCATCTGAGATTTCCTAGAGTTCCACCAGAGCCGAGCAGACGGCTGCCTGGAGACGCTGCCTTTTTTCCCGGTGCATATTTTTGCAGGTTATTTTTAGTGCAGATATTTGTGGCGAGCGCTCCAGAGTGTTTGGGAGAAGGTGCTAAGCTGCATTTGCATGCAGGGAGCGGCAGCAGCTCTGGCCAGGCTCTGCTGCTGTGGCAGATGTGTGTCCATGAGCTGCAGGAGGGAAGGGATGGGGATTCCAGCTCTTCCATCCCGCTGACCTTGCTCAGCGAGCCTCGTCTGCGCCGTGTTATCCCAACCATCACCCACTTGGCTCTGGTTGTAAATAGAATGTGACACACAGACTTTGATGGAGCTGATCTCCCCTTCTGGGTATTTACACTCCAGTCTGTGGGCTAAATTTGGGGACCTTTCTGTCTGAAAATTCTCCACAGAGGATATACAATGAGGGAGAGGATAAAAACCACCACTAAAACTCCTCCAAGGGATGGTGTTCCTTGATATTACTATTCCTTGGACATTTTCCATGTAATTTATAGTATCTTCAGCTAGCTAATGGAACAGAACTGACACTGTCTTAATATTTGACAAGCTAATTATCCCACATGTAGTAAACAAGGTTTTATGTAAAGACTTCACATTTTCTTAAGTGAAACAGAAGCAGACAGCCCTGTTCCTTTTCTGAGCAAAACAGTCAAGTGTTGCACACTTCACATTATGCAGTTTTATTTTTGATGTTGTAGTCAAGTAATTAAATCCTGCCTTATCTGGTTGACTTGAAGACTCATTGCATCAACCTTTGGAGTTCTGCTGCTGAACACGTTTGTGGCCACAAGGATTATTCTGTCCAGATATGTTCTGTGGCCATGTGGGTAATGAAAACTTCTAAAAATAATTTATAAATGTATAATAATTTCCTAATAGCTATGTATTTTCACATATATATGATAAAGATGACTCACCTTGTCTGTGCCCTACAGTAAATTGGTTTTTGTTCTCTAAAATGGGCATCTGTGGATTCAGCTGTTTCACATATCCTGGCATCACTGCCTATTTTTATCTTCTGTATTTACAGAGAATGTAGCTGACCCCATATAGCCTGAAATCAATTATGTCTCATCAGAAGAGACAGAGAGTTAAGGAGCTTTTCTTTGCATGGCTGTAGCTGTGTTAACAAGCAGTTTCTAAATGGAAAATGGTCAATTCCTCAAAAGTTATTAGTTCTTGTTTTCCTGCCCCAGAGCATGCTCCTGTGAGTACAGAATACTTATTAGACATGGTTTGTAAAAATCCCACTTAAAATGATGCATTATCTTGCTCTATGCAGACTTTTCTGAGGTGTGTTTTTTCTTTGGTAAGTTTTTTACACTGTGAGTGAAGGCAATATCTTCTCGTTGCAGCCTGAAATTGTTCAGATTTTAACAAAAATAGTTAAATTTCTTGATTCTAGGATTAAAAAGCAATAAATATATTGGCTGCTTTTCAGTAGATGGAATGATATGTCTACCAATACTTAATGATAGAAATCATGAACTGCTTTAAAAAAAATTAAAATAACCAGACAGGTTGTTCTATAATTGAATCTAAATCTTCTGGATATCCATGCAATATTTACAGGAAGAACAAGGGGATTGCAAACTTCCTCCTCCCTGTGATATTCCCACACTTATTCTCCCAATGTGCTCCAGTGGGGATCAGCTCTTCTGCATAAACAAATCAGGCAAGAGCAGTGCTTTTTATTGATGCTGCCAGCAAGGTGGTGGAGGCTTTTGGAATGAGCTCTCCTAAAGAAATCTCTCGGAACTGATCTCTCACTTCATGCAGGCGTATGTGCAGTCAGCTGTCATCCCTACCTACAGAGCTTTAGTGTACCCAGTGCTTAAAAAAGGGGTAGAACTGTCTAATTATATAGAGAAGTCATGAATCTCGGAAGCAATTGGGTTATTTTCTTCATGTATTCAGCTTCTCCCCTATTTTAACTCCTTTTTCACTGCCAAGCCACTTGACTTATCTGATAAAAAATAAAAAGCGCAGTATGAGAATTGCTTCAGCATCCTTTTCATGCATCCTTTTCATTCACCACACTGCTATGACACGTCTTGGCATCATTTGCTGAATCTGAGCCTCAGAGCAGCCCTTGAGGCAGGGCTGGGGGCTCTCAGCTCTGCTCCTCAGCTGCCTCAGGATGTATTCCAGAGCCAGGAGTGCCCAGCCCAGCACGGAGCATCTGCTCCTGGCAGCATCTCTGTGTGCCCAGAGCTCCAGCCACACACAGCTGGAGCTCCTCCCTGTCCTCCCGGTGTTGCAAAGGGAAGCACAGTCAATTACAGACATCAAAACAAAGCCAAGAATGTCTTTATTGCTGTGAATATCTGAGGATATCTTTAATGCTGCCTGATGTGATCGCACATCCCGACTGATCTGTGTCATTTCTTTGCCCTTTTTCAGCCAATCTAAGTTGAAAATCCTTCTGCACTTGTGCCCCACTCTTCAGTTCTGTTGCATTCTCACTATTTTACTGTCAAATTTCTCAGCATCAGCCACGGTCATTTGCTCATTCTTGTTGTTACCAAGCTTTATGAATGAGGGACCTTTCAGCTGTTTTTTCCTCACCGAGGAGATGCTTTGTAAGATCCACTTCCTCTGCTCATTTACAATAAACTAAAGCCTACTTCAGAGGTGTGGTAAGCACTGAGGCATGTGAGTACACTGTCTAGTGGAATCCTTTTGGATGAAGTCATTTCTTTATCTACATTATAAATTAAGGAAGTGGTGAGGAACACATGCTACTGTAGTTTAAAACAGAAAGTAGTGTGAGGGAAAAGATAATGGAGAGTGAACAATGGAGACAGGGGAGCAGACAGACAGACAAAGCACCCAGTTGAGTGCAAGATTGCAATCATGCTGATTATTTTCCTCCTGTACTTCTTCTTCCTGGCTTGTTTTTTTTTGGTTTTTTTTTTCATATGCTCTTAAAACCATTCATTGTAGGACATATCCACTTTGCCTGGCTTCACGAGCCTTCTGAGTGCCATTCACAACAGCAAGTCTAATTTGCTTGTCCTAAATCACCCTCTGGAGGGACCTCTCTGTTCTGCTGAAGCACCTAGAGAGGATTGTTTCATATTATTGGTATCTGGAATTAGTGTGCATATTCCATATAATGCACCTCCATCTCTTTCCTGCTGTGTTTTCAGATAAGCATGGAAAGCATCTGTCAAAACTAGGGAATTGCTACAATTTCAGTAAGATTTTATTGAATAGGAACTCAAGGATATTGGAATTCAAATGAAAATGCAACACTAATTGCAGCAGTTATGATTTCTAATATTATTTTCTTTACCTTTGAGAAAGTTGTTTGGGGTTTTTCAGTCAATGTGGAGAACATAAGATACGGCTGAAGGAAGGATTGTTAGTATATCCCTTTGTGCAAGGACTTACTGTTCTGTTCATTTGAGCAATATTATTATTATTATTATTATTATAAAAACATCAAGAATCAAACTTTAATAAGCATCTATTTTGTCTTGACTCATGCAAGCGCCTTTATTACCTGCAACGACGGAATTCTTGAGATTCAGTGCCTGCACACTCGAGTATTTCAAGGTTAAAAATGCAGAGCTCAGAACACCAACTCTTTTCCTGTCCCTTCATGGTTGCATTTGATGTTTCCTCACTGCATGGGCTCCCAGAAGTGCTGCTCCAGCCCTGGCAGGCTCAGAGGTGACACTCCTCCCAGAGCTGTGCTCTGTCCCTCTGAGATTCCTAAAAGATTTTGGCTGAATCGTTGGCATTTCTGTGCGGGCTGTCAAAAGCCCCAAAGGCAGCGGTTACAGCATTTCTCAGATGTATTGTTTCCGTGATAAGCTCATGGCTTTCCTATGAGTTACTCCAAAGGCTCAAATAATAAACATGCAAACGATGTGTCAAGATAAGACCCAAATTAAGCTTTTTATCCTACCTTGAAGAAGCTCCAATTGGAAGTAGCCAACTTTCAGATAATGGCACAATGCTGCAAAAGGATCTTGACTTGTGGAAGGCTTTAAAATAATAGAACAAGCAGCACACGGGGCTTTGTTTTCTCACATTTCAGTGACAGATTATTTCAGAGAACTCTCTAGCCCATTTCCTATTTCCTTTGGCCTTGGCCTGCTGAGTAATATTTGCATTTTTCCCTACAACATATCTCCTCTCTGGACGGAAGCTCCTGATAAGTGTTTTCCGTTGAACTTCCTTCAGCATCCACATTAAACAACGCCTTTGCCAGGGACCATTTCCTGAGGCCTCCACTTTGTGCTGCTCAGCAGCATCCAGGTCGTGCCTGTCCTCTGCCACGGCGTGGAACTCGGCACTGCAGGACATTCCCCAGTCCCTAAATATCATTATCACAAAAATCTCTCCAGATATCAAAACTCTCCTGGAAATTCTAGAAATGTTTCCTACAGGGTGATTGCAAAGGTGAGAGGGAACGGTTCTGGAGAGTTGGAGCTAAGAAGTAAAAATTCTGGAGAGTTAGAGCTGGACTTTGAGGGGGTTTTGTGAGCTAAGGATGTCCTTTGAGGAGCAAGATCCAGGTACAATATTATGAATTTTCAGCCCTGGTGTTGGTAGGCGATTAGAATCGTAGGAGACCAGAGAACACGACAAGGTGAATTATAGTGAGACTCTTTGATAGCAGCTTTCATCTACTTTACAGAATAATATTCAGCAATATACCCCTTTCCAGCCTGCTAAAACATTTATCTGTTTCAGCCCATTTTCCTCTGACTCAATGGTTTTAATAACATTTCAGTTATAACAATTAAGATTCAGGTATTTTCATACAAGTTTAAGCGGCAGCTAATGATTTATTAGAGTTTTACTGTGAAGATAAAGTTGCTAAGTGAGCTGTATTCACGTTGAAATTAACTTCAAATTTAAAAATCTCTTAAAGCAATCCTTTCAAGGTGGCATATAAAAGGTTGCCCTTTAAGCTGGCACATAAAAATTTCTTTAATTTCTCTTCAAATCATTCTTTATAAATAATCCTAAGGTAAATCTGGCCTGTACTATAATATTCACCCAAAAGACCTATCTTGAAAAGCTATTTTTTTCTAAAAATGAAGTAATGCCTACAGAGTAACTTTTTTCTTCTTCTAAATTTCTCCTTTGCTAAAAATTGCAAGCAAATGCAAATTTGTTCAATGCATTTCTCCATGTACTGTACAAGTATTGCAGTGTCTCAATGAATTTGATTATAAAACCTGCACCATTTTTCCCTACAGGAAAAAAAAAAAAAAAAAAGAAACATATCCTCTTTTAAATGTGCTCCTTGAGTGCATTTTTCATACAAGAGTTTTACAAAGAATTACCCCCAGTGTAATGTATTTTTGCTCATGTACTGATGCCCATATTCCCTCAAAGTCTTGTGAAAACTGATAAAAAAATATGTAGTGCTGCTTTACCAAGAATAATTTTTAAATCTTAGTAATTTATCTTGAGAGAGTCCACGATCAATATCATACAGCACTGTGAGCCTGCTGCTTTATTATCCTTTTTATCCAAGTGTGGAGAGATAAAATATTGATTTTTGTTTGCTGTGTGTGCTGTAAAAACAAAGGAGAAATGTCATTTTTGAATGCCAAGGTTATATGAGTATTGTTTTATTGATTTTAAATAAAATAAAAGTTATGTAAGGCAATAGTTGACATTGGTTTGGGGAAAAAAATAAATGCCATTGAAATAAATTTTAAAAAAGCCAAGCAATACCTTTAAAAATAATTTATGGCAAGTTCATCTCCCCAGCTGAGCTTTCAAAAATTGTTTTGCCATTGGATTCAGAGTAGTGTAGTATAGATAATACTGCACAAACTTTAAATAAGGGTTGACAATACGAAAAAGGAACAGTACAGCTCTTTATTTTGGTGATTTCCTACTTGTGGGGGTTTTTATTGTGATGACCCAATGCATTGTAACTGACTCCTCTAAGAAAAAAATTGAGGGATTTCATATTTTCTCTGTTTTTCTCTATTATTAATAATTTATTCAAAGGTGGTTTTTTTATTTATTTTCTCATTGAAGTAAATTTTCTTCATTTCAGAATTGCCATTTGTTTAAATCTGTGGTGTCTTGTAGGACTAAACTTGAATTTTAACACAGGAGGAAGGAAGCCACCTGCTGCTGAGAGATAGAAAATAGAGTTTGCTGTAACTCAGGGACAGCCTTTGATTAGAGAAAAAGTACAGGGAGAAATTCCATATTTAAATGCATTTGGAATTGAATTTGTGATGCTGTGCTAAAGGAACCACAGGATTTGCTGTGCTCTCCAAGCACAACCATGCACTGAACTGCAGTCAGACCTTAACCTTTAAAAAAAAGGAAGGATTTTTAGAGACCTTTAGTTCTGAATTTGTGTTTTGCTCCTTTTCTCTTTAACTGTGCACTCCTGAAATGTCACACACTTTTAAATTACTGGTGAGGATTTTCTGTAACCCCAAAATGCCAAGAATTTAGCTGCTTTTACTATGAAAGTGCTGTGAAACGTCAAGAATTGGAAATGTGGGTGGAGATTCTAAAATATATCATTTTATATATAGTTTCCATATATAGTGATATATATATATAACTGCTTAGTGATCCTCAAATTCTCAATTTCTTGCATATTTTTATAAATGTATGGAGTAAAAAACCTTTGTAGAAATGCCCCAACAGACTCTGAAATAGGCAGATTTGAGAAGTCAGATAAAATAACCCCAAACCTGTTCATTTCTTTCAAGTTTTGCTGACCATATGCTTTCTGCCCAGAAAATTCTGGTCATCTACTGAGTTTTTCAAACTAACTTACAACTAACTTTTGGTGATCAAAACCCCTCAGTGTGTCAGCTGGGTAGGAATTAGCATCTGCCATCTGTCTTCAGGGGGATCCTTATCATGGGGGAAAGAATTCCTGTGTGTGCTTTGGCAAATGCAATAGGATTTCATTCCTTTTTAGCAGTTCTTGGGAACAGGAGAACCCAAAAGGTGTCAGGAATGTGGGAAAGAGAGCTCGAGATAATCAGTGAATAGAGAAGAGAGTGTATTTGTAATGTTTAGGTTGTCTCTTTTGTTGAAACACTAAATGAAAATTTTATCTTGGCAAATTATCAGGACTGTCCTGTCATAAAATAATTCTCTGCAAATTGTTTCCCGTGTTGCTATTCTGATACATTCATAAATTCCCCCATCACCTTGGCACAGATAATCAAAAACTTATTTCCCCATGTGGTTGTTTCTTTACCTGTAGATAAATTTTTACATGTCCATCAAAAATGATGAAAATTTGAAAAAAATAGAGTCCCTTTCTTCTGGAAATCACTTTATTCTGCAAAGCCATGCAAGTGCAAGAAGGTTTGAAGGAGGACTTGAGTTTTTAAGATGGCAAAAGGGAATGGGGGAGAATTGCAGGAAGGGAAGAAAGGAAGTTTTGAAACAGCCTGAAGAGGAAGGAGATGAATTTTTAGACGAAGGGCAGAGTGAAAGTATTCTGTTGTATGCAGGAAATGTTTTCCTCATGGCTTGCTATTGTTATGCTATCGCTCTTGTGTTGACAGAAATGAATCTTTTTCTATCATAACTGATAAATAGGTTGAAAGATACACCTGCCATCAGTTTTCTGTGTAATGAGAGTGACTTACTGGGTTGTAAATTTCGTCTGTCTGTGAAAGAGGCACATCTGTAAAGGTGAGGGCTTTACAGATTCCAGGTTACCTTTTTCTCTGTAGATAAGGTCATTTATGAAACTTCAATAGTAATTAGAAAACAAGATACTTTTCCTCAAACCTCTTTTGTGTCTCCAAACCTTACTGAGTTACATATTTAAGGGACAAAACCAGGTTAAATCTGTTGGGGTTGGACTCTGATTTGCTTTTCATCTCAGTGTAAAGCAGAGCTGTGTGATGGCCCATGTGCCTTTTACATGTAATAGGCACTTTAGAACATTGTAAACCACTGTGAAGCAACACAATAAGCTGTTTTCTGAATTTGCATTTCCAAAATTTCCTAGTTTACAATTTTTTTTTTACAATAAGTGTTCTAGAAGCATGGGAGCTGTCACATTGCTGTGGGAACAAGCACTGGTTATAAAGGTGCTACCACTTTTGAATAGAAATAATATCCTGTGAGTTCACAGAATCAAAGAATAAAAAGCAGAAAGTTATAAAATACCAAGTTCCTGCAATGTGAAAAATTAATTGTTGCTACAGCATCATGCCTGGCTAAGCTGCCATGGCAACAATTGCAAAAGACACTCCCTGATCAAATCTCCCCTGAAATGAAAGATGCAGTTTGGAAGTGTTTGCTGCAGAACCACATCTCTGGATGTGTGGATTGCAGCAGCAGCTGCAGGATGCTCTCTGCACTCATTCCCTGCATTGTTTCTGTGTGCTCACATTCCCATGGACATCCTGTTTAATCCTGAGGAAGGCGCTGCTTTCAAGAAGGAAGGGACAGTTTGGGAGATAAGTTTCTGTTTCTGCCACAGCTCTGGTTCTTATTTACTCTCAGGGAACAATATAAAATGCAACCAGATCGTTTTCTTACCTCTAATCCTGACACTGTGGTGTTTAGCAAATGGGTACCAGTCATCCTCAGTATTATGTAATTGAGTGGTAACCTTAAAATACCACAGTTTTTACTGGAAATGTGCAAACACAAAAACAGAATTCGTTATTTTGTTTGAAACCTCACTGTCTTGTATAAGAAATTTTCTGCTTTTTGTGCTCTTGCTACTTTAGACACTGTCTGGGCCTGTGCCTAAATAAAACCATGTTGGTTTTTGAGTCAAGGGTTGGGTTTTGGATGATTTTTAATTTTTAACTGAAGGGGTCCCTCTGCTGGCTCCTTCCAAAATTCCTTTCCACGGGTTTGGAGGGCTTGGAGTTGTTACCCTTGAGATAGAAGAGCACCATTAGTAACATTAAGCATTTTCATAATGAAAAAGGAGAAAATGTTACATGGTGAATACAGCTGTCTTTACATGACTTTAGAAATCAGTTTTGCAAAAACATTTACAAGAAAAAGATTGTTTTTTCTTAATGATATTTGAATAATAAATAAAATACACCATAATTATATTTGAAGAAAGATATGAGAATAATACCCTTCAAGTTTGGGGGCTTTGACTTTTTTTTTCTTTTTTTTCCTTTTTTTCTCCTTCTTAATGCAAAAAAAGTCTTTAGTAGAAACAGAAGCTAAAGATGAAAATATTTACCTGGGTGATGTCCCTGTCTTTATTTAGAGCCTATTTCCATGTATGTGTTAGATTGCCTGCAAATCTTTCAAAGTTATTTAGAAGAGGAACTCATAAAATTTTTGTGTCTATCCATTTTATTTAGATTTTAAATGAATATAAGAATTCTGGTTTAAATATGGATATCAACCCTAGGCTGGGATTTTGGAGATGTGGATTCAGTTTTTAGTGGTTTTGATCAGAATTTCTGGAAAAAGCACTGAAACATCAATAATAATGCTTTTAATGCATAGATAATTAGGTAATGCTTCAATAACACAAGGAATTCTGTGATTTCTGTATCACAGAAATGATATTAAAAATTGGAGTGCAACTGCTTATAGTGGAAACTGATACCTTTGAAGAATGCCTTCTATTGAAAAATAACATTATGGAATTTTGAATGATTCATATTGTAATTTCATGGCTGAAATATAGTCAAATAATTTTTATTTTTTTTTCTATTCAGCTTAGCAAACTGAGCCCTAATTGCTGTACTCATAAATGCTCAGTCAGAAATTAAAATGCTGTGGTTCTAAAATACTATATTAATATAAAAATTAAAAATTTATATATTAATATAAAAATTAAAATATTAAAATATAACACATTTTGGCTCCATCCACTGAATTCATTGGGACAATCACACCCTGTCCTTATCTTGCTGCAGCCAGGTCCTGTAATCCCCTTGCCTGTGGTGTTCTGAAGCTGATGGAGCTCCCAGATGTGCCTTTCCCACCTGAATCCTGCTCCTCTCCGGGACCTGCAGCTGGGAATTTGTGCATTTCCCTGTCAGCACCACCTCAGACATTTCCACCATCCTGCACCGCTGAGCTAATAAGGGACAGGAAGTTCCTCAAGTTTATTCTCTCATCCCTCTGCCTGCTGCTGAGCTGTTGTTTTGAGTTAAAGTTTGGGTTTTAGTAGTGAGTTTTGTCTGTGGGCCTTCAGGAGAGTAATTTAGTTTTCCCAGAGTCCTGAGAAAAGCTCTGATATCTTCCAGAGAATTGTTAGACCCTTTAATGTGGTCACTTCTGTAGCCAAGGTCATGTAGCAGAGGCATCTGAGGGGATGGGGATACAAAAACTGTGTTTTTAGAGACCCGTGATCCTCATTAGAATATGCAAGGCAGGTAATTCCATAAGGAATGGCGAAGAGTGACTAACAAACCCCATTGTGTGAGCTGCTCTTTGATGCAATGGCTCTTGCCCAATTAACTGAATTTCCAGGGGCCTCTCAACAATGAAGAACTTGTTTAGCTTCAAGCATGTTCTCAAGTCCCTCTGCTGTTTGTGTATGTCACAGTGCTGCTTTCAATCAGAGTTTCAGCGTCTAATTCCAGACCTGAGCATTATTTAAAATATGAAAATAGCCTGGAATGTGCATTGAAATGCCACATGCACTGCAATCCCAGGCTTTTGTCACCTCCTGATGGAGCTGGGCACTCGAGGCAAACTCTTTCCATTATCCAAACCCACTACTGTTCTCCTTGCCTTGCTAATCTGCTCCTGACAAAAGATAAACAAACTCTGACCCACAGAGTTAAATAGGTTTATATGTCTGAATCAATACACCTAAGTATAATATTGGCATTTAGATTTAGAAAGTAATTCATAGTAAGTTTAGACTTGAGCTTTAAGTACCCTGTAATGAGTTGGCGTTTAGCTGCTGCCCTGGTAATTGAAAGCAGTGACATTTTGTTTTCTTCAAGCACATTTATATTACCCAGGTGGACTTGATAGCTGTCATTTCCACAAGGACAAAATGAGCAGATAAAAATGTGGCAGAAAAGTTGTTTGTACAGATTCGAAGCTGTGTTTTTGAATAAGTTACAATAGGAATGAAATTGCCAAAGATCAATTATTTCTGAGGTCCAAAGTCTAATGTGGTCTCTCATTTAGTAGCTGCATTGTACAGGGAGCTGAAGTTGTGAATGAAATATCTGAAATTACAGAGTGTTTTGCTTGCACAAGGATATTGTGGGAGCTATTACTGGTTTGGATGGGATTTGATAAAGGAACTTTTGCTATTGCTGCTCCATAGTTAATGTTCTATTGTCACAGAAGCACAAATGTTGGAGAAGCAGCAGAGCATAACAAAATAGAAAAATGAGGAATTTTCCCTTTTTCCCCCCAGACTGCCCAAGTTCAGAGAGCTTCAGAAGAGGAGTTCAGGCTCGGAACTGAATTTGTAAATTATTCACAGAGAGCTGCTGAGCTCCTCAGCACAGATATTCAGCAATTTGTAAAATGCAGCTCCTCACAGAAATCATATACCATAGTAAACAAACAGCTCCTTGCTTTTCCTCGGATTTCTCAGTGTTTTGGTTTTGTTTGGGTTTGTTGGGTTTTTTTTCTATTTCAAATAAGGCGAGAAAATTTCATTGCAGAAAATACAATTCAATAGAAAACGCACAATGAAGTACTGTGAGGAAATGAGCAGCTGACAGACATAGTTTGCTGTGATTGAGAGGAAACATTTATCTGCTTGTGAGAAGAGCATGTTTGCAGTCATATGTCTCAACAGAAGGAGAGCGATGGTGGAATTTCCCCCGGAGCAGGGGCACCGGAGCATTCCGAGGGAAGGAAGTGTGGTCGTCCCCAGAGAAGTGAACACTTGTTTTCTTGGCCATTTCACAGCCAGGGTTGAAAGTGATATTATAGATGTTTTTGCACAGCTGAATGAGAAATTAATAAACAGCAGAGCAAGCAGGTTTTATGCGAGGCAGCCTCAGATATTTGTGTTTTCTGTGTTTCTGGGCAGGAGCAGCTCAGGGCAGGGAGGTTCCAGGCAGATTTTGTGTGTCAGGCCCTGGGTCTCAGCACCACAGAGACATCCAGCTTGTGCTTGAAACCCTCACTGGATTCATCTGATGATGCTCCTGGCACGGCTCTGCAGGAATTTGCATTTTGGGATCAGCTTCCAGCAGAGCTGGTGTTCGTGCAGGACACCACGCTGGGATCTTTGAGATCTGCACTGCTCAGTGTTACCCTCATGTCCCACAGCATCCACGACTGCAGTGAAAAATTGCTGGATTTGGGGATTCTGGGGGAGGCACTGTCGGTATTGTTTGATTTTACTTCTCCTTGAGGAGGCTTTCAAAGGTATCTCTGATTTTCCAACAAAATCCAAAACAATTTGATGCAAATTCTTTGAGAGAATGCCTACCTCGCAGTGACCTAGAGCTCATGAAGAATTACTATGGATGAATTTTAATTTTTGGAGGGGAAATATAAAAAAATATTAAAGGTCATCAAAAAGATGTGTCAAAAATGATTAATGAAAAGTATTTCCTAATATCAGGCTGTATTTTGATTACCAACCATTTAGAAAAAGCATTCCCTGGACCCTTCTAGCTGAGCATTGGCATGAGAATACGATATTGGTGTGCTTGGTGATGGAGATGCTTTGATGTTGGCTGTTCTAATTCAGTTAATTGACATCAATACAGTTCATTGTTTTCAGCCTTTCATGTTAAATCAAAAGATGTTTTTGAGGCTCCCCTCTATTCACCTTTAAAAAAGAAAAACCCACACTAAGACTGGTTAAATCTCTCGGGATCATGCTAACATTTAATATCCTATTAATAGAATTCTAAAGATACAAATATCTCCATTCTAGGAGCTCATTTCCTGAATTGGGGGAGGGAAAGAAAGATTTGCAGAAGTTCAATGAGGTTCATACACTTATATACTTGTTCTGGTTTCGACACATATATGTATTATCATCTCTTGAGAATTTAAATTCCTGATATCTGCAATATTTTGAGCAGATTTGAGGAGAGATGAAGAAATAAAACATTTACCCCCTGAAAACTCTGTCAGTTCTTGTCCGTCTCTCATTTCACCACTGGAGGGCGGTAAAATATTTTCAGCTTTTCTTTTTCCCTTTAATTTTTAAATCTTCTTTTTAATGTTTGAACTGCTGTTAAAACACGTATCTATTTTTAAAAGGGTGATTTACACAGTACCAAACTCGCCATCTCCAGATTTTAGAAGCCAGAAGGATTTTTCTGCTTTTTTTTCTCTCTCTCCTGCCCGTGTAGGACATTGTGGTCATGGCACAGGGAGGAAAAGAGGCCAGAGCTGATGATCAAAGGTTTATTAAGATTTCCATGATGGAAAATCTTTGGTGTTGGCACACTGGCATTGGAAGTGATGCGTTGGCACAGGCAGCTCCCACGACCTATAAAAATAAAAGCAAATTTTCCCATGCTGTGTTTCTGTTGCTGATATTATCCCCAAATACTCTCTCTACATTAAATATGCTGTTTCTTCAGCAAGAAAGAGGAATGTGCTCTGACCATGACCCTTCCAGACTGTCTTTTCCAAAAACCTGTTTTCTATCTATATTGAGGTTCCTGTGGCTGTGCACCCTGAGTTTCACTGTCAGAGGATTGATTTGGGAGTGTGTCCTTAGATAGAGGTGCTCAATTTTTCTGGCTATTACTATAAAGATATCCAGAGTGCCTTTAGATGAACTTAATATCCCATTTTTACCTATTTTTCAAAGGTAAATAATGTCATTGAAGAAAGCATATATTGTAAACTATGTGGTATTAATATTTTACTTACATTTCAGCTGAAAATATGGAAGGATGACTTAATAGATACTTTTAGCTCCAGTAATTGCAAGCTGTAAGATAAAACTTGAATTTTTTTATTCCTCTTGGATCTTTTTTTATTTGGATTTAATACAAATTATTCAAACAAGAGGACATATCCACTTGGACAAATATTAGGTTTCTTCAATGGTGTGTAAAATCCTGCTCACTGCTGAGCAAGGTTCTGCCTGTTGGGATGAGTTTCCATTGCAGCAGTTTTGGGTGAGGATGTTCTGGTTGGGACCTGCATTAATAAAAGGCATGGCAGCTCCCTGATGTAATCACTCTGCTCACAGGTTTGGTTCTTGGGCACTGTTTTATTGCCATTTCTGTGGGTTTTGGTAGCAAGGCACAGAACTAGAATATTCTACTACTGTAAATTGCCTTACCCTTCTTTAACCTTCAGCTGCCAGAATTAGTTGTTTGGCTTTGCTTTTTTGTTTGTTGACTGACCGAATTCTCTTTCTCAATGACTTCTGAATTATTTTGCAAAGCTTTTTTGACTGCTTTATCTCCCATTTCATTTCCTTTAATATCTACACCAGCTGGAATCCATACAAAAATGACATTGTTGCCGTGACATATTACCTTATTATAGACATCAATAATTTCCAGAGCTATCCCTACTCTAGTGATTGAAATTTCTAGGATGATATCAACGGCACTTAAAAGATCTGGAGAAGTGACAGATTGTAAAGGTTGTACTCCAGCAATCTAATTCAGTGCCATTAGGGTAGGAAATAACTCCACAGTATAACCAGGTAACCAATCTAACTGGCTGGCTCACACGGCAGGATGCTAAACCCCAGCCCACTGCAGCATCTTGAAGGAAAATGGGAAACAAAATAGAAAAAGGGATGGAGGGGGGAGAGGAAAAAAAAACAAAAAACCCTTGAATTAGAACTAAATTATTGCAATGAAATTTTCAGTCTTAAACAAGGAAATGTCAAGGGTCTGACTTCCCCCACCCTTCTTGCAGCACACCAGGGTAAATGTGATGTGCTGAAAGCAGGGCTGGGGACTTGCTGATCTTAGAAGTCTTTTCCAGCCTTAATGATTCCACGATTCTACAACTGCTTTCTCCATAATTGTTCCAAATCCTGTCAAACTGATCAATGATCCAACATCTCTTCCTATTTTTTTCACTGTACTCTCTTAATCTTTGAACTACCAAAGATTGTTTCCTTGTGAGCACAAAACTCAGAGTTTTCCAGATCACTTGATTTGCTCATTTCAATGCCCCTGCAAAGAGCTTCTAAATCCTTCAAGTATCTGATTTTCCACCACCTGTGGTTCCAAACTGAATTTTTTGCACTACCAGGAGCTTCCCAATGTGGTTGCTGCTTTATCTCTGCCTGATCCATCTCTCCTTGTGGTGGGAGTGCTCCTGGCTTTGGCTTTTTCACTCCCCCAGAAAGTCTCAGCTCAATAAGGAAAACGTCTGCAAATGTTATACAGACATGATCATGATGCTCAGAAATTCTGAGGAATCCTTTAAATCTGAGGAATCCTACTTGACCATTTATTTAATGCTATTTATTCAAGCTACTCCTTAGTATCCAACCTCTACAAAAAGTGATAGTGGAAAGGCATGTCCAAATCATGAAGATCAGCTTGCAGAGCTCAACAATTGACACGTGCAAACAATTTGTTAAAAAAAATTAGGACTTAGAAACAACTCACTTTCCCTATTTCCCAGAAGCCTCTTGATGTACTTCTAATTCTTTATCCCTTCATTGTTCAATTACAAAACTGCATTTGATGACCATAAGTCATTACTCAGTCATTCCTCTAAATATTTAAATTCTGCAATAAATGTCATTTTCCCTTATTATTGGAGATATGGAGGTAATGAATTTTCAGTAGCTTGAAAGAATTCATAGATAATTTAAATTACCCCCTCCTGAGCATACCTGACCTGGAAATTACTCTGTGCTTGTGCTGGAGTTCCACGGGGCAATGTTTTGTGTTCTGCAGTCCTGACAATCCATTATCGAGTCATTTTATGATCTATACAATGGAGAAGAGGCAGGTTTAAAGTAAGCCTTCACATAAATGCTGCTCCACACTAATTCCTCTCTTCCTTATAACCTAAAAGGCAATCTTTGGGTTATGTAGGAGGGGTAGGAAATACAGGAATGCTAATTATAAACAGAAGTGAAACACCACAATAATTTACATGATGTCCATTACTCAGACTGCATCTGCAGTTTACTTTTGTCTCCCCCACTTGATCCCCTTATTTGAGACAGCATTCCTGGCAAACTGTTGCTCTCTTGCACCTAAAATATGCTGCAGAATTAAGAAACTTGTGTGTTAAACTTCATTTTTAAACAATGCCACAGGCAAGTTGTCCCCTTTTTAAAGAGGACATTATAGCATTTCTGTGTCTATAAATACAACACATAAAGCTCCTTATTACCAAATGCTTTATTAACATCAGCAGACAGTCTTATGACATGATCTATGGTTGATTGATTTGCCTGAAAGCCACTTTAATACTGAGGAAGAAGATTATTCATCTCCAGAAAGAATGACAGTCAACAATAAATCATTCCCTCTATCTTCTTACATAGCCATGAAGTTAAGGCTATCAGATGATAAGAACCTAAATCAAAGTATGATCTGTTTTTTGGAGGGGGTTGGGTTTTTTAATAAGAAATGCATAAGATTGCTTTCTTATTTTTTTGATCAACCTAGTGCTCCAAACGTAATCACTGAAAATTTGTTGAGATATCAGAAGTTTGACATGGGTTTAACATTTAACAGGAAGAACATGAAATTTTCCTACCATAATTTTAATTTGTACTTGATATTTAGGATCATTTTGGCTTGCTTTGTAACCTGATATATTCATTAATTACCCATAATGAAGACTTTTTCTGTAATATAAAGGTTGAAAGTGTATTTTAGTAGAGTTTTGGGCATGTTATAGAGCTCATTCAGTAAAACATTTTGCTGATCGGAGTTTAGGATTATTTATGGGATGGTTTATTCCTTTGTTCTTCCATGGCTTTTCCCCATGTGTACTTCTCCTTTGCTGTCCTTGTAACCCTGAGCTGGGCTCTCCCGTGGGATTGCCAAGGCAGGGAGCAGCAGCAGGGAGATTTTTCCCAATAACACCAAGGTGTGGGGGCAAATCAGCAGAGCCCCCTGCTTCACCTGTCCTCAGGACAAGTGTTGAACAGTGATTGGAATCCTGAATTTCGAATGAATTCGGGGTTTTTAAGGCTCACACAAAAGCAGGGATACTCAGCTTTGAACACTTGGATGTCTGGCTGGACGTGAGTGAGCACAAACAGCAAAGGAAGAAGATGCAGGAGCAGGGAGCAGGTTCAGAGTTTGGATGGTGACAATTTTCCAGACTGGGTAAACCTGTTCGTGCCCTGCTGGGCTTTGGGGAAGCAAAGAGTGGATTATAAAAGAGGCAAAGAGTAATATTATAGTATGGGAAATGAAAAGAAATGTAGACTTTTCTGACAAAATTGTACCTTTGATATTTCTGTCTCTGCTTTTTATGAAGTCTTCCTTTTTCTCTGGAGGTTGAGTGATCCAGTGGATTAGGGGCTCCTTGGCTGTGTTCTTGTCTTGGTTTGCTTTTTAAAAAACCCTTATTGCTTTTAGCATGCTGAAAGCTTTATTGAGGTTCTGATTTTCCTTACTCTACTGCTGCAAAGCCTCTCTAGCACTGCCTTATCAAGTGCAACTAATTAACATCAAAGGGATATTGTTATTCATCACGGCTCTATGATCAGCCGTGTGTCCCTCTATGCTGAATTGGCTCTTTTGAATCTCATTCAGTGTGTGCCTGCTCCAGGTCCCTTACAGATTGCCTTCTTCATTTGCACAGCACTACACACGTTAATATTCACATGCATTTAAGTGGAAAATTACCTCTTCCTGAAGGACCATCAGCCCTGTCTGGTGGCATTTGCTATGAAATACATACTCAGATATCACACTGCTAACAGGCAGTGCTTTATTTCTCTGCTGCTTCTTGACTTATCGTGCCCATGATCAAAACCCAACCTGCAAATTTCTGCTACATTTCATTTCATTTCATTTCCAGGGTTCTGTTTTCCTTATCCACGTGTCACCACTGCTTATGAGAACCCATGGGTGGGCATAGACACCCTGGCCATTTTCTGTTTCCCTGCCATCACAGTCTGCTGCTTCCACTCTGTCTGAGAAGTTCTGTCCAGTTCCTGGAATGAAGAGGGAATTCCATCAATGTTGCAGAAAAATGCATTGTCTGAAACAACCCCCTGAAGCTGCAGCTCTGTGTGTTTCCAGTTTTGGTCAGCATATCAAACCAGGTCTGTTCCCAATATTCTGCAGGTTCAGAGGGAACCTTGATTCTCATAACTTAGAATGGAGCATAAAGAAGAAATGCAGTGTCACACTGTTCAAAAGTTAGTGTATAATTTTCCACTGGAAATAATTCCCCTGCCAATTCATTGAATTGCTGTAATTCCTGTCAATATCCAGAGAAGTTAGGATAGCTTTTAGTTAGATATGATGGGAATATATATGCACCCCTTCCCAGAATTTCCAGCAAATTTATATACTAGCTTTATATTTTTATGCTTCTCTAATGCCTTACAGTTTCTTGGAAACCTATTTACATGTTTTAGATATATTTCTGGCTTCATAAAAGGTGTTCTGTGTGCATTTTATTTTCTTTTCTAATTCAAAGTATCTGAAATACAGCGAGGTTTGTGCTGCAGTCCATAAAAATGACACTTTTCTGTTATAAAACTGAAATTGTGTTATGTGCTTTGGAGTGCTCTGAACTTCGTGGGCATTTGTTCACTGTTGGAAAAACTGGCAAGAATTTCATTTGTACTGAGATGCAGATTTTGGGGAGTATCTTACTCCAAAAACTACACTTTTTTACACTCAATTTGGCACCAAGTCAGTCAGAAACCACACCATTTAAAATACTTTCTATAAGGCTAAAAAGAGCTGTGCTGCATGTGTATTAATTGGGAGTTTCTAACTTTGCCTTGAAAAAGTGAAAAACTGCTTAAAAATAGTGCCATGCTTTTACTTTCAGATCGATGCAGCACAGGCAGGTGCTAAAAGTGCTTCTGTATGATTTTAATTTTGGTACATCAGCAAGGCTACCTAAAATTCCAGCAGCTTTTATGTCCTGCAGATCCACTGCTTTGGTGGAAAAAAATCGAGAACTTGTCAGTATGACCCAAAGCTAAATAGTCTTGTGTTTATTTTAAAATATTTAGAATCTGTTTGTGAAAACAAGCAAGCAAACAAACAAAAAAATATCAGTGTTGTATCATAAGTGAGTTTCTTAGTTCTAAGTAACTTTTGTAATTCTGTGAATAAATTACCCTCTTTAGAAAAGCCCATCTAGTTGAGGGGTTCTGAATATTGTTAACTCCAGGATCCTTTTTTATTTCTCCTCTTCTCACTCTATTTTTTCCCCATGGTCTTGCAGTGTTTTGACACATGATAATGACCTGTCTGCTATTGCTGTTTGCCACCTCCTCCTCTCCTTTCGTTTCTGGTTGGCTGGGTGACTTACCCTGCCTGTGCTTATGTTAATCAGATGCAAAGCAGCAGAGTGTGGGCATTGGAAATCTCTCCTTGAAGTTTCCCTTTGCTATCTGAGGTGGCCTTCTGGTGCCATGGTCTTAAATTCCTCATGGATATGCAGAAAAAGCTAAATTTTTGTGGGATTTTGTTTGTTTGCTTTTGGTTTGGTTTTTTTGGGGTGTTCCTTTTTGTTTGCTATTTCTTGTTTAGTTTATCTACTATTATCTCCCCTAAGATATCATTTTTCATCAAATGTTGTTTAAATGGCCTTCATATGTGATGTCAATCTACCTGATCTAAATGTTGTGTAAATCACCATTTTTTTAAACACCCCTTTATGTCTGTAAAGTAAACCAGAGTGACTCTGAAGAACTACAGAATAAGTTTAGAATTAATGCCAAAATTAAACTATTAAACTAAAATTAATGTATTATTAAACTAATAGATTAATATTAAACAAATGTGTTATTTTCAAGTCAGAGCTTCTTCTCACAAGCTGATCACACATGCAGGTGTCATTCCATGAGTTTTGGGAATGCAGGTGAAGCAGGGGATGTTTTCCCAATAACACCAAGGTGTGGGGGCAAATCAGCAGAGCCCCCTGCTTCGCCTGTCCTCAGTGTTCAACAGTGATTGAAATCCTGAATTTCGAATGGATTCAGGGATTTTCAGCCTCACACAAAAGCAGGAATACTCATCTTTGAACACTTGGATGTCTGGCTGGATGTGAGTGAGCACAAACCTCAGCCAAGCTGGGTTCATAATCCAAAAAGAAACAGAAAAGAGGAAACGGACACGGAAAACAAATTTATAGCAAATTCATCCCTCAGGTCCAGAACAGCACAAATTGGATGATCAGTTGTAGTTGGAACTATAAAGCCAAATAAAAGCCTGCAGGTGATTTGTGACATTATTGTAGCTCTTCAGACATGAGGAGCAGAGTACCTGTGACACCTTTAATCCCACTCCGTTATCCCTGGAGGTTTTCCCTCCTGGAGGGATGAGTAAAGGCCAGGGTGGGAAAAGGAATTCCCTGGAGAGGAATTAGAGCTGGTGTGGGGAGGCTCACGGGAGGATGAACACGTGTGTGCCCAGCTGAACCGTTCAATTACACCAAACAGTTTGGACAAAGCGGGGAGATAAAAATGGGTGAGGTTCACACCTCAGAAAATAATCTAAATAAACTAAACACTCTGGGAAGAGGGGCCTCCACTGCATGCAAATATTTCCAAATCAGTGGGCTTTGTCAATTGGGTGAGGGGGTTTCAGTGCTCGATTAAAACTACATCTTTGCCATGGCTGGGGTCAAAGCATAATTCGAATTTTGTATTTTCTCTGTTTCTACAATTTCAATGTTAATGGTCTAGATAAGGATTCAAAAACTAATATACAGCAACATGTTACAAAAATTATGGGGATTTGCATGCTAAGAGCATTTCTTATTAGAGCTGTCCACCTTTGCTAAATTTCATCCCTTATAAAAACTGATACTTAATACAGCTTAGAGTAAATTATCATTTTATTATATGTACATTATATTATATATAAAATTATCATGCTTATTAGCATGAATATCATGATTCTGTCTGATATATCCTTTTGCAAAAAGCACCCAAAAAGTGTGAAATGGACTGATAATATAAAACTTGTTTTTCTGTATTAGAAAATGTTTTAAAATAAAAACTAAGCAGATGTGAACAATAAGTCTTAGGGTCTTTCTGTAGGTCAGGTCACATAATGGTGCCTGGTGATAGGAATGATGATGAATGAGGAGGAAAAAAGCCAAAATTCTTATTATTCAGTATAAATGTTACTTCATGTGTATGTATTTATATATGAGTCACTATAAATATCATTGTATAATATCACATGCATAATATAAATATTATAATGTGATAATGTTACTTAAATATGAATATTTGAATTTCAATGGTTTACAGTAAGAGATGGCAATGAGACGAGCACATGTGAAACCCCTCATAGCCATGTCCTCTGTTGAGGACCAGGCAGACACTTTTAAGACCAAAATACCATCAAATTATTACCAATTTGGTAACTGTTTCACATCCACCTTGTTGAGTGTGGCAGTATTTTTGTTGAAATCATCCAGTTTAAATAATTTTTAATAGACCACAGAAAATCCTACATGCCAACACTATAAAAACCTTCATACCTGGGCAGCTCGCTGCCTATCCAAGGAGTGCAGCATGAAGATAAAGAAAAAAAATTAACCAGTTCCTTAAAGATTTAAATAGTCCTAACAATCCAATATTATACATGGAGCCTGTTTAGGTGCTTTTTTGGGTTTCCCATAAATTTGGAATAAGTCATCTTGTATTTGGTGCTGACTGAAAAATGTAATTTGACATTTTAAAAATTAAAACCGTCATGGTATTTAAAGATGAACTTAAGCTCTGCTAATTCTATTAAACTGCAGGCTGCCAATGAGTTATAAAGTCTAATTAATCATTTTGTCAGCTTTGCCTTCTGAAGCTAGTCAATATAAATTTGAATAAATAGGAAGCTGTTGACCCAGACACCTCTGGATGTTCTGAATAAAGATGTGCCAGTGGTAAAACACTCCAACAATTACCCACTTTGCACATAGTGTGCACAAACGTGGCAGGGAATTAGACGCTGACACACAGGCATGGTGTTAGTCGTAATTTAAATTATTTATTTGTGGTGATAAATAAAGGAATCGGTGTAGTCATTCCTCCTGTGTTTTGTCAAGACAGGGCTTTTGAGGAGGAAAACTTTTTAGCCCAAGTTTGTCGCTGACACTGCAGTGTGACATGTCACATCAGGTTGCATCAATAGAGCCATGTTATGTAAAAGTAATGAAATGTGACTGATAGAACCCAAGATACTGTAACATACTGTAACATAATGTGTCAGCATTTCTTTAATGGAGCCTTTCAGGAATGCTTTTTTTGGTAAAAACACCTTTAAAAAGTCAGTTACAAAGAGTGATGAGGAGAGAGAAAACATTTGCACTCAGTTGACGCCACAAGAAACACAGAAAATAATCTAAATAAAAAAATATTTCCATTACTTTTATATATATATAGATAAATGGATATAGATATGTTTTATTTATTTATTTTAATATAGATTTTGTTTGTTTATTTATTTATTTATTTATTTATTATATATCTCTATATATGTATGTATGAACTATACATACATATATATATATATGTATGTATGAACTAGAAATTCAGCACAGTGAAGCCTAGGCATCATTAGTTAATTCTCTAACTGTATTCTATGAAATTGATTTCCTGATCATGCACAAGAGTAAAAACTTGCCGGTGTTTGACATAAGATTATTGAGATGTCATGCCTGTGGTATTGCAAGTTCTCTCTATCCAGCAGAAAAATTTTTATTTCTCTAACATAACCTAACGATCCAGGAAACCTCATTTCCGTTAAAAACAGCCCCGTGGTCCTAGAAGCAAAATGATTATTTACATTTTTAGAGGTCGGATTGCATCTTTTTCTCCATCCCTCACCGAGCTGGCGAAGCCGGGGGCGGGATGGGCCGGCGTGAGGGATGTGACACATAAACCACCGGTGCCACCGCCATCCTTCTTGGCAGGAGGGGAGACACCCGGCTGTTTGTCTTCAGCAGATTAACAGGGAAGGTTGTTTTTGTTTGTCTGACTGGTCAAGGACAATTTACAGTTCAGTTACTCTGAAGGAAAGACTTGTTGATTTGAGAGCACTCCTATTATAGCTGCAGGTAGAGGATGATGGATTCAGCCGTCACCGTGATAAACTGCAGCCCGCGCGCTGGCGATGCGCTAAATAAATAAAACACGGGTGGATCTGTTTGCTCCAGCTACTTAACAGCAAGGGCTGCCACGAAGGTGGAGGCTTCCCCAGTGGGGGGACCAAGGATTCCAGTGTTCCCTCTAATTCAAACACATCTTGGGCTTTCTGAGCATATTTAGATTCATGAAGAGGGAAAACGAGGAGAGAAGATGGAAAGAACCCAATCTTTTTTTTTTTTATAGGAATTTTGAATCCCAGTGGCTCAAAGGCAAATTTTTATACTTCCTACAAAATATTCTCTTTGCTTAGTTGAACGCTCGTTTTCTCCATTTTTTCCTTATCTTTGAATTTCTGAGACAAGAATTCAAAATCTAGTTTTCCCCTTGGCTGTGGAAGACTGCTCCGTGTAGAACATCTGCTCTTGGAACAGCCACTGTGACAAAGTGGGCACAAATTTTCTTGTAGGTTTAATTGATCTATTAGCTCAGTTGCTTATTCTCTGGTTGGATATTCCCCTCGATAGCCATTATCATTCCATTAGAGCAGTCTTGTCAATTTTTAATTGCTTGCCATTTAAGATATATTCAGTATTCGTAACAACTCCTTTTTTACTCATCAGTGTGAATTGTTTGCTATGCTACAAAGCTTTTAACTAACAGAAATTTTTCTGCTGTGTCATGTTAGTTTTTATGATTTTTCTCACGGTGACATGAAATAAATCAGTGCTAACAGCACTAATTCCACTATATTTTAGTCAGTGACACAGCTACAAATTTGCATTTTAAATTAAAATTTATGCACTTGAGAAAAACTATTAAAAACTGTAGAAGAAATCAATAAAAAACCTATGTTTATTGTCTATTTTCCTCATTCTGTGCTCTTCAGTGCAGGCAGCATGCATAGGCTGATCTTGAATTTTCTAGTATGTTGTGGTGCAAGTAACAGATATTAAATATATTGGATATATAGAAATAAAATAAAAAAAAGGGAAAAATGTATGTCCCAGACTCAAAATTTGAGTTCCATTTTTCATTAGGAGGTGCTGCCCATGGTAGCTGAGTGTATCTCTCTGACATTTAATGGTTAGATCAAGGATTGTCATATTCATATTCCATAATATTTTCATCTTGCAATTCAAGGAGCAAAAATGAGATCTCGAGAGATCATACATGCAGAACCAGTAAACTTTATTTCCAAAAGCAAGAGGTTTTTTTCCAGAGTCTTTTGTTTTTCCTGATAGGTTTGGCTTCTTCCAAGCATTCAGATTTGCAGAAGTGCTTGAGAGGTTGATGATAGCACCCAAAGCCCAGGGTGAGGTTCCCCCCTGTAAAAACACAGTTCTTTTGTTGTCTTGTGGCCTTCCCAAGGTGTGATTGTTAATCTCAAGATGAATTTTTGTCTGTTTAAACACTGTGAAATCCCCACTGAGTCAGGAAACCTTTAAAATACTGGGACCTGGCAATTCTACATGAAAAACTTTGAGGCACACAAAAGGCACATGGAAATCACCTTTTCTGCCCTCCAAAAAGGGGATGGGAGCAGAAAACAAACCTTCTGCTTTGTTCCTCCCCAAGCCTTGAGTGGAACAGATAACATTATTGCAGGGAATACTACAGAGACACGTTGGACAGTTCTTTCAGCAAGGATGGCCTCTGGTTTTTCTCATTCTCTGCTTAATATTGATATTGCTTTAGTGGCCACAAAATACTATTTTATGAGCTTTGTTTCCTTGCTATCAGGAGGACCCACATGGGTAAACACCTGCTGCTTGTAATAATAGTGACTCTTTGGGGCTAAAGTTGGAAGGGGTGATATTGCAAATAAAAGTCAGTTTGACAGGGAAGAGTAAAATCAGTGTTAATGTTGTTTGTTTTTGAAGAAGCGCTAATAAATTGAAAAGCCAAATTAAAGGATTAGATCTGTATAGCAAATGACAATTCATAATCTGATAAAAATAGAAGATTAGTAGGTAATAATAGAGGAGATGTAAATATTACCAAAAGGGCTTCAGTGCAGGTAAGCTTTGCTCTGGTGACAATAGCTCTGGTTTCTGCAGGTGGCTTTGGTGCCCTCTGACATATATTTAGCAAGTTCATTACTGGAAGGAAAATGAGGATTAAATATTGCAAAACAGCCAATTTTTACTCTTCTAAATCAAACTTGTGTGTGGAGGATACTTAAGTTTTAATGCTGGTAAATTTAATATTTTCTTGGCTTTTTTTAGCAAGTTTTACACAACTCTCTTCTTCTTGTTTATAGGTTGATTTTTTTCTTAACCTTTTCCCTGTTTTTTGCAGGTATTTTTGTTTTATTTCATTGAGTTCTTATTTGTGCTCACAGTAAGCTTAATTCGTTGCTCTTGCTCTGCACAGCACTCCAGTAATTACTGAAACTGCCAATGAAGAAACAACTACAAAGCAATGAATAAAATGTGTGCTATAAATAAGGTATTGAATTCTATTTGACTGCACAGGGCAACAATTTCTAAAAATTGCTGAAGAGTCCAATAAACAAAGCAGAACTTGAAGATGTTGTGTCTGTACAAACCTGCAAAGAAACCCCCACAAATTGCTTTGTATGAATGGGAAATGAGATGAAGTTTTAAACTAGCAAGTACTTAAATATTTAATTACTTGTTCTAAGAAAAATACCAGGGGAAAATCTTGGAGAATCCAAAATGGAGTTGTTCTTGTCCATGCCCTTCCTGTTCAGAGTGAGCAGTTCTTAACCAAATTTCACAGTTCACACTTCACCCTTTGCCTGTCTGAGGTTTCTAATGAATTTCTTCATCGGTACAGCAAGTTTTGGAGGTGGAAATGGTGAATATGTTTGAGGTAACTGTGAGCAGGACTAAAAGGTGACTCAGCCCCAAGTGTCTCTGCAGCTCAGCTGCCAAACACCAATTTAAGTCCCTGACTCCTAAAATAAATGTTCAGAGCAGCCCTGACAGTCAACTCCAAAATTTTCAAGTCAGTTTTCCGCTGAAAATTTGATTTGATTTAGGAGTCAGCTGAAAACCAGGTGGTCCAAGTGCTGTTTAAAATGGAACAATTCCTGGAAGTGTGGGAGTCATCCTTGAAAGCTCCAAAGCAAATCCTGGGTAGCTGGGGGCTGTCTGGGAGGTGTCTCACAGTCCAGCTGAGGTCAGAGAATTCACATTTTACTGAGACATTTCGGTTGCCCCTCCTGCAAAACCTGTGCAAAGGAGAAGATTTGAGAATAAGGTGACGTGGCCACACTGATGTGATTTTAATGGGAGAATCATTGGAAATGCACATGCTGTATCCATGGCATGGAGATGCTGTAAATGCATTCTGCTTCTATATAATTTATTGCTTTTTCCTCTGTGATTAGAGAGAGCAGACGAGCCCTTCTCTGCACTCAAGGAAATTAGGGAATCAATTTCATGGAAGAGGCAATAACAAACAAACAGAAAGCTCCGGGCGAGCACAGGAATATTCACATTTACAAAGTTGTGCAGGTTAAGCAAGAAAGTTTCTTCTTTTTGTACAGTGATTTTTCATTTTGCACTACAGGCTTTTAGGGTTATTAAATGTCTAGATTTTCAGTGTATTTCATCAACTGCAGCAGAACAGGAGCCAAATTTGGGGTTTTTGATATGCAAGCATCACTCTCACTAATTTCATTATGAATTTTATATTCAGAAAAGCAGTGCCTGACTCTGCAGTGGTGTGTTGTGTGAGATATCACAGAATCACAGCATATTCTGGCTTGGAAGGGGCCCACTAGGATCAAATCCAACTCTTAAGTGAATGATCCATACAGGGATCAAACCCTCAGCCTTGGTTTTATTGCACCTCAGAAGTGAGGACCCATGACACTGCAGCCCAGACTCTTCTCAGTAATTTCCTTACAGCTCAAAATTTACAAATAATTGATTTTTTTCTATCTTCTTGCTCTTTTTAACCTTGAAATTATATTTTATCTCCACTAGGGAGCAGCAAATGACATAAAAATACCATTACTGCTCTAATCCCAGGGAAAGGAACAGTGGAAAAATGGGACTAAGACTTTTTAATTCAATCATCTGGCAGGTTACAAATGCATTCACTTTCAATTCTCGTTTGAACAGCTGTGATTTTTGAAAACTACATGGTAGTTTTATCTCTTTTTCTCTTTTAGCTCAGTTCATTTTAAGTCCCCCTGTTTAACTTGTCTTTTGGTGGATAAAATGAGTTTTCTTTCATCTTTAAACTGCTGTAGAGAGGTTAAGGAAGGGGCTGAATGCTTCAGTTTGTCTCAGATGGAAGCTCAGTTGGACTTCTCGTTTACTGTGTGTTTTTTTTTTTTAAATAGTATCTTTGTTATAAAAGCACTTTGAATTAAGGCATATATGTATTCTGCATACTTTAATATTTTTTTAATGTTATTTAATTTCTTATCCTCCTACTTGTCTTTGCACTCTGAGGAGGAAGAAATAAAGATTCATTGAAGAGTACACTAAAATATATCACATTCATTATTTTTGGTCTGGTTAGACTAAACACACAAGATAATATAAGGAAAATGTGGTTACACAAATGAAAAAAGCAAGCACCTGGGATGGCACTGATTTTCTTCTGGATTAATGGGTTAAAACTTAAGAAAAAATTAAACTTTTATTTTTTTGAGGCTGTCAGCTGCTAAAGCAGGGAATCATTTTCCAATAAAAGTGATGAATGCTCTCTTTTGGAGTCCTTTGAGAGTGGACAGGGAAAAGCTCTAAAGAATATAGAGCAGAAAACCTCACAGGGACAGCAAGGGAGGCTCCATCACCATATTTCTTGCTCTGATCTCTGCTTCCTTCTGCCACTTAACTGGAATATGTAAATGGAAAATATTAAAAATAGGAAATTTCTGAAACAGATTTGCAGCTGAAGTTTTCAGGTGATTTCTTGGTTGGAAAAAGACATAACTTTGTGAAAATAGCAATGACATGAGTGTATAACCAGTGCTCTTCCTGCCTTTACTTTTGCAGTGGATATTGCTGGGTGTTAAAAAGTACCTCTAAAAACTCACCACCTCCCCAGAAAAACAGGAAACTGTATTTTTGAAAGACAGATATTTTTGGTTGTTTTTTAGCAAATATATAAGAAGGAGAGAAGACCTCACAACAACTTTGGAAGCTGCTTGCTCTTAATTCTCTGTGGCCTGGAAAAGCACTGTGGAATGTGCATGTTTTGAATATCAGCACTTGGAAGGTGACGTTCCCAGTCCATGAGGCAGCACTGATGGCACATTTTGTCCTGGCTCTTTGGTACATTAGGCAGCCCTGAGGCAAACGAGAAGCTTGATAGGATCTCATCCACCTGACCTTCCTGTTTCAGCTCCTTTCTCCTGTCTGTCACACACATGGGAAATCCAGATCATTTAAATGTTTGTTACTCCCTCTGTTCTACCCTTCTCTTCCAGGCTGAAATGTTTAAAGCTCCTTTGTCTGATCTGGAGTTGATGTCTTTTATGCTGTTGAGATATGGCAAGAGTTATATGGAGATATGGATTTGTCTATTTTGTGTCTGAGGAACTCTGCCCACCCAAATGAGAGCACTGAGGTGCTGAGGGTGCACTTGATGCCTTTTTGGGCTACCTAAAAACTGAGGCCAGACAGAATTAAGGGAATAAAAAGCAGTTCTAGTCATTAAAGGCCCTTCAGGTACATTTAGGGCAGACAAAGCCTCCCAGGGCCTGCACCAAAAATGGAC
Source organism: Poecile atricapillus (assembly GCF_030490865.1). Classification (NCBI taxonomy): domain Eukaryota; kingdom Metazoa; phylum Chordata; class Aves; order Passeriformes; family Paridae; genus Poecile; species Poecile atricapillus. The sequence goes on along the minus strand of NC_081260.1, from coordinate 16,553,208 downwards.
CATGAGTCATGGTTTTTACACTTTTATAAGTTTGATTCTTATTGGGGGTATATCTTCCAATTCCAGCTTCAGGTAATGAACTTGGTACCAAGTTTGCTCCCTCTCCAACTCACTTTTATTTCCATCTCTCAGGCCTGAGGCAGTGAGGTGTCCTTGATTCCCAGGCCTGGAGAGGAATTTTGTCTGACCAAAGTGGGAAAGCAGCAGGTGACTCTGAATATGGAGTTCAGAGTTCTGCACTAAAGAACAGCAGGATTACAAATACATGAAAAATACAACAAACTAAACTCCTAAACATCATCACACCCAGCCAGGGATCACGGCTTGGAGACTGTCAGCTGCAATCCCAATGGAAAATCTGAATCAGCAGGAGCGGATGCAGGATGTGAATCCAGGGATGGAGCACGGTGTGCCCCGATGGCAGAGCTGCCGCTGGCCCTGTCCTGGCTCTGCAAAGGGCTGGGAGCAGCAGGCGTGAGCCCAGCTCCAGAGCTGCTCCATGGGATGCCTGGGACACACTGAACGCTTCCTCCCTTACTTTGGCCCTGCTGTGGAGGGAGGATGTGCTGCAGCATTTTCCTGCTTTGTCTGCTGGGAGTTATTTGTGCCCAGGCTTCACAGAATATGGGAGCACTGTGGGTGAGAAAAATGTGTAATGAGAAGGTACCAAAAGTATTTTCAGTTGACTTTTTCCTCTACCAAAAGGAAACATAAACACTCGGATTTCTCAGTTTTCATGTGCCACACATGAAAGCGATTGGGATAATTTACATTCACACTTGTTTTGATAGGCAGGGAATGGATAAGTAGTGAATTAAACTTTTTCTCTTCACCATCTGTATCCAAAAGCCAGGAGCATTAGGAGCATGGCAAATGATTCTGGGTTTGGGACACAATTCTATTTCAATAGAAAGGTAAAGGGATGGAAAATACCTGAAAGCTGACTATAAGTTTGTGGACGTATTAGAATTGCAATGAACATAAACTATTGAATTCCATTGAATTATTTATGGAGTTTCAGGACATAAGATTTCTGTCATTCTGTTGACTGTGTTATAATTAGAATGACTCTGGCATCAGCTTCAAGTTACACACAAACCAAAAATAAATAAGATCAATCATAAGATCATGATATTGAGTGAAAGAGCTAAAGTATGATGAGTTCCTAATACATGAATAAAAAAACCCCACAGAATTCAGCTGCTCTGTTAAGACAGAATGTTGAAGGTGTTGGAATTTTTCACTGACACAATGGTACAGATTTCATAACATATTTAAATATTTTATGCTTCTTCCTTGTAAATCTAACATGGAATCATCAGTGACTATTCTGGTCAAATTTACACATTTGTCAGAGCCTGAGTTGCCTCCTTAGCTGAGCTGCTAACTCTGACTGAAAGCAGTCTGTAGTCTCAGATGCATTTGCAGCAGTGATCTGGTTTAATTTCTTGTAGTTTACTCTGAAGCTAGAGGTAGATTTTTTCCTCAGCACCTCAAATAAAACATTCTGCCACCATTTTTATTTATTTTTTTTAACTGAAGATTTTAAGTTCAGAAACTAATCTCGTCAAAAGTTTTTCTAATGCAAACCTCTGGCCTTGAGAATTGGAATGGATTTTTCATCCCTCTTAAGCAGTCATCAGTTTTCCTACAACCAGTCTCTGTTTTCCAGGATTACTTAGTGTCAGCAAATTTCCATTCTTTTGATTTGCTTTCCTAAGTAGAACTTCTAGTAGAAATAAATTACTCTATAACTAATCCAGCTTGCATATTTTATCAGCATTCTTTCCATCATTTGTTTTCTTTGCATTTATTTTAATCTTGCCTGTTAGAAATAATATAGTGATTTAAGAATCTACCCTGTGCAGCACTGTTGTAATATCTGTCAGGAGCAAGATGGGACCCTTTAATGCTTCATTTCACCTGAGGTTGTTCCCTTAAAGAAAGAGAATGAAAAATAATTTGTGATACGCAGCAGTGAGCCAAACTCAGCTCCTTTTTGCACCGTGCTATTGGTTATTGGCTATTGGTTATTGGCAATTGGTTATTGGCTATTGGTTATTGGCTATTGGTTATTGGCTGTTGGTTATTGGCTATTGGTTATTGGCTATTGGTTATTGGCTATTGGTTATTGGCTGTTGGTTATTGGCTATTGGTTATTGGCAGTTGGTTATTGGCTGTTGGTTATTGGCTATTGGTTATTGGCTGTTGGTTATTGGCTATTGGTTATTGGCTATTGGTTATTGGCTGTTGGTTATTGGCTATTGGTTATTGGCAGTTGGTTATTGGCTATTGGTTATTGGCTGTTGGTTATTGGCTATTGGTTATTGGCTATAATTGGCTATTGGTTATTGGCTGTTGGTTATTGGCTATTGGTTATTGGCTATTGGTTATTGGCTGTTGGTTATTGGCTATTGGTTATTGGCTGTTGGTTATTGGCTGTTGGTTATTGGCTGTTGGTTATTGGCTATTGGTTATTGGCTATTGGTTATTGGCTATTGGTTATTGCCTGTTGGTTATTGGCTATTGGTTATTGGCTATTGGTTATTGGCTATTGGTTATTGGCTGTTGGTTATTGGCTGTTGGTTATTGGCTATTGGTTATTGGCTGTTGGTTATTGGCTGTTGGTTATTGGCTATTGGTTATTGGCTATTGGTTATTGGTTATTGGCTGTTGGTTATTGGCTATTGGTTATTGGTTATTGGTTATTGGCTATTGCTGTCCCATACTCTAAGTAGGAAGCGTGGACACCTTCAGTGGGGGTGTTTTTGGGGTGTTCTTGGTTTTGGGGACAGCCCTGCAGTTTGGCAGGGCCGTGCTGCGAATCCTGACTTAGGGGAACTCAATATTTTGTACACATAATGAACATCTGGTGACAAGGCGCTCAGAGCAACAACAACAACAACAACAAAAAAGAGAAGGGGAAAATGAAGAGGAGAAGGAAAAGCAAAAGGCAGTAAAATCTTTTGCATGCCTGCTACTTTTATGGCTTAAAATATTTTTTCCTTCAATCAGTGCATCTAGGGAAACTTTTTTTTGATGTAACAATCAATTTTTAACAAGGAAAAAAGTCTGAACTCATAAATATTGTATGTATTAATTGTGAAGCTTAATGGAACACTTTGTGTTTCTGAACAACTCGTTTACATAATTAAAATCTCCTTTGATCTGTGAGTAAATGATTTAATCTTAATGCTCATTAGGCTAAATGGGTCTTCTATTCAATTGTATCAAGATGCTATGGAAAATTCTCAGACCTTTAGAAAATATTTGTTAGCTATTAGGTAAACAGAAACCTATCTGTGAAGAGAAATCTTTTATCTCTGCAAAAGAATTTGACTCTAAAACTAATTCAGATTAAAGCTTCTTTCTTTTCTTTTATCTGACATTTTGGTTTCAGGAGCAGTTCAATGAAATATGGGAGGGGGTTGTTCAATTTATATTCATTAACTACTTCACTACAAAAAGAATTTAATCCTTGAAAATAAAATATGAAAAAAAAAAAAAGTCAGATAGGTGCACCTCCAAGTGAGGTATGAATTTTTGTAGCTATAGATCACTTCACTGGTATTTTCTTGTGGGTCTTGCTCAGGAGTCCCTGTGGATATGGAAAAGCTGAGGAACATCTGGGAAATACACAACGAGATTTTTCATCTTCTTTAGAATTCATGTAACAACAGCAACACCGTGACAGTATTTATCTGCCAAAGGCTGTCACCTTTATGTGCTCAGGACGGGATCCTTTTTTCCAGTCTTTTCCCTCTGAAATGTTGGGTACAAAACCTCTTACCCAGTACTGGGTGCTGCACATCTCCCTTGGATCTCCAGGCACACAAAACCCATTTCCTTACACCCTGATTCTAACAAAGAAAGCTGAGAAATTTGGCATCAGTGTCACAATACTCATTTTTCCCTAAAAAAACTCTAAACCAAATAATTTATTTTGAAAATAGTCCTCTTTTCATTATCCCATCTGTAATTTTTTTTTTTTTTAAAGCCACTTCTCATTCCCACAGGGAGCTTTTTCCTTTTTTTAAAAAGGTAAGAATTTTAATTAGCTCAGGTGGTGCAATAAACACAAACATCTGTGTCCCTTTATTAAAGGCTGTTCTCAGTCCCTTCCCTCTCTCAAGAACAAATGTATGGCACAGAAATACTCCAGAGTCACCTTGCTGAGAGCTCCAGGGCGTGGTGACCACGGGCCCTGCCAGGCTGTGTCACACCAGCCTCTCTCCAGGATCTCCTGGAATATTGGGAAAAGCAAAGCCAGCACTCAGCCACTCCTGCCCTGTCCCCAGGGACACTTCTGGCAATCTGCAGTTTAGGGACATCTTGAGCCAGAAGGTTGTATCCATATTTAATTTCTCTTGAAACTGTTCTCTCCCATGCAGTAATCCATGGCAGACATATTAATGGTGCTATTACACAGCTGCAAAGGAGTTGGGATGCAGCACACTGACAAAATATTCAGTGTTTAAATATTGAAAATGGATGTTTCTGTAATATTTCCCATGTATAGGTTGTTCTGTTTTCATCTTGTAGGGTTTGAGCTGCTGTGTTTGTTTCATTTACTAAAAAAATAACAACAACAAAAAAAATTAAAAATTGTCAGGGCTTTATTTGAAAGTCCCATTTTCAACACTAATCTTACACTAGAATTGCCTGTTTCCAAAGGTCAACTTATAGCAAGGTGAAACTTTGGGTTTATGATACTGATTCACTCTTTAACAAAAAAGCAAAATCTGTCTTGGCTATAACAGTTAGTGGAATTGTTACTGAGCTGATTTCAGTGCTTAATTTGGATTATTCTCTGCTGAAATCCCAGATTTACTATATTTTAATTCTAGAAAATGTGATATATCATTTTACCCAGTTCTATCTCATTTGAATTCTCTCAAATTTGCCAAAAATCCTGTCTATAATTCAGCCTACATAGAAGCAAAATACCAATGACTTAGTGGAACTTATGTAAATACTGACTATAATTCAGTCTACATAGAAGCAAAATACCAATGACTTAGTGGAACTTCAACTTATGTAAATAATTAAGGCTTGCATTTAATGACTGAAGTTGTTGGGTATTTTTTAATCAAAACAAAACAACAACAAAAAAAAAATCCCTGTGCTATCAATTTCAGCTGAAGGAAACAGGTTTTTGGCTGTGCTGAGTGTTGAGAAATTACATAGCAAAGTGCAAACACCCAAGAAAACACACCTCTGTCCTCGGAAGGATTGGTGTAATATATGTGCAAACAGAGTATGAAACACGGATTTGGCATGGTTTGCCTTGGCATGGCGCTGAGGATCTGAAACATTTTTGGAATCGCCCGAGGGATTTGGGCTCCTGAAGAAGTCAGTGTAGAAAAGAGCACCAGTGCTCTGCATTGATGCTCTGCAACACTCGCTGCTGCTTTGCATCTGACAGAACCCAATGCATATTTTAGCTATTACTCGCTTTTAAATTTGAAACAGACAAAGAATTTTAATGTGGAAAATCGACGGGGAAGAGGGGTTGTTTTTTTGGTTGGGTTTTTTTTTTCCCTTTCATGTTCTTGTAGCTTGAATAAGCATTTCCTCTCTCCTTCTTTATAACTACTGATAATAATGTGAAAAAACTGCCTGAGCATCCCTTAAATCATTGTGAGGACTGTGGGGTGGATTTCTCATTTTGGCAACATCAATACAAAAATAACCATAAAACGGAGATGTTCACTTATCCAGAGTTACTGCCTGGGAATTACTTGCATGGCTTTATAATAAAATAATACAAATAAGCATCTAACTTTGGGAACAAAACTAAAGAATTTGAACTCTATTCGACTGATAAAGTTTGGGGGGGAAAAAGTCAGAAAAAGGCTTTTTAGTAATAGTATCATCATTTCTTAATTTCTGTGCAAATAAGTGGTGTGCAATGATTTTAGAATTGTTTCTGTTGGTAAGAGGGTTTTGCAATAAGACATCTGGGGTGGTGACATGTTTTTGAATAAGACATCAGAGTTTGGATTTCTCTGCATGGATGTGTGTGATGTGCAATCCCCGTTTCAGACGCCAAGGTACAAAGAATCTCCCATAAAACCAGCCTGACGTTATTGCTATAAAAATGTTAGAATTAACACACAGACATTTACAATCAGCCTATTGAAATATTATCTTCATGGATCTGGGTCATGGAGAGATGATTCTGGAGTGGTTTGTGCTGAAATCTCGTGGGCAAACTGAAACATGTTTGAAACCTTAAATAACTGCATAATAAATTGTGAATTTTAGTAATGCTGTATTAATACAGTATCAGTGAGCTCTAGCAAATTTTTTTTTTCAAATTAGATTATTTTCTACAGTCTCAATGAAAAGTTGTCCATGACTTAAAATTCAAGGCACTTTGTAAAAATATTGTAAGTGAAGTTCTGTTTAATGCACACAGCAGAGAGGGAATTCGTGGGGCACAGATTAAAGAAAGGTGTGTTTCAAAAATATATTCATGTATTTTCAGCCTAATTGGTCTAAAGTCACCTTTATATTTGTAAAGGATTTTAAGTATTTTCACTATTTTGTTGTTTTTTGGTTACTCAAATTTCTTGAGCAACCCAGCTACATGATGGATGACTGTCAGCATGATAGCTTGCATTATTGAAAATGATATGAAAGATAAGCATTGGTGTTGTTTCTGTGCTCCAGTGGCTGGATTTGCTTTAAAAGAACATACCAGAAATTCTCATTTCTGAATCATTGTTGACCAAGCTATAGAGATATAAGCAATTTAAAAAATTAATTGATAAAATTATTTTTGTTCCATCAGCAAAGGAAAAGACAACTGGAGAAAACTGGCTAATCCTGCAAAATTTCTGCATTTAAAAAAGAAAAGACTATAAAAGAAGGGGCAAATATGATTGGATATAAAAGAATAGGTAGAAGTTAAGAAACTGAACTCCAAAAGTCAAAGAGGGCCTTGTCTGCAAAATTTGGGATCAAAGACTTTCTTTGCCAAATTAGAAGGATCCTTGCAATGAACGTAACTTTCTGTGACATTGGGGGTAAAAGATTTTGCACAGGCAAAATATTTTTACAGGAGATTCTGACAAATACAATTTTTGTGCTATTTTATAAGCAGTCACGTGAATACTTTTTCTTTGGAGATCTAAGGCCAGGGGCTTTCCCTGAAGACCAGGAAAACAAAGTGGTCCTTGATGTAAGAACACTGGTTCATTCAGGGAGAAACTAAATATCACAGGGAAGAGTGTCAGTGAGCTGGCAGGTAGTCACAGCAAAACCAGGAAAAATGCAGTGAAATCTCTTTTATCTGCCTCCACAATTAACATTCAGGGAGGTAGAGTTAAAAGTAGTTCAAAATAGTTAAAATCAATTTGGTCATTGTCACCAAAATTCTCAATTTCCCTCTTTCACAACAGGTTTGTTGACAGTGGCCAAATGTCCCGTTAGGGTGGGCACTTCACAAGGGCCAGGATGAGCCTGGACTGAACCTTTCCCAGAACATTTCCCACCTGGCAGCAGCTTCCCCTCCCCAGGGCACAGGGGATGTGCCCTTCTTTGCTAACCTTGGGTGGATTTCTCTTCCATGAACCCATTCAGGTCCTTCAAGTGAAGCTGTTTCACTCCAGGTGTGATATTTTAGTTTATTTGAGTACAGGTCAGTGCCATGCTGTCTGTACCTTCACAGGACAGCAGAAAGCAAAGCCTGAAGTCAGCTTTATATTTGAAAAGAATAGAAATATAATTTCCAAGGACTCTAACATCCCTGATTTTTTCACTCCTGCATGGATCCACTCCAGCAGGTCCCTGGCTGACCTGCACCTCTAGCAGAGGCTGATTTTATCACATCCACCCTGTACCCAGAGCCTGTGCCCACATTCCTGAACTGCAGCATTCTAAAAATGCAATGCCAGCCTTATTTTCTAACCCAGCATTGGAATTTTTCATCCTGTCCCATATTGCTATTTGCATTGGAGTCCAAACTCTGATTAATGACATAAGTATTGTAATTGCTAAAATTGAATTTAATGTTCATCAAAAGAGCTGGGGCACAATGAAATTGCTTAGTTTCGAGCTGCTACCAGAACACTGCAGTTTAGAATTAGGGAATAATCCTTTCCAGTCATTATTTACATTCTTTGTTCACATAATTTTGATGGTAAATTTTGGACTGAAGTTATGGAGCAGATGCTCAGTGGTAAATAATAGAGAAGAAATTTTTTAACTTGTTGCTCCTCAAGTAGGTTGGAGATCTAACAAGGTACACTTACCTCATGTGAGGTACCTGCTGTGCTGATGTCCCACCAGACCATCTGATAGCCAGAGAAAACCTTTAAATTGGCTCCTGAATTCATGCCAGTTCTGAAGTATTCCCACACTGTATTTTCCTGCTTGCATCCTGCAGTCTGTCCTTTCGTCAGTCCGTCCATCCCTCATTTTCCTTCAGTCGCTTGTAGAAGCTTATTTTTTCAAGATAGGGGAGGGTCTTTTTTTTAAACAGCATTTTAAGGTTTCCAAATCCCAGTTCAGAATTAAAAACCATAATAGCATTCTGAAGGAATTTTATGGCTCCTGATATATTACAATTAGTGATCAAACTGTGCTGGTGCTCTGCATTGTCAGCCAGCTTTTATCTCTGGTAAACAGCTCTGTAATTAGGATTCCGTGGATCACAATAAGTCCCAGATTTTATTTACACATTTTGAGGCTGATGTTTTCTTCCCTGGGTTATAAATTTATGTGAAAGGCTGGCCTTAGAAGTAGAAAATTGAGACAGAAAATCAAATTTCCTAAGAATGCAGAGTCAGGTGTCAATTCCTGACTCAAGTAAAGGAGGTTTTGACTCCCCACTTTGTGGTGATTCCAGAGGCTGCCTCATGATCCATTTGTTCATTAGAAGCTATTTTTAGAAGTTGTTGGAAGTGCAGACCAGAATTTTCTCTGTGCACTTGTATTTCAAAGCTGATCAAATAGATACATAAAGGTTTTCTTTTATTATTCCATGAGCTGCATTTAATTCCAGAGACTCTGGGGTATTTTATAGTTTTATTATGCAGAATAAAAATTTCTCTTGGCATTTTTGCATTTTTTTAGTATATTTTAATATAATACATTTTTTATTACAATTACTGAAGCTCTTTAAACACCCAATATTAGAATTTCAAAGTCTCTTGTCTTTTTCAAAATATCAAGGACACCAAGAAAACTTTGAATGTAAGATTTTCCCTGAAATGGAACTATGTATTTTTCTAAAGCATAGCACGCTATTAAATGAACTTGCAATATTTTTGGAGATATTAAGACAAAGTGTGGACTATTCTAGATAAATTACTGACATACCAACAACTGAGACACTGAAACTCAGATTGCTTTTGAATATACAACTATTTTTAACCCATAAAGGCAGGGATTATGAAGGACAAATAGCCTTGGTTGACACTGTATCATCATAGGTTGCTCCCATTAGCTCTTCTAATAATTCATTGTTTTACAAATGACACCTCAGGCCACATTCACACCAATCACTCAGCTTGGCCAGCAAGGTTCATTTCTCACGGATGGATGAAAAAACAGGAATTAAATTATAAAACTCTGGTAGCTAGGAAATGTTTTATTAACATGAGAATCTGGTAAAAGCAGCTCTCTGGTAAAAGAGAGCAGCTCCAAATCACAAAATAGATAATGAGCAATAATTTTCCATAAATGAATGGCAGGCTTCAGAAACATATTTAAAGAGAATTACACATTTGCAAGACTTTTAGCAAAATTAAATTACCTGAACGCTTTTAGCTAGCCATGGATGTTGTGTAAAAGGTGAAGATCAAGTGAATAATAATCAAGAGGGATGATATTATTATTATTACTGTTATTATTATTACTATCATTATTACTATTACTGCTATTACTACTACTACTAATAATAGTAATAATGATGATAATGTTGTCACCTCCTCAGGAGGGACTGGAATGAGGGATGCAGGTGACACTGACATTTCCTTCCTCAGGAAAACTAACCTAATAAATGGTTCCAATAACCTAAACCAGAACGTGGGTGAGACTTTACACAAGTTTCACTCTTCTCCCAGGATTCCTGCCTGCTCCAAACTAAATTCTGTCAGCCACATTTCACCTCTTTGGGCTCCTCTTAGTGATTAAATAAGACTTCATTATAATGGCTAATCTTTAAATTAATTCAATTCAATACTTACCATTTTACCTAAATCAGAAAAAGGGGAAAAAGGGGAAGAACATCAATATTTTAGTAGGCATAGAGCACAGAAATTTCATAAATAAATGACCCATTGGTACAGAACAAATCCCTAAAGACCAAATTCCGTTGTACAGCCTTACAATTTAAATAATTGATTAAAAGAGCATTCCTAAAATAAAACAAGCTGGCTTAGAGGAGTTCAGAAGTAGAAACTGAATGATTAAAAAAAAAAAATTGACTAGAAGAGATTTAATTTAAAAAGAACATTTCTATTCAATCATGCTTCACAGGCATATTGAATTGTAGTCTAGGTTTATAGACTCAGTTTGTACAAATGAATATAGTACAAGACATATTTCTTTTAACTATGAAATATTTTAATGTTAGGCTCAGTGTGGAAGAACATTTATATCAAATATGTGTTTCATTCTCTAAAGAACTTCTTTAAATCTGAGAAAGTTGTCTCATTTAAAGCAAAAATATTTTGTCACTTGGAGATCTACCGATTCTGCTTAAGAATATCTTTTTTTACAGGAAACCAGGTAGGCTACAATTTTCTTTTTAATTCTTATTAGCCAGTGGAGATTCACTTCTTTTGTAGTTGTCAAGTGACTGAAAAAAACTCATTACTATTTACCTCGATTCACAGGAGCCTTTACAGGATAAAAAATGAAACATCTTTCAAAAAAGAAACTTTGAAGCTTTCAGTTGTGACAAAGGTATCAATAGAAGTTCTGTTGGAAACCTGAATTTTTGAAAAAAATAAGTTTGGGTTTTTATTTTTGTTTCATTAGATATTCTCTGTATCATACCATAATTCTTTCTTTTTAATGTCTTATCCCCAGAAGAACAAAATCAAACAAGAACCACCTGCCCAAAACAAGAAAATATACCATTCTCTATTCATCTTTAACAAAGTAGACCTGGGAAATTTTGGCAGGGAACTTTAAAAGCCCACAGCTTTTCCCTGTGGGGAAACAGGGCTGTTTGATAACTCAGGAGGAAAGAGCTGTGCAGTTTGTTCCTGGAAAATCTGTTTGAAAAGCAAAGTTCATTGGAAGCACGGTGAATTTTCCTGGACTTCACAATCCAGACTGTTTGCATCATCAAGAATATTTAGCTACAGGGAATTATACACTGGAAATTTAGTAGAGCACTCCAAATACTGACGAGATTGGTATAAATTCTCACTGCTCTGTAACATTTCTCACCTCCTTAGAAAGGAGGAATCATTGGTTTTCTCAGTTTAGGTAAACAGAGCTCAATTTCTGGAGGAGCAGCTTAAAAGTCTTAGGTTGGAAAAGACCTCCAAGAGCATCGGGTCCAGTGTTTGATCTTGTATTGATCTGGAGGTTTTTCAGTGATCACTGAGCTGAGCCCTGCTGTGATCATCCCAACACCATCTGTGGGTCCAGCCTTGTTCTTCACCAGAAAAATCCTGAGAACAAGCCCCAAAGCCAGGAGAGGGATGGGCCACAGGGTGGGGAGGGGCTTTTCTACCTCTGTGTTTATTTAAAATCTTTCCATCAATGTTATTGCCCCAGCAGAAGGCACAGTCTCTTTTTACTTCTCTGAGGTCACATGAAAAAGAAAAATCAGCTTCACAGGTGCATGTTATTAGACACACAAAGCACTTGTTAACAGGAAATATGAGATGGCTCACATTTATCAAAATTATCCCTGACATTTCCTTTTGCTCAGCTGAAAACAATATTTTAAGCTCCCAGAGCAACATGTAATGTGTGAGGGGGAAAATAAAGCTAAACCACAACCACGGTTGGTTTTTTATAAAGGACACCCAAAGGAATATGTGGTGAATAAGTTGTGTTTGTGGGAAAGACCAGAGTTGTCCAAAGAGCCATATTTTACATGTGTTTACCACAATTAAGTGGGCTTTAAAATTTTCTATCTAAATTTCTAATATACTGACAACTAGGGATTCTCAAACCTCTGAAAACATCAAAATCATCATCCTGACCATCCTGAAAACTGATGTTGTGTATTGACAGAACAAACATTGTGCCACAGGCAAGCACAAACGTGGCCATTATTCTCCCATCTGTGGCTTGGGCCTCATGGCAAAAGGAGCTTCTTTTAGGGCTGATCAATCCAGCCCTGGTCAATTGGAGGTCCCTGTAGTAAAACTGCAAACAGAAGTGTGCTTTAGCCACAGTTTCAGGGATTGTTTTGTCTGTTAATTATTTACTCAAAAAACTCTGCCTGAAAGACACTTTTTTCCTCCCTGGAGATTGCTATTGTGATGCTAATAAGTATCTGTGTGTACTTTGTTTGTGTGTTAATTAAATGCTGTCACTACAGAATTTAACTTGGATAGCTCATTCTCAAGATGATGTGTATCAATAAATAAAATATGGTACCTAAAACAAAGGCAGTTTTGCTTGCAGAGGAAGAGAGAAGACGAGCTTTAAAAAGAAGTAATTTAGTAATTGCATGATGTATTAAGGCTAATAAATCTGCTTAATTGTCACATTTGCCTTAAATTAATAATTTATATCAACATTTGGTGTGGGCAGATACGATGAATATTTTTATGTTGCGATAATCCTGGAAAGTGGCACTTTGAACACTTTAAAAACCAATTAATTGCAAGTCCTGGCTGTTTTTACACATTTGTGGTAGTAACTGAATAAACAAAGGTGAGAAAAATCTCACAGAAACCAGTAGGAAGGACAGAGCTGAAAGCCATGTATACTCCCAGTATATTCATTGTGCTAATAAGGTGAGTTAATAACGTGCCAGGCTGTGGCAGGTCATCAGCACAAAGTCCTCACCTGCAGAACTTTACCACCCGTGGGTTCGCTGCTTCCTGGCGCTCTGAGAGCTGGAGGAGGGAGGGAAGCTGCTCCATCTGACACCAGGCTGTGATTTGGGGCTGCCTGGATTCACTCTGTGCCCCCTTTCCACCTGAACCTCTCTGCATCCTCCTCCCTCCTCGTGCTCTCACCTCCAACACGCTGCAGGGACTCGCTTTTTTAACTTTGGTTTTGTTTTTTTTTATATATATATTTACATATCATTTAACATAAAGTAAGCGCAGCGCTTCAAAAATAGTAATTTGTTTATCACAGGTTTACTGGAAAAACCTGTTTTGAGTGATTTGTAGGTTCCTGTCTCCCTTGGTGCTGGCCTAGGGAAGCTCATGGCTCCTCTGCTAATGGCCTGACTCTTCTCCTGCTGTTCCCATCCTCCTCCACCTCACTTTACATCTTAATGGTGTACATCTGTTACTGGACAGATTGCACAAGATGAACATAAGGCACTCTTTTCCAGGGTCAGCTAAATTGCCAAGCTAGGTCCACTTAGGCTATTGAAATGTATGTTCAAAATTCCAGAAATTCTACTAATGACAGATATCTCTGTCATATTATGCTGCATAATAATTATACTTATCCAGGCCTGTGTGAGGTCAGAATGAAAACATTGTTTCAGCATTAGCTATATGTTGGTGTGAGTAAGGAGTAAGTGCAATAGGGTGGAGTTTATTATGATTTCAAAAATGGAGATTTTTAAATTTTCATGTTCAAACTTACTTTGTTTAGAAGAGTACGCGTGAAGTTTGGGAAGTTTGGAATCGGTTTTGGAGTTTACATGTCTTGAAGTGTTATTTTCAAACACTCTGGCCGTGTTTAAGGGGTCAGCAGATGTTAACAAATAGGAAAAGATAAAAAGAAACTGGGGTACCTCTTGGCCCTCTTCTTTGTGTCCACATGTTTCCTAAGATTTTTAATTATTTTTTTTTTAGCTGTGGGATTAGTGCAGAGTAACAAGGCACTGATTTGTCTTGGTTCTGCACTATGGAGTCGGACAAGGAACTGTCGCAACACATGGCTTTCAAACGAGTTGATTGTAGACATATTGTCTGTCAGTCAAAACTACAATATTGTAATTAGAGCAGGCCCTGTCTCTCCATACGTGCTTCAGATGGCAATGAAATTATCTCAGGAGTGAGCTATGTGGATGCTGCAGCCTGGATCCAATCTTATATCCTGCTCCAGTGCAAATTTTAATTAATTTTAACTGTTGGAATTACTGAAAAAAAATCGTATTTAACCTGTCATTATTGTAGAATCTATATTTTTGAAAGCTGTAAGTGTAATATTACACAGGTGTAGTATTTCTCAGTAGCAATGGATCAAATCAATGTGTTGGAAAACCCTGAGAAGCTCAAGAAAGTTCTCTCTATTTGTCCTGACTCCTGTGACTGACTCGGTTGGTCACTACTTGAAATGGGATTTTTATAAAAATAAATAAATAATAAATAATAAATAAAATGAGTTGATTTTTATTCTACAGTTCATATACTAGCAGTCCATAGGGAAAAGCTTACACAGGTCTATTCCAAACATGGAGGGGAGGGATATTCAGAATCATTGATGGGGAACAATAAATTTGTAATAAAAAGGTATTGTTTGGATGCCCCAGAAAAAAAGCAAACTTTGGGGAAGAGAGGAAATTCTGCTGTGGTAAAATGAAGCTCCCTGGCTACAGATATTTCCTGTTTTATTCACTGATATGTCACTTCCAGATTCAGCCTGACTCTGGGTCCTGTGACGAGGAAGATGGGAGGAAGATGTTTCATTTAAATAAGGTAATCTTGTTTAAATAACTGGTAAATAGGAATAGTAGAAAGTAGGATCAAAACAGCAACGGGGCACTGGTACAGCTGATGCTGGTGATGTCCTTGTTGGTCTGCAGAAAAGTTACAGAAAAATGAATATTTACTGGATATTGTATTCACCTGGAGGGGAGCCAAGGGGCTCCAGAAAAGACACACGAGATAAAAGTAAATTCTTGAGAAGGTAAAAAATAGTTTTAAAAATTGGGGGTGACACAGAAGGAGAATTGAGTAGCTCCCAACTCTGGGCTCTAACTGGGATATTGTAACTTCTTTGGTTCTCTGAGGAGCCCGAATTCCTGTCATGGACACAGTCAGTGGCAGTGTTGATGAGTCAGACTTCTGATTTTGTGATTTACAGGGAAGTCATTTGAAAAGTAGTGCCATATGGGATGATGCTTGATTTGTAATTCTAGAAGTTAACAATTCAGTCTCCTGCAAATCCTGAGTCTGTCAGGGATTTCTCAAGTGATGTGCAGCATAGAAAATGTCCACTTTTATTTTTCTGTTCTGAGTTATTTTATACAAATTAGCCCTGGGTTTACTGGGAGAGGACACAAAAGAGCAGGGCAGCACAAAGGAGGGAAAAGTTGGTTCATTCTTTTCCAGCACAGCCATTCCCAGAGTTTTTCCCCAACACAACTCCATCCACTCCTGAAAGCCAAAGTAAAATTTATATATTTTTGTAAATCCCTGTGTAAATTTTATTTTTCAGTACTACCATATTCTGCATATCTCATAATGACATTTGTCATTAAGGAGTTCAACTCTAATTTAATGTCTTTGTAATAAAATCCCTTTTTCTCTGTGTCTCCTCTGGTAAGGCATAGTTAGGGCAAGGTCTCTATCAGCCATTGCAAGGGAAAGGAAATTTTGTTTTCTCCATAAATAAATGCATTCTTTTCAAAAAGGTTTTTAGGCAGTCAATACTGTAATTTTTTTCCTGATATTTTTAAAACCAGAAAGCATTTGAAAACTTCTTGTTTTATTTTAATATGCTTATTATAGTTTAGATTTTAGGTTTTTCTTGTCCTGATTAATTGACTTGGAAATCCAGCTTCTCACAACTGTCCTTTTCTTGATGAGGAAAGAATCCTCAGCCATTTTTAGTCATTAATTTTGCATGACTAGGGGTCCTTTAGCCCTGCAATTATAAAATATATGTCATCTCCACTACTCTAAAAGTATATTTGATATCAGAAAATAAAACTGTGACTGTGCCAGCGTGTGGTGGCGGCGAAGCAGGTGGTGGATGGTGATGAGGAAATCTCCATCCCATCCAAGCCTAAGCTTCCATGTTTGTTTTGTACAGATATCTGTCTGCATGCCTGATTTAGCTATCTAAAAATGTGATTTTGCACTACAGATTGAAACCCTGCCTCCCCAGCCTGGCTCACTGTGTCCATGTCCACAGCAAAAAGCAGCTGCTGCCGAATTTCCCATTAATTCCCGTCCCTGTGGTAATTGACTCTTGAGGGGATAAAGATGGGGCTTGGCCATTATCCCTTGTCCTAATTGTTCCAACCTGTTCTTTCTCTCTCTGACACAAGGCCATCCAATAACTCTGCTTGGTTTTTTCTTTTTCCTTCCACATATATATATTTTTTTTCAATTTGATCATCATTGATTTGTTGTCTTGTTTCTCATGGAGCCTGGAATTAGCACTGGCAGTGCCAGTGCAGTGCAGGAAATCTCTCATGCACACCTTGGTGGCACAACCCCATTGCCACCTTGGGGCAGCACTGGTTAGTTGATGAATAATGCTGAGGGTAGAAATTGCAGGGGGAAATCCTGGCCAATGCTTTAAAATAAGTCAGATTTCCATCATCAATTGTATCATTAAAATGCTTGTGCTCTTCTCTCCTAAATTCATAGTTGGCTTAAGAGCTTCTGGCTTACCTGACATCACTTCTTGTATTGCATCTTATCTATTAATACTTGTTCTTGCTGGAAATGCAAGGCTTTTTCTCAATCTCAGCACAGAAATCTTGCTTCAATTCCAAAGTGGAGAAGAATTTAACTATTTTTTTAAAGTGTCTTTTTTTCCCTGCACAACTGTTTTTTCCATCTCCCTCCAATTGGGCTTCATGTGATGGTTTTAGACATAACAGCTTAAGTTCGAGTTGCCTCCCTTCAAAGATTTGAAAATGTGCACAGATCCTGATCAACATAAATTAGCATGGCTCTGCCTTCTGTTATCAGTTATTTCAACTATATGAAACAATCTGTTTCTGTTTCAATATAAAATAAGATGGTGTGCACGTTTACAATACATATCACTTCCAGACATAAGCGGGAATACCTGTTGAAGGGCCCTGTGAGTAAAGACAGCCTGTTAAGGATCTTTTTTATGCATGAGAGGAACATCCATATAGTCACTGTGTTAGCAGGAACGTGTGGGGCTGGTTTGGAATGCAGAACAACATTTCTGCACTGTGACATTGCCTTTTCCACATTTATTTATATATTTTTGCTGGGGGTGGGGTTGAAGGGTTGAAGTGGTGATACAACCTCATTATAATCCATGGGAATTCTGACAATAATTCAAGGGATTCAGGATAAAGTTTACACTGGAAAAAACACCAGTGGAAAAGTAGGAGCCAAGAAGTGTCTGCAGACAATATCCTGGTATTGTCTGTCCCTTTTCATTACAGAAGTCTTGGGAAAGGAGGTTGCTGCCAATATTATTAATCTTTATCTTGTGCTGGCACTGAGCTACCAGGATGCCTCTGACATTTGATGGGGTCTGGAACAAACTCTTTTTTTATTTAATAGAATTTTTATAGAATTTTTAAGGAAAGAACGAATTTTGTGAGCACACAGTAAGTACAAACCAGAGCTTTTATTCTTTTCCAAACATGATTTTGCTTTTATTTTTTGCTTTATAGCTAAAGGATGTCAGCAGCTCAGAGCACACTTTGCCATCAACATTCTTCACTCCAATGCCTGAAATCTCTGCGTTCTGCCTGTGCCACACATTTGCTACTCCATGAGGTGAGGTGTCACTGCCCAGCAATTGAACACATGAAATAAAACTGCAGTGACCCTTCCTTGAGATATCCCAGGATGCAGAACAGACACTGCCACCACAGGTGGGAAACCAGGATATGGGAGCAGGGGGAAGACGTTCATTTATTCCTCATTTTTCATCCCCATGTGGAGTTCAGCTCCAGGGAAGCACCCCGAAGGCTTCACAGTAAGAGCACTTCTGGGAGAGGGATGGACAAATGCCTCCAGATGAGGTGAAAACACAGGTCCTGTCTTTTGCTGGAGTATTTAAACTTCAGGTGAGAAAAGAGGTACGAGTATGTTGGGCACAAGATTCTGGAAAGCAGACCAGGTGAGTGCAGGAAAAACAGACAGATTCTCTCTCCTGCATCATCTGCTTTGTCCTCATAAGAAACAGCACATTCCCCTTCATTACCAGATTGTTTTTAAAACAAAAGATTAACTATTAATGGAGAATAATACTAGTATAAAGAATATATCTACTAATAAACTTGTCTATGTTACAAGGTTTTCTACTGAGCTCTGTTGGTAAATGAGTGCACAGAAGGATCTTGGAGTTGTTTGGTTTTTTTCCTACTCCATTTATTTTTATACCAGGCCCCAGTGGAGGCACCTGGAATATTACAGTTAAAGGCAGCCACAAAAATTTGATTATGCTTAACAAATCATTGCTATGCAGTAACAAGGTAAATTGGGTCCAGAGAAATAATTTTCCTAGCATTTAGGAAATATGTTGATAGAGCAAAACACAAAAGAATAATCTGCAAGGTCTGTAATTTTGATGTTTTATAGCAGCTGAGGTATGTGAATAGATAAATTATCTACTGAGACATCAAAGAGAGGTATTTGTGAGTGGGTAGTGGCTTGGGAAAGAGGAAAGTGATTAGTGGAGTGCCACAGGAGATCAGTATTAGGACCAATTTTGTTCATTTTATAAGCCAATGGTCTGGAAAAAAGAAAAGACCATGCAGGTATCCAAGGGGTAGCACACACTTTGGTTCCTGTGCTGCGGGGGAGTGGCAGGCCATGAAAAACAAGAGGTCACACAACCAAATTCTGAAAGATTTATCCAAGATTCAGACAGATAAGGAGCTATCGTTTTAGCTGAGAGGATGTAAATTGTGTGGAAAGACTGAGGGAAAGAAGGGAAATAACCTATGAGAAGACTGCAGGAGGTTGTTGCTTCACTGACGAGTGTGGGTTAAGGAAAATATTTGAAATAATTGTAGTGATTTTGAATGTGTACAGTTTGGTTTATTCTCCTTTTTCAGTGAGGAAGACAGACGGTTTAAATTCCATGGATTTAAAAGCTTATGGGAAAACTAGATTGAAATGTTTTCCTAAAATCCAGTGTCTTCAGCTTTCAAGCTGATTGCGAGAGGGAAGGTCCTGGGTGGTTCTGCCACCTTTTGTCTCACACAAACCCTGGGACCATGAAAATGAGATCATGTGACAGAAGAGGTCAGAAGAAAGGAATGGCTCTAAAGGGTAGGTGTGAAGGAAAATACTGGAATATGGATCATTTTAATGGAGATTTCAGTTCATTGACTAAAAACTGAAAATTAATCCCATTTTTCATTTTGAAATTCCCCTGTTCTGTTTACCAAAGGGATTAAAGAGGTTCCAGAACCCGAAGCGTGTTTACTTTTACTTGAATGTGAGCAGAAATGGCAATTGCCAAAGAGCACAAATGTCTCTGCAGCAATTGTTCCAATTAAATAAAAGAGCCATCATTAGAGAATCATTAAACTTTGAGCTTGAGATTTTTATTTCACTGAAATAACATCATTTACCAGCTACCACCAGAATATTTTGGTTTAAGCTAAGCAAGAGTTCATTATAAATGAAATTTAATTTAAAAAATAAGCTCTTAGCCAAGTACCCTAATAAGAAACTCTCATGCTACTTAAGGAGATAAAATAAAATAAAACACTGCTTGAAATAAGGACAATTTCTACTGAAACCTCTTCCTGAAAATTGAGTAATTGTGGTAGCTCTTGCCTGGTTTTCCATTTTTTTATGTTTTTTTCCCAAAAGCTTCAGGTACAGCACAGGTATATTTTTTATTCAGAAGCTTGAGGTGCATATTGATGCCTGCAAAGTTTGCAGCCTGATCCTTGTCATAAGGAAATGCAAACACAAAAATTAATCTCATGCCTCTTTGGAGGCTATTGGTAATTCGACCATGAGAATTACTGCTTATTCAGTTGTGCTAATTCCTTTTCAAATCAGTATGAAAAAGAAATGCCTTAATTATTAGCGTAATTAATGCTTTAGGAAATGAGAAAATTATTAGCTCAGCGTTGCTTTATGTTGCATGTCTCTGGCAGTGAATAAACAAGAATCCACAGAACTGAATGTGAGCAAATGCAGTTGCCATGAGCTGTGAGCTCCACAATTTACCTACTGAGAGCTGTTGAATATTGACTGGTGATGAAGTGCCTCTCCCTGCAAGTTCCAATGTCAGGACAAGTCATTTCATCTTTGTCCAAATGATGCTGTGTTTTGTTTTAGGTGATATCTGGCTTCTGAGGCCAATAAATGCCTTTCCTGGTGGATGGATGTTTTATGTGAGGCCGTGTATTCCCTTTGAGTTATGTGGTATTATCAAAGAAAACCAGAAAAGTGTATATCTTCCAAAGAGACGTGTAAAGGTTTGTAATTGTTTTCATCTTTTTTTTTATATTTCTGCTTCACCTTTTGAGCACTATAAACTGTGATGGTCTTCTTTCAGCAAAGGTTGAAGGGATCTGTTTCATTTTTAAAGTGTTTTATTTCTTATTTCCTATCGGAGCAGGGAATCAAATGGGGCTGTTATGGAATGTTTTTCCTGGTGGCATTCATTGCCTTTGAGCTCCCCATGAGACGAGTGGGCTTGAGGAGTGAAGAATCCTAAAATACAGGTCCTAGTCCTGCATGATTGGAGGCAGAGAACCCTGATTAGGTGTGGATTCATTAGGGATCTCCTGGAGGAGGAACATTAAAGCCATGGAGTGTCTCTGGTTGAAACTCGTCGTGTCTTAACAACACAATTTTGTACAGGTCATTCCTCACTTCACCAGCATCCGGAACCTTTGATATCTGCCTTTTCAAAGACATTTACTCCAAGTTCACTCCTGTGCTTTTGGGAGTAGGAAACAACCTTCTACACATTTCTGGCCATTTTAGGTCCTCACTGAAATTCCTAGAATTTGTGCCAGCTTGGAGAGCAAGGAATGCATGGCTGGTTTGAGAAGGTGACCTTGGTTTTCTTTTTGACATGTTCCTCTTATTTTTTGGTCATATATTTCCCATTTAAGATGGGGAATAAAAAAGCTGTCTACCTGGGGGTGCAGATTTTCTTGAGTGTGACAGTGTGGGACAGGCACTAAAATACAGAAGTTCTTTGTGAGAGAAATGTTCTGAGCTTTAAAAAAAACCTGAATGCATATCTTCATAATGGAGTGTCCAAGAAAGCACCTGAAAGGGGCAGGATTTTGCTGCAACTTCTTTAAGTTTTTTATGTTTGTGTTTGTTATTTGAGCCATTTGAGGTGTTACATTTGAGACACCAATATAATCTGACCCACTTGTTCCAATCATTACCATGTTTGCCAATTTTCCTAGGTCAGGTTTAGCTCAGTTTTATATGTACAGTGTGTTTTGGTTTAATTTTCTATAATCTATAACTTACAGATTAATATTTTAATTTGTCCTTGGGAAATAAAGCAAGAGAGTGGATGCTGACAAATAAAACCTGTGGGCTAAAGCCATGCAGTACCAGGCTGTTATCTGGCAAGGGACCTGTGCTGTCTTTCAATGGCAGCTGAGGAGATGTTGGGCAAAACAGAGGAGTCAGTGATTTACAGGAAAATCCCAACAATCTGCATGCCCTGCTTTCAAATCCAGCATGAGATATCTGGAACTTTGGCTTTTCCCTATTCACAGCCCCCAGATACAAATTGAAATAAGATTTCAAGGTGTGGAAACTGAGTTTGGTTTAAAATCAATTAGCAGCAGTTTTCTCTGTTGGTTTTCCCACTTCCTTTTTCCCTGTTGTAAATCACAATTTGTGTACTCTGAGGCCAGCACTGCTCAGAGCACTGTTTTAGACATCTTTATTAGCTGGGAAATGCTATTGATTGTGTTTTTCTCTAAAACATCCAGCACTCTGTACTCAGGTTTTCACTGGCAATGAGATCTACATGCTCTGCAGTGTTGCAACACCAGAGTTTGGTCAAACAGTTGCTTTGTAACATCACAAGAACAGTGGAAAATTAAATGTTTATTACAGGGTGATGCAATACTATTATCCATATTGTAGTAGGCTGAGGCAATGCCATCTTCTGATTCTGATGAAGACTTATGGAGTCTAAAAATAACTCATCCCCAGTGCAGAAAAATATGTGAAAATATACAGTCTATCCCTTAAATCCACAGCATTAAGTTAAATTAATAGAAGAACTTGTAGAGTGCATGATTGAATCCATGAGGGATATAGTGTGATAGTGTGTATTTGCCTAAAAGCTCACTCTGACAGCAAAAACAATGTACCACAGTATGTTTCTTTCTTATCTAATGGAAAGAATAACACACAGAGGCTCAGTTCTTGTAATGAAAACCCCCACATTAATTTTATTTTTTGATGTGTCATTGTAATTCAAGAGATGTTTTTAATCTCAGGATTGCTAGGGCACAATAAACCATTTAAAAAGTATTTGGCAAAGATCCCTGTGCTTAGCAACAACTCCTTTCATTTAAAACTGTTTTTTGAACCAAGCTATTCAAAGCTTTGTTCCACTTATTAAAATAAAGTATCTTACTTCAAACAAGTATTTCAGAGAACAAAATCAAGAGGAGAACATTCAAATACAATGCACAGAAAACATAAAAGGTAGCAGCATGAAAAACTCCAATACTTTGTGTATGTTTCCTTGTTTTTCATTAAGAAAAACTGTATAAAAACATACTCACAACCTTATTTCTCTTTGTGCCATTATGGAACAGTTAATATTACATTTCTTACCACATTCTGAAATTCATTGCTAGATTTAAAGTAAAATGAGTTGTGCAGTATTTTAGCAAATGAAATATTGCATGAGTGGTGTATTTTCCAGCCATCTAGGTGACATAAGACAACAAGAGAGGAGCTAAATATAGAATAATATCTATTTCTTTGCTGTTGGCTTTGCTCTCCTCTGTGAACTGCAGTGTCAATTCATGGCCCAGTGTTGCCCTGGAAGTTCTTTCCAATAAGGTAAAGACCTGCTCAGATTCATGATGTGACTCCACATTAAGAATTCATTTCAGTTTTTCATGAATGTCATTTTGGTTTAGTTCTGCCTTAAGTTTGTTTGCTTTTGATAGCAGGGGCACTGCCAAGGCAATAATGGCTCCAGGAGCAGCACAAATGCAGATTGCCTCCACAAGTGAAGGGATGTTGTTCCTTCCCTGTTCTTTTCCTTCTTCACCTGCACACTTTAGAAAATAAGGATGGATGCTTCATTCCAGGATCCCCTTCTGTGAAGAGATTCCAAAGTACAGTTTTGTAGGGTGCCAGATGTTTTTTACAGCCCTGAGTGCTCAGTTCTCTCTGAAGTTAAGAGAGGTTGAGGTGAGGATTAAAGAGGACTGAGCATACAGAATAATTTTGTTTTGCAGATTTTGCTGTTCTTAAATTTTGTTTTGTTTAGAACTGAGAACTCCAGACTTGAAACTCCCCATCAACAGAAGGCCCTGGATCTGTGGCTCTGGCTCGAGCTCTGACCTCACTCCTCGGGCTGTGCTTGTAGGATTAAAAACAGAGCCAACAAAGCTTCCACCCCACCATGGGTTCATAGGAAATTATCTTGGCCATAGTTGATATAACTGATAAAATTGTCACAATCCACCAGAATTTTGGGGGTAAAAACCTGAAAAGGAGCATTGAATAACTCTGCATAGATCATGCTGTATAACTTTTTCAAGATGGCAGTGACTGTAAAATCAATGCAATTTTTGATCTCACGTTGTGTGGGCAGAAAAATGGTTATTTCCAAGATGTTCAAAAGCTAATCTATTCTGTTAAGTTTTTGTATCTTGCATAGATATAGCTGATTTCTTTTTTTTTTTTCCTTTTAATTTTACAAACCAAGTTGGGAGCCTTGACATTTATTGGGCCCCCATATTTTTCATTTATATTCTCTCTAGTCTTCACCATCTGTTATGACAGTAAATAAGTTTCAAATAAGCCATATCTTCCTCAGCATGAGTTGCTTTTTCTGCAAAAAAAAAAATTAAAGTTGCAGTTGGATGTGATATTTGAAGTCACAGCTTGTCTTCAAATATTTAGTAGCGTATTCCTGTGCCAAGGGATATCAATCTGCCATTTGCCTTGCTTACAGTATAATAAAGATTATCCAAGCCCTTCTTTCATAGATATGTCAAGGCTTTTAATTACTATAGCTAAGGAAGTAGCTCTTTCCACCAGATTTTTCCATTTTGCTTTGGATTAATATGGTTCCTTCTTATCTTTTTGCACATTAAATTCCAAAAGGAAGATGTAGCGTCTGATTTTGGTGGATGTGATCTTCCCTTACAGATAAATTCTTTGGCTATACCAAGAGCACTTTTGTTGTAAAAGTCAGTGCTTGATGGATATTTCAGATGTTGGTACAAACAACTCAGGAAATTCTGCAAAGAAGTTGTTGGGTTGTTTTTAGTTCTGGTATAGGTGGGCTGAAGGTAAATTTGAAGTAAATTCATTTTGTACCTTTATGCCATACAAGAGCACTCCAGTGAAGAAGGGATGAGACTGGGAAGTCACCTTGGTACCAACATCCCACTTTGCTTTCCAACTTTATCTCTTCCCTTGATTTTGCATATTGTGTCACATGGAGGCATTTCCCTCATCCCTTGGGGATGGTGGTGCAAAACCACGAGTTGTTCTCACTGGTTGTCAGCTGAACTGCAACAAATCACCCCAAAACCCCTCAAAGTAGCTCCTCTAACAAGGAGGAAATTTCAACCCAATCCACTCAAAACTGGAAATATTGTTAGAATAGCAAACATTAATGTTTCTTGAGGACTGTGTTTTTCACAGATTTACCTGTTCCCCAGGTAATCTCTGTCCCAGGAGCTTCCCAGATGTGTTAGAGGTTTTCTAGGATAAACCAGGAATAATCAGACATAAATGCTCCTTCCACCCATCACATGTAATTTTGTGGCTCCAACTGGCCTCATCCCAAATTATCATTTTTGCCCCATCCTCTGATATTTCTGAAGGCTGTACATATATTTAGCAGGTGGATTTTAAAATCTGCATCTTTCATCAGTATGAATCGGTCCTTCCAGAATGGCACCAAAGAGAATATTGTGACTGAACATCAGCTCTGCGAAACAAAAGGAGGTTGACTGCAGTGTGATTTATGTGGAAAGACTCAGGCAACTTCTGCAACAGCCACAACATTCATTATGCAAAGGTACTTCTGAGTAAAAAAATGGGTTTTACAGCTTTAAAATAACTTTCCTGTTATAGTCAAAGCTGATGCACAATTAAGATTAACCCTTTTGTTTGTAAGAGGATTTCGCTTTCATTTCTATGTTCATAAGCTTCTTACCATAAAAATAAAGCTTTTCTTTTTATGTATGCAATTGTTTTTCTTTTTCACCTGTAAATAGAGTAATTGTATTTTTTTATGATTTTCCAGTATTAGATTAGCTTTATAGCATGTTCTGAAATTTCATTCTCTTTCAGCATCAATCTCTGTTTTGTTTTTATTACAGAATTATACTTACAAATAACATCATTTTATAACAATAAACATAAAAATATAATGCAATATAGCAGTTACAGCTTTATAGAGTAAACATTTCATTTGGAAGAAAATTCCTCTCTCACACTATTATTTCACAAAAGCAGCAAGGTCAGAAACTCTGAGGGTTAATAACAAAGCTGTTTATATCCGAAAATGGGAGGACAAATATTCAGGGGTCAATGACTACACCTGTGAGAAAACACAGAAAGACTGTTTCTTGTCCACAGCTTAATTTTTTTGAAGAAGGGGTCTTGGATAAAAACCTGATTTTCAATTTGGAGTTAGTGTACAATGTAGGGTAAATTGTATCAAAGCCAAATGATATTCCACAAAATTAAATTTCTTTCACCTTACGTTGCTCAGTGCCAGGTATTTCAAGGGAATTAAAAATTTTCCATGCTACTTTTGCAGACTAAGCACACTCTGGAAAGTGTAGAAAGATGGCAAATATGAAGTCAGAAGATTAGAGCAAGGCAGGAGTTGCTTAAGCACAATATATTTTTCTTAGACTTATAAGAATTTTCCAAGGTGCTGAATGGAAATTGTCATCAAGGTGTGAAAAGAAGAAATACCAGTCAGGAAATTCATAGAAGTTTGGGGTAGGGAAGGTTTTTGCCTCAGATGAGGGTATCTCTTGATCTGATCACTTACTGAGTTCTCTGATCACTAAATAGAGATTTGCTTACCATAAAACACTGTGCTGGGCTGGACCAGCATCTTTCCCTGGCTTTCTTTTACAGTAGCTGTGATATTAAATCAGAAATATTTTGGAATTACATCCGTGTCAAATATAAAATTTACAATTAAGAAGATGTTCCGAACTAAGAGTCCGATTTTCTGATAGCTAGATGTAATTTTGATTTTGTCACTTTGCAATGCAAAAATGCACTTAAATTTACACCGAAGAACTTTTAGAATTACACAAATCTTAAATGAGGAGTTCTGTCTTGTGGTACAGTGCAAGTTTTTTCCCACATGGAATGGCTCCCTCTGAAGAACATCCTGTAAATTTTTGTCTCTATTGCTCAGCTAAAGCACTTCCATTTTCCTAAGGTAACATTTCATTTTTCAAAGACTCTTCTTTAGAAAGACGAGAACTCTTTGCAAACCTCTCAAGTCAGAGCCTTTTCCTAGATTTACTTTATTTCTTCATTTGTAAGTCATATTTAGTAAAGAAATGCTATGCAAAATGAAATAAGGTGGATTTTCCTTGTAGTTTTTTGCAAAGTAGTGTTTGTTGTCTCTTATTTCCTTATTACCAGTATTTTCAAGTGATGCCTTTAATTATGGACCACAGATTCCAATTCCCAGATCCATTTCCCTTTCCCTGTTCATGTCTAGTCAATATATGGGACTGATATTGTCAGTTTTGCAGCACTTTGTCCTTTTTCTGTCCTCTGAGCCACCAATACTTGCCCTGAGACCCTGTGAACAGCTAACCAGCTGGCAGATGATCAGCTCCTGCTAATTTGAAAGGATCTGTTTTAGTCAATGCTTTCTGAGCTGTTATTTCTCTATTCTAGGCTGAGATTTTACCTCTTTCATGTTTATATTTGTGCCAGTCCCCTCCCTGCCTGGCCGTGGAGTGAGGGTGGGTGCACAAGGCTGAAGATTGAGCCCATAATTGTCATTGAATATGGAGCTACTGAGCCACAGTTGTCCCACTGCTGACCTGCTCACAGCACCACTTCTTTTTTACTCTAATAACTTCAATGTTTCTCTTCTGAGAATAATCCCATGTTATTGCATGCATCCCCCTCTGGCCTGTTTTCTGTGTGCTTCTCCCTGTGACATCAGCAAGTATTTCACATTTGGAGCGCTCATCATTTGATCTACCTGCTTAAAACTGACAGATTTTACTTTGCTGGGTTTCTTTGGTTTTTTTCTTTAAGTTTCTGAACTTTCTCATCCCATTCCACTTGCCTTATATCCACCAATTCTCAACAAGCTTCTTCCTACAAATATAAAGAACATTTTTTGTAGAACCTCCTCCAGTTGCAAAAGCTGTCATTGATGCTTTCTAAGAATTTAGAGGCCAAATTGTGTTTTGTTTCCTTGGCAAACAATAAAATCTCCCTGTCTTGGCAAATTCTTTTTTATTGATTCTACCACTGTCTCACAAAAAAACCCCAAAAAAGCCTCACCCAACCTAATTTTCTTGCTCTGGTATTCCGTAGGAGATAGTTATCATGATAAATGCACATATTCTTTGTCGTTGTAGGTAATCTTGCTCTTTGCATTGCTGATCTTGAGGTAAATACATAAAGTGTTGTCTTATAACAGAGACAAATGATGGGAGGGAAGAGGCAGAACTTTGGAGTGCCATCCTTCAAAGTCGATCTCTTGGAGGCCTAATTCAGCTGTAGGAGCAGAGGGGGCAACCTTGTAATATTTGCCCTTTGAAACACCATCTTTCAGAGGTGACCTTTAAGCTAACTTGGGAGTCTGACAACCTGGGGCCTCGGCACAAGATCCTTCTCTCTGTCAGCCCCTCACAGCCGATATCTGCTCTGCCTTTGCTCAAAACAGCACCTCCTGCTGATTTTATCTGCCTGGCCCCATAACTTCTCCTAAAATACAATTGGCAGACTGTTCTCTTTCTCTTCCAGGTGCTTCTCTGAGTTTGTGGTTCTGTTGTGTTCTTTACAGACTTTATTCCTCCTAGGTTTAATTTCTTCTCTCCAGTAACAAAACCTTTCAAGAACACTGTAGTGCTCTGGGGAGATTCACAGTCCCACAGCACTGCACGCCCATTTTGGAGCTTAAGCAAATGTAAACCATGAAGTTAATCAGGAAAGAGCTCATGAAGTTATTTCAGGAAAGAGCTCAAACACTCTCGTGACCTGGCAGAAGTGAAATATCAATGCGGCAGCATGCAAAATTAAGGAAAACTAAATTCTATGGATGCTTTCCAAGGACAGAGGAGTCCCCAGGATTTCCAAATCAGCCATTGCCACCTCTAGCCATTACCATTGTCCAGGTGTGCTCGTGCTTGTCCAGGCTGTGACAAATGCAGCTGTGGCTAACAGCAGCTTTTGAGAATTCACGCAGCCCTTTCCACAGCTTTTGGAGCGCTGAACCAAAGCTATCCATTTAATAAAAGAGCTACAAAAGTTAGAAGACAGAGTCTTAAAAATAGAGTTGAAAATTCAGTAGAACTTTTTGTAAGAGATCAGTATTACAAACTTGAGGAGTTATTTTTAGTTTCTTTAAAAACATTGAAAATTTTTTTGGGGCCCACATTTCTCCTAAGGGCTACGTTACTGAAAACTCCTCCTGCTGAGGAATCCTGCTGGAGCTCACCCCTTCTCCCCTGGTGACACTTCCAAGGTGCCTCAGAAGCAGAGGCTGTGTGTGGGATGGAGCTTTCTGGAACAGAAAGCATTGTTTCTTTTTTATTTATTAATTAATTTATTTGTTTTAGTTAATTATTTATTTTATAATTTATTTATTAATTTATAATAATCACAAATAACCACAAATCCTGCAGCCAAATCTCCCACCCTGTTTCTCTCAGTTTTTCTGCACTGTGCACGAGCCAGGACCTGAGATGTGTCCCTGTTTTTTGGGAGCCCATACATCCTCATCAACAGGGCAATCAGGGAAGGGAAGGGCCTGGAATTTCAGCGTTTTTCCAGGGCATGACCAGGCCCTGTCAGCACTTGGTCCCTGATTAGCCAGGCTAATGGAACCCCTCTGCTATCTCTGTACTTTTCCACACTTTTTGGTAGTTTATTGTGTCCTTGCCTTGTCAGTGTTTTGGGGTTTTTATCTGTACAATTGTTTCCTCGGTTGACTCCAATGTGTTTGTTTTTCTAAATGATAGCCAACCCCTATTTTGGTGTAGTTCCATATTACTTCATCAATCACTTGAAGGGGACGTTGACACAGTGTTGGGTTCTTTTGAGTAAAACAAGGCTGGTTTTATTATTTTGTTGTGGATTATTTTCCACTATTCCCATTGGACTGGGAAAATTGAGTTTTCATAGGCCTAATCTTCTCAGCTAATATTATGAGCTAAAGCTAAGTAGCATTTGTTGGAAAACAAGAGATTCATTTTGTGCTCAACTCATTCTTTTCTTTGGCAGAGATGTAACAGATACTGTGCAGGAATTCAAACTGGGTTTTTTTATTCAGTGTATGGCTCAAGCTCTATTTAGATAGTTGCTATTTAACTGTATTTCAAATACTATGTTTATTTCTAAAGAGAAAATTTTTGACTCAGTATTTACAGTTGAAATGTCACGTAATGCAAAGAACAAATTTGTAAGAGTTGTACAGGATGATCTGAAGGGAAGAGACAACACGGAAGAAAAACAGAATTTACAGAAGATCCAAACAGAAAAAACTTCAGGTTTGGCCAGAAATAGGCCTGTGACCATCAGATATGAATTAATTTGTTGATGGATTAAAGGCCATGTGGAGGTTGAAAGGCAAATGGGTAAGATGGAGTCAAAAGTCTGTTCTCTGCTGGAGAAGAGCAGCAAGTTTCCAAACTAAAAATGTACTGGTGGGGTTGTAATTATTAGTATGAGCTGTATTTTGAGAAAAGGAGTAAAATGTATGAGTGGTTTCTGTTCTGGGAAAGAGGGAAAGCTGCCAGAGGAGAGGGCTGCTGGGTGTGTGAGACCACGGATGGAGGCTGCAGAAAAGTGACACATTCACAGTGACTGTAGATTCCCTGCAGGAAAGCAAAACACATCAAATCGGGTGCTGCTCCCCAAAATTGTCTGTTTTGCAGAGAATCTGAAGTGCTGAAGGTTTTGTGTAATTTGTTGCTATGGAGGAGAGAGATGGGACAGGAATTCTGTTCAGAACAATCCAGAACAAGGGAACAGGGATGTCAGGCAAGATCACCAGCTCATTGGAGAGGAACCACCTCGTGTTTGGATGTTCTCCAGATGAGCTCCTGAACACACAGGGAGGAACTTTGGATATTCCACACATGCCAGTAGCGAGTGTGAGGTTTTTTTGGTGTACCTTTGTCTTCGTGGCTGTTTGAATAGACTTTCTAGTCTTTTCAAATTCTCATCAGGTAAGACTTTTTAAATGCTTCTAAAAATTTTTGCATCATCTTTCTCAGACTATTATTATACATAAAAGCAGATTTTTTTTTATGAAATACCATACACTTGTCAGCAGTATAGTTTTACCTTTCTCCCCCATCATTCTATAATAATATTTATTTCTTCATTACACCTGTTCAGCTATGTTGGATCTGCCTCTTGCCAAGATTAATACAGTTGATGGCATTGATTTAGAACTGTGTAAAGTCTGTGAGTGGAATTTTCTTTTTCTTATGAAAATATTACAATGGCTAGAAAATACAAGTTTTTTCTACAAGTTTTATTGCATTACAAATGTATTTCATGTACCTTGGGACTAAACCTTGAAATGCTCTGCTCATCCTTTGCCATGGTGAACACTGACCTCTTTCTTCCACCAAACATCTCCAGCTCCTTAGACAGCCTCAACATTTGTAAAGAAACTTTCCCTCTTATTAATTATTATTTTCTTTAATTAACAATGTTGAAAAACTAACAAATTTTTAAAATCCTCTGTAACTATCATAATCCACACAACAATCATAACAACTATTGGGAAAAAAAATATCAACAAAATGTGTGAGGTTTAGTGCAGTGTCCAGTGAAAGGTGTCCAAAATTCTGACTTTATTCTTATAACAACAGATTTGGTAGTTAGAGACCTTTGGTTATGGAAAGCTCAGATGTCTCTGCTCCTTCTTCAGGCCAGGGGCTGGGGTGGAAGCCACAAACTGCTGTGGAAACCCCCTGTGGAAGGAGTTTTGGGGAGATTTTGCTCCCTGGGATCCGTCTGGTGTTCCACGTGCAGCCACTTCACTCGGCCGTTGCAGAGAACATGGGGGGACTGCTCTCACTGAACAAAGATTATTCTTCATGAGTAATTTTCTTGCCTGTCGTTTTTTGGATAAGAAGCAATTTTTAAAATGTGTTGTCAGAAATCCATCCCTTATGCAATAAAAAACTCAAAAGCTGTGCCTGATGACATACAAGATGTCCAGATCTGCATTGGCTCCTTCTCTGCAATCTGTTTACAAAAGTTAAAAAATGCAGCAGAATGAGTTGGTTTGTAAAGGTGCTTTTTTGAATGCTAAATCATATCTGCAAAACTGAAACACTCAAATTTGTCTCGTTTCACTACATGAGAGTTATCTGAAACAAGTTTTAGTTTAAATTGAAACAGAAGAGAACACAAATAGAACAGAAGAATAAATTACACAAAGTCCATTTCTCTCTCTCTCAATGGGAAGAATTGTATGAATTGAATTTACTTGAGGTTTCTGTAGTAGTTTGTGTATTTGCAAAAAAAATAATCTGAAAAATATATATGTACAATTACTATGATCTTTTCCAAAAGTATTCATCTTAAACTGTCATCTAGAGTTTTTATCTCATGAAAATCTCCATCAAAATACTTTTGAATTTACCCAAATATTAACTACTAATACATTTTGAATTTTAAAAATGCGTATGCCAGATATTTCAAAGTTGTGTTTTGATCTTGAGTGAGTAATCTGCCTTTTAGAGATGTGATGTACCTCATTTGCCATTGATTTAATGTGAGCTAAAAGGCTTAGCATATCTAAAACTAATTCAATAATTTTATGCTTCTCTTGAGATTTCTTTAAGCTTGCAAGGAATTGGAAATTCCCAAACAGTGGTTAGGAAACATTGCTAAAATGAAATAACTTCTGCTGTCTGAGCTTTGCAATTACTGTATGGAGTCATATTTCCGCTCCCTCCAAGCGTTCTGTTCCAGCCATGCTACCAAAGCCATGAATTTCTGGAATTACATGGCAGCTGAGCTGAGTGTGTCACTGTCAGTGGATTTTGGTAGTTCCCTTTGAAGGGCAGTTCTCATTTCCCTCCAGCATCCCTCACAGAGAGCATCCAGGGACCAAAATCCGCGCATCCCCCGGGACGCGTGTGCCATGGAACCTCTCAGGGTTGACTCCTCAGGGCTCCTCAAGGGAGCAGCTGCTGCTGGGCTGAGCTCCTGTCCTGCCCTGCTGATTAATGGTGTTTCCTTAAATGCCCCTGGCTGGTTGTGTTCCCACTATTCCCAGCTGGAGCCAACCCTCGCTCACTGAAGGTTTCTGTTTGTCAGCCCCAGTGCAGTGACACAACAAGAGTTCAGTTGACCTGCGCAGCTCAAACCGTTGTCACGAATTTTTAAAATACTTCAAGAGTGTGCTGAAACAATTCTACGAGCTCCTAAAACTTCCTGTCCCGTTTCTTGTCCAAAGTGAGTGTTTGCAGATGAATTTCAGCAGGATGTGGCAGGAGGGCTGTGCTCATCCCTGTGACTCTGTCACTTGTCCCAAAAATCCTGATGGTTTTCCTTGGCATTTTTGTCTCATTATTTCTCATGTTTGTATCCACCCCTGAGCCATGAAGGGGAAATCCCTGTCTTTATTATCCAGGTAACAATGGGATTACAGGTCTGTGAGGGGTTTTTTTGTTTGTTTGGGGTTTTTCTCAGTGTTGCATGACATGGTGCTATTAATGTTCTTACAGAGTAACAATGATGAAAGAGGAAACTGCACTCCAGTGGCAGGTCACCCCCAGGTTAAAAGAGGAAAAAAAAAAAGTATTCTCTATCATAATTGCCTACCATAATGAAGGAATAATGCCTGAACATTAATGTCAAGCATTTTGCACTGAGTTGTCATCTGAAATATACCTGGAACAAGCCCAAATGTAGACAACAGGGTAAGATGCAAAGTTATTTACACAAAGATAAAAGTATATGTGGAGGTAAAGGAGTTACAGACTGTGGGCTAGAAACAAATTTAAATTCTGTGTCCTGTTTGAGCCTTGGAGTTTACATTATTCCATCTGCTAAAACTCATAAGCAACTGTCCTGATCTCATGAGCTTTATAATATCAAAACAATTTTCACAATCAATATCAAACTAGTCAGATTTTTGGTTTTTCTCTCTATAAGCATTTACCAGATTTTCTCCAGGTTTTCCCCTAGTGTATAAAAATGTGAACACAGTGAACACAATGTTGACACACAGAGAAACACGATTTGTTTTCTTTAAGATAGGTAAACTTTCAGAGAGGCTGCCTGAAGAATTCTGTCCGCAGGAAATAATCATTTCTACATACCTGGCACTGTATAATTTAATGTTGTTTTCCTTTGATTCATGTAAAATACAGAGGAATGGCAAAGGTTACCTGTGTGATCCAATCTGTTGAAAAAAACAAATTCTATTTGGCTGTTTTACCCCAGGATGCTCTTGCTGGTTGGTGAATGCCCATGTTTTTCCTTTTTATTAATGAAAATATTCAAAAAGCTGAAAGAAAATTTATATTAGTCTCATTAAGGTACCTTTCAGGCTCTAGCCATGTGGACTGAATTAGGGAAGAGTATTTTTGTACTCCTGGACCACAAAGGAAATGAGTTACACTCGACTGGGCAATGAAATGATCTTCAGAGAGCAGTATTGGGCTGCAAATGTAAAGATCATGCATAAAACTTCAGAGGAAAAAAGAACCTCAGTCGTCTGGTTTGGGTTTGGTTTGGTACCAGAAGAAACCCTCACTTTAAACATGAAATATCGTGAAACACTTCACTCTTTTCTGAGAGGCAAAAGCTTGAATTCTCACAGGTCTAGTTCAGATTCATCACAAGTTCTGCTGGTTGGCTGAATCCAATTCCTCCAGAAATGCAGGTGCGAACTCCAAAAAAAGAGATTTTTCTATGCAAAATGTGTGGTGTTTGGTGTTAGAAATGAGTTCAGGGAGCCAGTCTCTCAGCCTTCCATGATTTCCAGCTCCATCTGGGCCTGCAGGGGCAGTGCCATGGATTTGATACAATTGTGCCTCTTTGAGAGGTTATTTATTTATTTGGTGGGGCATTGGAATATTCTGACTGAACCCACAGCTAAAGCTGCTTGGGGAAGCAGCAGGGAAAAATCCCTGTGGATTTTTAATATACCTGAAATATCTGGTGCATCTGTATGTCCATGAATTAAAATATTCTAGTTTTGAGGAAGATAATGTGTATCATCTTCATTACTGTTTTATAGAGTATTACCTTCTCCAGAAGCATTATCACTAAAAAAAATTAAAAGTAATTTCGTATTTAAATACAAATATTTAGTTGCGTTCAGCTCTAAATGTTTCATTTCTTCAGCTAAAATTTAATTTATTATAAGAAGAACTTTAAACAAGCTAAAATTGCTATTTGCAAAAATAACCACCCTGATTAGATTAAAATCACAATTTCTCAATTTGCCTGTGGAAACATATTAATGCAATGGATTCTGTTCTGCACTGAATGACAGACAGATTGATGTGTCAACAGAGAAAAGAGTTACAACCATCAACGTGTCTCTCATTGTTTGACAGTGATTTACTACTGTCCAAAAGTCTGTTAGCTCAACTTTCAGACTGAGTTATTCAGACTTTTTCCGAGGTGTCACCCCCTCAGAGACATTGTCTGTCAGCCCCTGCTGCTGCAGGGGACCCCAAAGTCCTGTTGGAACTTCTCCTGTTGCAGGGACAGCCTCCAACTCAGGGTGAAGATTTGGGGTTTTGAATGTCTCTGTTGGAAGCTCAAAGCTGCGTTTCATTTTTATAAATTGATTTTCAGGTCTGAAAGGCGCTTTTTAATATTAAATGGAAAATCCTGGTGAATGCCCGAATTCTGTAAAATCAGAAAATTTCTAATACAGGGGTGATCGAGGCAACAGAGATCATGGAGATGCAACATCTGCACATTTTTTAATGAATGGGCAGCCCAGGATTTGATATGGAATTAATACAATTTTAATACCTAAATATTAATCCCTGTGGTTTTATATCCCATAGTTTAGCTCAGGCAATGGGGAAAGCCTTCAGATCCCAAATCCTTGCTGATTCAGCTGGGAGATTCCCTTTTCCTTTCAGCTGTTTCAGAATCAAAGCATTAATTTTTCTCTGTGTTATCACTGGATTTTCAGAATTTATTGCATTAGAATATTTTCATTTACCATTGATAATTTTGTCTTTCCAATTTTAATTGTGTCTACCATTATTTATGATCTCATAAAATAACTTGCTGTTGATTTTAATACAAAGAAAAGCTAATCTTTCATAGCTGGTTAGTTCAATAATCTATTTGATCGCCTTTGTCACTCTTCCAAAATAGCTTGGAAGAAGTGTAGACTGCACTAAAAAGTAAATTTTGCAATATAGACTCATCAGAGTAGGAAGTTGCTTGCCTTCATTCCTAGTGTCATAAAGAAAATAGTGCAAGTACTGTTTTCAAACTTCTACAATTAATAACTTTAAAGCTATTTAAACACCTTGAAAAGGAAACAGTAATTTTGATCAGAATGGACAAGGCTGCAATTCTGTCTTTGGATATTTTTTCTCTATTATTTTGGTAAAACTAATATATCCAGATTAATGGAACACCTCCCAGCCTAGTTTTGTGCCTGTGCTTTGCTTTTTCTAAGCTAGGTTTGACCAGCCACCACATTTTTCACTTCTCTTGGAAACCCATTGTGTCCTTGGGCCCTTTTTCAGCCACGTGACTGAATTTTCACAGTATTTTTCTATAATCTGTGTTGGCATTAGCAAAGGACATCCTTATGTCCCTGACTGTCTTGGCTTGAATACGTGCTGATAATTATATTTGAATTGAGAAGTAAATTTAAGGGTTCAATACATACAGAGTTAACAGTGACTTAATTCTTGTTTGCTCTGTTGCCTGCTCTTAAAAATTGGTTGGTTTTTAATGAAATAATTTGGTGTTTGAATGGAGCACTTCAGGCCATCATCTGAGTGTCAGTGTTCTGCACACAGAGCTTTCAGGGGTGCTGAATTGGGTGTTTCATTCCTGGAGCACGTTCATTTATGTGATCTGCAGCAGTTGACAATTCTGAGTTTAGAAGAAAGCTGGAATAGCCCCCGAGAATATTGAATTCTCAGGGAGGGTAGGGCTGTTGAATGCTTGCCATTAAAAGAACTTTAAAAATAGCAAAATATGTATGAAGGTTATGTACATTTGAAATGAACAGTTTATGTTTGGAGGGGGAATTCAGAACTGAGTGAAATGTTCCTCAGGCTGCATCCTGTGATCACACTCAGGCACAGCACAGAACGAGGAGCAGTGTCCAGCACAGCCCCAAAAAATCTTACAGGCGAAATTTTACAGCTTGTTTGTTGTCCAAAGCCCCAGCATCAATTACTGTGACAAAACACGGTCTGAAGCAGGAATTGGTGTTTCCCTCACACGGAATTGATTCTATTGTAATTCCGCCCATCCCATCTGCCAGAGCAAAATCCAAAGTTTACAATAGCACATATGTGACCTGAGCATTGTGTTTCTCCTTTAATGGGCCTCATTGTGCTAGAAAAACAATTCTTTTGTGATGTAGTTGTCCTAGTAACTCTCAGGGCTTTTTATTAAATAATGTGCATCTTATCAAAAGCATTAGGTGATAGCATCATGTTCCAAATCAATGAAATTTTGAGGGAAAATATGTATAATTTCAGAACACTGAAGATTCTCAAGCAACTTTGATTGTGCATTGAGTCATATTTCAACCAAACCTCAGGGATCCCCTTCAGGGGCAGCTCAGCTGAGGAACAGCCCCAGGATCACTCTGGACCCTGTAGTGAGGTTTAATCAAACCTTAATTTCATTTCCCATCTTCAGACCACAGTTTATTCAGTTCTAGGGGATAAAAAGTATCTATTCCTGTCTAAAATCTGATGTAATCTGTTTGATTTTTTTTTCCTCTTTGTTTTATGGCTGTTGGATTCCTCAGTAATAATGCTGGAATACTGGGCCAAGAGGAAAAAAAAAAAAGAGTTATAAACTCTTATTGTACCAAATTACATTTTGTGTTGATGATTTTTGTTCTGTGTTAGTTATTCACTCATATCACACACGTGATAACACAACAGAGGAATTCAGTTATTCTACATCCCTGACACAAACTGACAAACTTCCAAGACATTCTTCATTTTTCAGGTTCTTTATATTTTTTACCTACATGCCAGAAATCTTCAGATTTCCTGTATTCTTTAGAGCAAGAATAAACCTCAGGTGTGTTTCAGAAGTGATATGGAGCCAAATATTCCAAAGTTGGTGCTAGACTTGTAGGCATAAAAGCCACTGCAACACTCAGTTTTCCCACAGTGCAATTTGAAAATTAATAAGGATTTGATAGATATTTATTGTCAGGATCTCTTGGCTTAAACATATTAATTTTTTTTTTAATATATATTAGTGTCCTGCCAAATCTTTTCCTTTGACTCTCTCTGCTTTCTGTACTTTAAAACTATTGCCTAGGGACTTTTCAAGGGAAACAGACTTTTTTTATAAATTACCAGCAAAAAGGGTAAAATTTGGCATTAAATTAAAAGACAATAAATCACTTTTTTTGCTGTTACATTAATTATCATCAAAGGTTTCATTAACTGATTTCTTATCAGCAAAGTCAACAACAAAATTGGAAACTGGACAATTTTCTCCCATTATCAAAAAAGAAAACATTTTACAGCCCCTTTTTTCTCACTTTGTATTTTATAGAGGAATGACTACAGCATGCTGATTGGACTCAAAAGTCTTCAAATCTCTTCCTGCCTTCTTTGTTTCAACTGGAGTTGAAAATTGTGATATCAAAAAAAATCTGTATGTTAGTCTGAGACCATCTGAAAATAGGCTCCTGTAGATTATTAATACAGAAATACTGAGTTTAGGATGATGTGACCATTTTAAATAAGCTTTCTTTTTTCAATAATTATCTAATAATTATTTAATAATTCAGTAATTATCTAATCATCCGTAATTACTCTTCTATCTGCTAAACCTTCCTTGAAGTTCAGGTAAAATTACTTTAAATAACCTTATTTGAGTTGAAAATATTTGCCAGCTGAAATTTCAGCTCAGCTCTACTGGAGCATTTGGGCTGCTCAGTAGCCATTTAAAGGTGAAAAAAACCCCAAAACCCACAAAGCCTTTTGCTGTTTTAGGAATTTTTCTGGTTTCCTTTCCCAAGGGGGGTTCAGTGGTCATGGTAAGAGGGGTTTTCTTGCTCTTGCTGAGCTCCTTGTGGTGCCTCTGGAAGGAGGGAAGCTTTGGGAAGAGCAGATTCCCTGGATTTAATTCCATAGCACGTGGCAGCATTCCTAACACAACTCAGGAGCTGATGCAAGAGGTCTGCAAGGTTTGTGGGCTGTAATTATCCCGAGTAATTTAAGAATCCATTTACCTTCTGCAGATGGAGATACAGTTTAATCAAATACAGTGTAAATCAGCCTTTATTAGGCACATTCTGTTGGCTATTATGGAGGTGTTAACGTTTGAAATGCTCCTGTATTAAAATGCTTCCCAGGTGAACAGGCACAGGTTTCAATTGTAAAACAGAATTTTGAAGTAATGACCAACAAAGGGATTTTTCTTCAGAATTTGTGCTACTTTGAGCAAAGTCTCTGGATATTTGCAATCCACATACTGTGGTCACTCTGTGAACCAAAATCTTTGGAAAATAGTTACTGAAGTACCGATTTGGTCAATAGACAACCAACAACTTTTGAAGCTGAAAATTTGCAGCAATGCATTTTTATATTAAGATAACAGTTTCCAGATTTGCTTTTAATTACTTCAAGTGAAGGAATGCACATCCAAGTTCCTCCTGTAAATCTTTGGTTGTGAGTTGAGATCTATTTCAATATTTTGCTAGAGAGCTTTAGTTCTGGGAAATTCTGTATCAATATTATTCTTCTTTGGGGGGAGGGGTTTAAGATGTATAAGCTTTGTGGATTTTTCTCATTAATGAAGTTAATGAGAGAAATTAATGCAAATGAATTATCCATATTGCACTTTAAGGCAGCCCAAGCTCCACGGCAGATCTGCAGTAGTGAGGTGATTCTGCAGACCAGCAACAAAGCTGGGCTGGTGTTTATGGAGTCCTGTGTTATTAGGAGGAACCTTTGCTCTGCACTTATGACTAAAAACATGATTTTCTAATATATTTCTCAAATATAAGAGGATCTTCCTCAAAGGCTCAAGTCTGCAGAGGCCTGTGGTGACCTCAGGCACCAGGTGCAGCTCTTTCATGGCAGCTGCTTTGGCTGTTAAGGGGATATTCCCATCATGAATTCCAAAACTTTGTCTATGGACAATCTGGTGGGAATGTTAAGTGTTGGGATTTGACACCTTTGTGACTCAGAATAGCTTTAATACCCATTTTTTCAGCACAGGGAATAGAAAGTTCCTTTAGTCCTTTGAGGATCCAGTCTTTGAAGAAGGATTATACCTGTTTTTATGGGGAATAAATCCAGCCTGGAGTGTCTCAGCTTGCATTTACTGCAGAGTTCTGTGTTTAGTGACTCAAACCAGTATTTAACGTGCTCAGTTATCCCCTGGTTATAGCAAAGGCACTTGTTCAGTGGGTCAGGTGAACTGGGCTGGGCTCTTCCTGGTTCCCTGGACACAAAAGCCATGGAAAATTGTAAATGGCAGCCCAGGGTGATGATAATGAGAGTGACCAGGCCCAGGGAGAAAAGGTGGAATGAAGAATAACAACAGAATAACATCCAATGCACCATGGAGAGGTGCATTCCATTTCCATATGATGTATTTAAAATTGAATCGTGGGTGCAACATGAGCAGGCTTTATTCTCAAAAGCTAAATGCTAATCATCAGCTCTGGTAGATTTATCTATTAGACACTGCCCTCTAGATTTATGGTAATTGTGAGTTTGGCTTACTCTGAATCTTGAGAAAATAATAGAAATGGAAGGAATGCCAGCTGGCCTTTTTGTTCCAAGGAATTAAAAAGAAAAGGAAAAGCAAGCATTTGTTGGGGCTGATAGTTGTTTACTTTCTGGGCAAAAAGCAGCATCTAATTTCCATTTCTACATCCCTCCCAGGGCTGGTGCTTTCAAGCTTCCCCGTGTAAAAGGAGTGGAAGTAGTTTCTCAGTTAATAAGTGCCACTACTGGGTTTCCTGGGTAAAAATGAGAGCTTTGAGATTTGCCCTGTGGTGTCCTGCTGGAGTTTGCCCAGTTTGGGATTTGATGCTGCAGTGGGAAATGCAGACCCCGTGTGCCCCAGGCACTCTGAGTTAGTTGTGAAGGCAGTAAGT
Organism: Poecile atricapillus; assembly: GCF_030490865.1. Lineage (NCBI taxonomy): Eukaryota > Metazoa > Chordata > Aves > Passeriformes > Paridae > Poecile > Poecile atricapillus. Next base: position 16,512,456 of record NC_081260.1, on the reverse strand, counting down.
GCAAACTGGGAACCCTTGCAATAAAAAACTTCACTCCTGCCATGCCAAAAATAAAGGTACAGGGTCAAATCAAAGTAAAATCTTCCCTTTTTTAATGCTGATACTGCCAGTGATAATTCAAATAGAAATGGCAAATATTTTCTAGATTGAGGGTTGGCCTTTCTGTGCATTGTTATCTGTGTATGAATCAATGATTTTGTGTAACACTTTACTGAGTAATTAAATATTATATTTAATATCTTTGTTGCATAAGTTTGTTTAAATTACCAACTTTTGGGCAGTTCAAACACTTCTGTGTTTTATAGGTAAATGGCCAGTGTGAATATCCTCAGTTGTCCTGAATTAATGAAAGATTTACAGCTCCTCATTTTTGCAAATGACACTGAAAACAGATTAAAGAGTGTCAGATAGGGGAGCTGTGGATACTGGAAAACAAGGACAGGGAAATGAAACTTAGTTCTTTCTGAAAAGCTAAGAAGGAACTCAGGCTATGAATATTAAGGTCCTAAAATAAGATGATGATGATAATAATAATAATAAAAAATAAAAATAATAATAATAATAATAATAATAATAATAATAATAATAATAATAATAATAATAATAATAATAATAATAATAATAATAATAATAATTCCCTCTTACATGGCAATGGATTAAATTCAGCTGCTCTCAGGGATGACTCTGTGATCTGTGTAAGAAGAGGGGATAAAACCCCATCATTTCTTTTAGAGCACCTTGAAACCCGACCCTGTCAGTGCAACTAAAATCTTGTATTTTTAGTAGAATTCACTCTGCTTCTTTGCATCCCATCCTGTTCGAAATTAAAGAGATCCTGAGCTGCTTTGTTTTGAATAATGCACTGGATTCTGGGTATTTTTCATGCTTTCATTGATATTTATTGCAATTTATTAATCTACATTGCCCATGAGGACTTGGATTGAAAGTCCAAAGATTTTACATGCTGTGAAATTGCCTCCTGCTCCCACCCTGCCCTCGTGGCATTGGATCTTCTTTTGTGTCCCTCACAACATCTCTTTCAGGAGGAATTTCATGGGTCTTTGAGATTTTTGGGTTTTAAAGCTTTCAACTGGCCTGGCATGCTTGCAGGATTTAACACTAAACAAATTCTGTAACTTTTTTTGTCAATCTCCCAATTATTTCTTCCTTCAGGTGAAATACAAATAGAGTTGAGCAGCAGATTAAAGTGTTGCTGAAGGCTCTGATCCTCTGCCATCATCCTCAGGAATGTTGTACACGTGTTTTTGCACAACAAAACAAACATAAAACCCTGAATATGTCATTTTTTTCTTGCATACTTCTTGAAAAATGCTTTTTCTATGGTGCAGTCCCAAAGAAAGCCTTTACCTCCTGTCTCTGAAACTATTCCATTAGCAGCCTTTGCTCTGTGACAAAATGTTTGTCCAAGGAGAGATAAGGGGTTTTTTTTTGTAAAGATTGTTTATTGAGAAGGAAAAACAAAGCAGTAAAACAGAACACATAAAAAATGAAAATTGCCATATAGTTTAATGAATATTTTGTAAAAATCATTTTCTATTCTCCTACAAATTCATGATAGCAGCACTGCTGGCTGCTTGTACATGATTTATCATGTCAGATTATATTGCAGCAAGCAGACTATCTACCCTTTGACCTTGAAGACTCCTACTATGCTGCAATAAATTTTGGGTTCTTAAAAGCAGCGAGGCAAAATTCTCTTTTAGACAGTTACTGAGCTTAAATACCTTCAAAAGGAGAGTAATTTCTTTTTATTCTGCTTTGTGCTAACAGATAATATTTTGTCGTTCTGGATTTACGTGGAAAAATATTTGGGATTTTTTGCATCTCTGACTTGGTGTGTCTGCAGCTAAATGTCATTTTCAGCACAAGCATGTGAACCATGTTAACAGAGCTTTTCCATGACAGTGCTTGCTGAGCTGTGAAAAATGTGAAGTTCTCGGTGCAGCCTCGTTCAGAACCTGATTTTTTTTTAAATATTTCAGCTTTGTGAGAAACAATTGCCGTGGGATGAAAACCTGGGAAGACACCTTGTGAAACAAGGAGCTCGTTTGGTGTGAATGTGTTCCTACACTCAGGAGACCTGGAACCAGAGCTTCCCTCCAGCCCAGCACTTCACCTTTACCCACCAACCCACAAAATGGTGTCAGCTGGCTCCAAAAATACCTAGAAAACTAAAATAGACACAGTTTGTTGAAACAGAAAATATTAAACTCTCAGTATTTCCTTCTGTGGGGTCAGTGGTTTCCTCTCAGGCTGTTGATTTTTGCAGAATCCCAGCATGGTTTGGGTTGGAAAGGACCTCAAAGCTCATCCCATTCCTTCTGCTATCCAATTTAAACCTTCTCTCCATCAGCTTAAAGCCATTCATGCCCACTGTATGACTATTTTCATGTTTTCTGGACTGTGTATCTTTGAGATCTCTATTTGTCAAATTGAAGCTGATGAGTGGATCCAAAAGTCTTGATGTTGGGGGAAGGGCCGGGTTGTTTCCAAAGAGGGGAACAAAACAAAACCAAACAAAAACAAACCAAAAAAAAAACAAAAAACCCCACACCTATCCCTAAAGTGTATTTTAGGGAAACAGGGAATTTGTGATGTAGTTGAAAGGACCCAAGTAGGCAGTTCCCACTTTTTCTTTTTCCCATAGAAATATGTATTTTGCTCTCCAAAACCTTCAAAACCATACTCTGCAGAGCCTGTCTGCAGAAGATATATCTGCTAAATACAGGTTTTATAAAGATTCTGTTACATAAAGAGTTCAATGTTGTGGGGTTTCCCTCTTCTGTTCTTTAATGTGGTCCTTAAACTCTTCCACCTACGTAATTAAGCTTGCTCTTGTCTCAGCCTGTTTAATCACAGGAATTTTAGGCTAATGACACCTCATCCACTGGTGAGCCCAAATTTCATGGCCACTTTATTCTGCTTGGTGGTAAAGATATTGAAAAGACTCTTCATCCACGGATAAAAATAAGTAAATGATACAGATCTCTATAGAGCGAGGTAAATTGTGCCCTGGAGCACTCAGAGAAGCTCCAGCTCCAGGAATGTTGACTTTGATCCTCAGGAATGGATCTGTGCAGAGGAGGGGTCGTGGGGAGAGCTGTGAGGTTATGGAGTGGCTGCATCGTTAGTGTAAATTAATTAACCATTCTGCAAAGGTGTGCAGCGTGTTGGCCCAGCAGAAGCCCACGTGACAAAGGCAGTGACAGTTTTGGTCTTCAAGTCATTTTTTCAATACTGAATTAGAGGAACCTCCTGTGAAGGAAAAAGGAATTTCAATTTCTGTGTCACTTCTGTCATTCAGATAATGAAAACTGAATGAAACTTATTGTAACTCAACCACAGAAAACATTTATTCTGAAAATGCCTTTACATGAAAATCGACCTGGACATTTAAAGCTGGAACTTTCCATTCTTTACCATGTGAAGATGAAGAAATACACGCTTTTTCCTTTCTTTCTTTTCTCATTTTACTGAGGACTTACCTTTTATTCATAACATCTTAAAGCATGCAGAATTCCTTATTCAGTACTAAGAGAATTGCCAAAATCAAACCCAAGAATCAATATTTATTATTATTACTATTACTATTATTATTATTTTGAATTAATATTATTACTACTATTACTACTATTATTACTATTATTACTATTATTATTATTATTAGTATTTTGAATTACCCTTTCAGTGAAGAAATATCATTACTGGAAAGATTACTTTAAAATGAAAAGCAGGGAAAAAAAATCCAGTCATAAAAATTTCATTGAAATTATTATAAAGAGTAAAAATACAAATATTAAGATGTATAAACTAGGCTTTATGTGTAAAACTCTCATATGATAAATAGTAAAGAATGAAGCATGAAATATTAAGAGAAAGATGATGAATTTGTAGCACAGTGACATCACCTATGGAGGAGTCCAAGGCTTTAATGCAGGCTCAGATGCTGATTTTTATTTACTTTAAGTGTTCATTGAGTGCAGTGTAAAACAATTGAGCAGCTCTAATTTCTGAGCTAGCAATGGTAATCCAATGAAATACCTCATTGATTGGGACACTGCCTCTCCTTATTATTCCTTCTGCTCTTCATGGAATTTTAATTTATTTCCTCTGCGCTGTCACACCTTGAGAGAAGGAGGAGAATTTAATTGTTCAGGCTTTCCCTTGAACTGGAAGAAACATTTTCCTGCAGCTCTGCCCAGGACCCACAGGCAGAAGCTTCAACACTCACCTGATAGAAGGAGCTCCAACTTTTTGCTGCACCTTGAGGAATTCTACGTTGATTGAAAAGACCCACACGTGACCTGAGTTTCTGTTTTTGCCTAGCAAATATTAGGACAAAATATGTGAGGCACTTCAATGCTGACCGAGTATTACAGTGGGATTCACTTAGCAGAGAATTTTACATATGTTAATTTGCAGGAAAACAAAAAGGAAGAATTCTCTGTCATGTCTGTAAGCAGTAACAGAAAATACCTTTACAAATGGTAGTGGATTTAGGGAACTGCTGGATTTTAATTTACTTTCAATAATTCATTAGCATGCACTTTAACCTTAATCTCCAGTCCCCACAGAATTCATGTGCTGTGCCAAACGAGGTTTCTCATAAGCAAAATTAATTTTCTACAAATAACTTCCCTATTTTTCCTGATTCAGGAGCACCAGAAGGTAGCACAGCTTTGGTGATTTGATCTCGATACATGAGATTTCAGCACTTGCTTTAGCCGGTATTCTTGTGTATTGAATTTTCATTTTTAGACTGCTTAAATATTGGGTGTGACTTCGAGAAGGATATGATTCATTTTGATGGAACAGCTTCTAGGTATCTGTATTGGTGCTTATTAATTACTTTAGCAGAAGTGTTTTGTTCCTTCAGTTCCTCTGGAGGATTAAATACCACATAACATATGTTAGATTTTGGCAATCTTATGTTTACAGAAGTTTAAAAAATATTTTGAGCAGTTGTGCATGAAATTATTTAATATCCCTCATGAGAGGAAACGTTAACAATGTTAAACCCAAATACAACTACTTTCTATGAATATTTTTTTCATATCTCGTGAGAAGGTGCTGAATGGAATATGAAATATCCACATTTTGAGCTCTGGAAAATCAAGCCAACAATGATACCTGAACAGAAATATTAAGGGAGGAAAATGTACCACTAAAAACAGCTGAAAATAACACATATTGGCCCAGTTACAGTCCCTAAGCAGGAAAAAAGCTGAGTTTGTATCAGAAGCATATCTAAGTCAAATATCTGAGAGTCAGATTATTGTACAGAAACACAAACACATTGAGGAAGTAGCGAGTTCTTAAATTTTCTTTATTTTCTTCGGTTTTGTGTCATTATAGAGATGATGACACATCAGAAGCTAATTGCTAAATTAAACAGAAATGGCCTCTGCAGGAGAATTGGGAGTTGTCCTTCCCCAGCTGGCACAGCATTGTCTTCCTCTGGAGTGAGCTTTTAGGAACTGGGGAAAAGAGAAGTTTCTCCTTCTGTATCAAACTTTGGGATCACACCTTGCTGCTCAGCTTCTTCCTTTCTCCTCCTGTTACACCCACTGCTGGCTCCAGAGGGGACAAAACTCTCCAGAAGCAGAAAATTTTCCTCTCTGCCCTCTACTCCCACCTGGGTTCCCATAGGGATGTTGAGCTGATCCCATCACCACCAAGACTGATGACTCCCCTTCCCAACATTCCTTATTAATTTGGGAAGTCAGATATACAGATGAGTAATTTGCATCCTCCTGCCAGCAGCAGTTCACACATAATTATCTGATTTAATTTCATGCTTTCTGCTGCTGCAAAGAGTTCACTTCACTGTTTCACTGCTGCCCTTTTTCCTCCACCCAAAAAAACCCTAAATATCAGAAATTTTTGGAACCTACTTTTCTCTGTACTCATTTTTTTCCCCACAAATTCATTTTATTTAGGAGGACAATAAGAATTTCTGAGTGCTGTTTTCTGGTTTCACACTGAAGTGAAGAAGGATTTTATTTGTTACTGCTGATTAAGATTCACTTACTAATTAAAACCCAGTGTGAACCTCTAGAAGAAGAGAGCACCTGGAATTGGCCTTCCTGCTCTGACTTTTTTTATGTCTCTTTTATCCTCATTCTCAGAGATGGTTCAAAGTACAGGCAGAGTGAATATCCACCTCTTTTATCCACAGCCATTTCTAGGACTGCTTTTTGGACTGTTCTTTGCAGACAGAAATCTTCAACATGGGAAGAAAAAGCTCAGATGTTCCTCACTGGATAGATGTCCCTGCACAGTGAGCAACAGGTGGCAACTGAACCAGGATGGGTAAAAAATAAGTGAAAATATTCCACTTATAAAGCCTCTTCTTGCCCTTGTCAAGAAACTCCCTGTTTCCTTTCTTGTGTTTTCTCTGAGCAGCAAACTCTGAGAAAATATCAAAAAAACCTTTCTGCTCCCAGGTCTCCTTCTCCAAACCACCCAATTCCCTCTCTGCCCCTGCCTCAGAGGTGAACCTTGTCCACAAGAAAAACCTTTTATGACTCTCTAGAGGTCTCTTTCTAAACTGTCCTAACTGGGCCAAGCACCAAATTCCAGTGACAGCTAAAATGCAGCTTATCATTATTATCAAACTTATTCCTGTACCCCTGAGCACCAACCCCATCCCCCAGCAACCCAGCAGGAAAGAGAAACTCACTTCAAATAACTTCATTCTATTTTTATTTCTATTTTTATTTTTATTTCTACTTCTATCTATTTCTATTTCTATTTCTATTTCTATTTCTATTTCTATTTCTATTTCTATTTCTATTTCTATTTCTATTTCTATTTCTATTTCTATTTCTATTTCTATTTCTATTTCTATTTCTATTTCTATTTCTATTTCTATTTCTATTTCTATTTCTACTTCTGTTTCTACTTCTATTTCTATTTCTATTTCTATTTCTACTTCTGTTTCTACTTCTATTTCTATTTATCACTGCAATCAGCGACCTGTGCTTGTGGAAAATACCATCAGCAGCTGTAACACGTCACTCTCCTGTTGTGCTCTTATCTATGTGATCTTAAGCAAAAAAGGGATTTTGCTCTATATATTCTTTTGACTTTCCATAGCACTGAAATGGCCTCTTTAAATCAAACACTCCCCTTCAGAGGAGTGATTTTCTTTGGCAGATTCAACGCTGTTCTGCTTTGTCAGGATAAGTCTCTCCCTTCCAAAACTCTCCTGGATGTTTGTTGCAGAAGTAACTGTGCCAGAACTTTGAAGAACTCTAAAAATGAAAGCTTGAATTGACATTTTACTTGGGAATATCATGACAAATTCCCACTCCTTAAAAGCAGTGGTGCTCCTGTTTGGGCTGTCATGATGGAAGGGGATAAATTTCTGTATTTAGGTGACTCACTGTGAGTTGTCAGAAATTTGAACATTCTGTGTTCCTTAAAATAATTCAAAATTGGAAAAGCAGATTTGCAGAAAACTGGCAATACCTGAGTGGACCTCTCCATAGATTCTGATATTAAACTGTGGGGAAAAAAATCCTGCTGTGGATTTTCTGTGTGATGTTTTCCAAAATTGCTCCAGATTGTGTTATGTATTGTTTATCATTAGAATGTGATCAGAAGGAGTTGCAAAGGTCTATTGAATCTGAAATGCAAGAGTGAGATTGTCATAAAAAAATTCTATAAAATTTCAAGTATTTTTAATTGGTTTTGATTCCATTCATCTTTTTTTTTTTTTTTCTTCTTCCATGTGAGTAATATTCTCCAGCTGTGCAATCTCTCAATCAGGTCTTTGGAGAGCACAAAAGAAAAGGCAAAACCAAAGCAAGCAACTTTCCCTTTTGGGCACATTTTTGGTCATTCAACACAAAATTTTAATTGTTCTGGCTGTACAGGGAGATCTATGATAAAATGAGTGATAAAAGAAAATTCAGATTTTTATCTTATTGCTAAATTAGATAAAACTTACTGAAACCAAAGACATCATTAGACTTGAACATTTCTTCCCCCAGTCCCTCAGGGAGGCTGTTTGAGTTTTCCTGAGGAAAAATTATTCTTTTTCCCTATATAAAGCACTTGGAGCTGTCCCTTGAGTTGTCTTCATGGGTTTTGGAAAGATAAAGCTGCGAGTGTTGGATTTCCCGCAAACGATCTTGGATGAGGTTATTTTCCAATTTAGGGGGACTTTTTTGGCTTTTGTTCTTTGGCCTTCAGGAGGAAAATAATTTGTAGACAAACATGTGCACCTGGTGCTAAAACAATAGGTACAAATGCATTTACAGAGAGGATGGGACTGCAGCCCTCCCAGGCTGGGTTTCCAGGAAAGCACTCAGCCATGCCTTGCTCCATGCCAGCAAAATCCCTGCTTTGTTTTCTTGTTTGCACTTATGACGACTTTCCCCCCTTTTTTCTCTTTTTTTTTTTTTTTTCACATGGAAATTAATTCCAAACAGCACACACAAACAGTGGTGCAAGTTTTAAATGCAAAAGACAATCTTGAATGAAATAAATTTGCTTTCCCCTGAAACAGTGTAAATCTTATTTTCAGGGCAAAAAAATGCTCTTTGTTTATTCTGCTAGAAAAAAGCAAAATCTTCTGAAGTTATGTGTCAAGGAGGCTGATATTGTGGAAGTGATTGAGGCTAAAGAATGATGATATCAATCCCAGAATTATAATTTTGTCTAAAAAATTTGAAGGAAATTACATTAGCAGCCTAACACAGTCCAGCACTGCAGCTGCAGGTGTAATGTTTTTATGCATTGAAATAAATTCAAGGTGAACATTGTCAGACCATTAAAATTATTTTAGGTATTCTGAATATAACATCAAATAATTTTACACCAGAACTTGAATATTGATCTCCTTTGTTTTCTGCATTTACTTTCCTATCCTATCTATTTACCTCCAGCCGAAGTCTTACCCAAAAAGCTGAGTGATATGAAATTCTGGTTGGATATTATTTAGAATATTTTCTTATGTTTTCATTTTCCCTTTTTCCTGAGCTGTAAAACAATTATTCTCAAAATATAATCAGACAAGTCTGGATGAAAATCTACCAAAAGGTATAAAAACCCCATGAGAGACATATGATGAGTGGGTGGGTTTTCTTCAGAGTCCATCTGTAAAACATTTTAGAAAAATGACATCCTACAAATCTTGGTTAGAGGGAAGGATTGAGTCTGAGATGTTCAGAGAAGATAGTTAATGGAATTGTGACAATTTAACTGGGATATGTTTCTGGGAACTGTGTATTGAAATCTCAGAAGATCAGGATGTAAGAAAATGAGAAGCACCCTGAGCAAAACGAATGAAAAAATAAAAGAAAAATAAAAGGTCTGGGCAGAATTAATTCCTTGAGCCAATGAAGTGTTTCAACTTCTATTTAAGTGACTTTATTGCACCACTAGTGAATTGGGAAGGAACTGTGGGTGAGAGACCCCAGACAGAGGTGTGAGATGAAGGGAAAGAAGAGTGGAATGTGTATTATGGGATTGCTACCAATTTGGAAGAAGGAACAAGAAAGGGAAAAGCTGGAATAAAACCTCGGGAGGGATGTGAGAGCAGGAGATCAGAGCTCCTGAAGGACACAGGGCAGGGCAGGAACACATCCCTGTGTCATGAGGGGAGGAGTGGGATGGACAGGGAGGGGAAACAGAGTTAAGCTGGGATGAGGAAATTGATCCTGCGAGTGTGAGTGGGGATTAATTTTGTTTGCCTGTGGGTAAAGCAGATCAATTCCTACAGCCTTGCTGTGGGTTGGATGGTGCTGCTGGTACAGGGGGAGCCATTTGAATATGTATGTCAGCGTGAGGGGAATTGACTTTGACTGGGCAAGACAAAGTGACTGAGAATTGATTTTTATTGTGGAAGGAAATTGATCCAGAGAGAGGGGGAAATCACTTTGATTAGTGTGTAAGGAGAGCTCCCACCGTGGTAGAGAACTGATGACAGAAGAAATGGACTTTGATTTTGGTCATGACACGATTCTGAAGGTGGTATTTGTAGCAGTAGATAAGTGCCCTCCATGAGATAAGATTTTATGTTCTGTTTTGTGGGATGGCACTAGTCAACTTCCATTCAGAAGAGCAGTAATTCATATTTGAGCCAAAAACACTCGTTATTGAAAGCAGCATTGACCAAAAATTAGAACTAGGAACTGTATCTTGAATCATTTCAGTATATTGACACTGTTAGTTACAAGCATGATGAACTTGTTGAATCCAAATTTTCAAGTTTTAATTTATTTTTATGCCTTTAAAAAGTTGGCGTGCTGATTTATTTAATGTTTCAGTTGCCATTTCCAATCCAAGGGAGGTCCATTTACGCAAGGCTGAAAACATCCAAAAGAAAAAACATAATTTAAGCAAGTTTACGACACTGCCAACCATTGTGTTGCTTTATATTTGGCACCTGGCAGAGATCTTTTCTTCCTGCCACCAGAAATTGTTTTAATGCTTGGATCTGGCTGGAAGACTCGCAGGTGGGATTCCTTCTCCAAGGAAAGGAGGGGATGGAGAATTCTGGGCCTGGAAAAACCAACTTCAGTTGTATCCTCATGGAAATCGTTTTCAGGTACCAGATGGGAAAAGTGACGTGGTTGAAGAGGAACAAATCATTCCTGGCCAAGCTGATTGATTTCTTTGCTAAATTAACAGCCTCTCTCTCTGGCCTCTGCTGATTACAGAATATTATTCCTCTGCTGGGTTTTTTGCTATGGAGTGAATATTGGTATTTCCTTGGACACTCTTGAAGAGAATGAGGTTTTAGTAACTGTTTTATCAGCAGATTTCATGCTGGGCTTTTTATTAACAATATTTTTCTCTAAGTTAATTTTTTAGTCCTTAATTGATCCATCACAAAACTTTAATATTCTTTTGCTATTACTTATCACCCACAGGTGCTCACTGAATTAAATACCCAGTAAAGACTTTTTTTTTTTAAGTTAACTGAAGTGACTTTCAGTTTCTGGGTGGAAAAATATATACAAATATTTAACTTTGGTCATATCTCAATCATGCCATCCTTGTTTTTAAGGGAGTGAATATATGGACAAGCAGGAGCAAGTCCAGCATCTTTCTTTGCCACTGGGTTGTAATGCAGGAAATTTCTGTACAGAGAGATTGTGGAAAGTGAGAATTCTTTAAGAGTTTATGAAATAAAAATGATAAAAAAAATTTTTGTTCTTATGCAGAATTTTTATGTCAAATATTTTGCAGAAAGCAACATCCGAGGCAATCAGAGTTTGTCCTTCCACAGCCAAAACCTGCCTGGAACCACAAGTATTAAAAAATAGATGGACAAAATTGTTTAAAAAATGCAGTGATGAGTAATCCAGAGAAATTCCAGTTTCTGTGCAGGTGGCTCATAAATACTGTCATTTGTCAGTTTTTGTCATTTGTCATTTTATTGTCAGGAATTTTGCTCTCTTTCTTTTTAATTTCCCTGACTAGACTTACTATCATTATTTTTGTCTGACAAAATTACCTTAGTCTGTTTTAAGAGGATAAAATATTTTATAAAATAAAATGGCAAAAAAATGTAGGGAACCTAAATACTTCAGTGCATATTTAGTGACTGAAAATCAAACAATTCACAATTATAGTCCAAGCTTAACTGTTGGCAGGTGAAGTGGTTTGTCATAGAATTACACTTATCTTTTAATGGGTGAGTTCAACACATCATAAAGATAATAAAGATACAAGGCAGTACATGCCAGTCCCAAGTTCAGGAAAGCTAAGGCAGGGCTAGTTTGAAACAAAAAGAGATAAAATTGAAACAAGCACTATGAGAAAGGAAATTATTCTTTTCATATAGGTTTTCTTTCATTAGGTAATGTATGGGATGAAATAGGAAATATATAGGATGTAATAAATCCCCAAAACAGCACAGAGATTTTTCTCGAACTTTAGGGGTCTGTGTGATACATGGTATTTTATAAATATTGGGTACTTAATTGTCTGTGTGAGAAATAACTGTTATTTATGGCCATTTTACATTTAAACTAAATTAGGAGCTGTAACCAAAGCTATCACTCCAGGGTTTATAAAGTAATGTCTGGATCCATGTGATGTATTTTAACCTATGCACATATCCATTTAAAAGGGGCTTTATCTCCTGCTTGACAATCCTTAATAACACAATAGACCACTCCTGTATCCCCTTTCCATCCATTAGTCAATATATCCACAGCAACCAGCAATAACCCAGCAGCAAAAAGCCTACTTAAGTTCTTTAAAACCTCCCACCTGAATTGCTGTAGCCAGGAAAAACAAATGGGCCCAAAAATCTGTGGCTACATTTTAAAATGTGCTGAGCACCTGCAGCTTCATCAAAGGATGCTGGATGTCAGCACTTAACAATTTAGCCCACCAAATTAAAAATATTAACCATGTGAATTCATAAAGGCTGCAGTGATCTGCGTCAGGGCTGGCGTTTTCCCAGGGATCCCTCCTCAGCTGGGGGTTTTAGCAGGTTATTTTTGGGTTATTTTTGCCACTCTACCTGGTTATTTTTGTGACTGCCTGCCCCTCACCTTGCTGGCCCTGCTGGGGGTACCTTGGCTCCAGAGCCTGCACCTGGGAGCTGCTTTGGGATCATCCCCAAAACCAAGAAAGTTTTTGCAGACCTGGTTTTGGGTGCAGGGTCAGCTCCTCACCCCAAATCACCCCAAATCACCCCAAATCACTTTTCCTTTCCTTTCCCCAAGACCTGTCTCTGTGTCCCAAGGAGTGCAGACAGAAACTGGGAAAAAAGCAGGGCTGATGTTTTTCCAAGATCCATCACCTTTTATATGTCTGTAGAGGGTAGCTGTGAGCTTGCATTTTTGTATCTGATTCTCAGAGGACATTAGGTCCTAATAAAAATTAATTAAATTAAAACCTCATAAATATGAGACTACAGTGCAGAATTGGAGGATCATGCTGAAAGGATTTACAGAACTCTCAGCTTTTTAGTGTTGCTCAATATCATATAAAAGGTTTGTTTCAATGTCACAGACCTGGGATTTTCCTGGAAATAAGCCTGTAATGAAATCCTTTATTAACTGCTCACAGTCATGCAGAAAAACAAGTATATTAAATAAGGAGAATATGTTCTGGGTTGGGGGTTAGTTTTTCATGCCGTTTTAAATTGAGCAGTCTGAGCATTTTAACAATCTTCCTACCGCTATATGACACCTTAATAATACTATTTAAAAGGTTTGAATTGTTATTTTTGATGCTGGGTCTAGAAACATGGATGTCTACCTCTCTCTCTGCCTCTCTCTATTTCTCTCTCTGTAAACATATCCCCAGTTTCCCAGCAGGTTCAAACACAGATGGCTGCCTTATTGCGACAGAAGCAAAAATGCTACATTAATGTTTAAAGAGATTAAAAATCCTCTTGGCAGCAGTGGCATATGTTACCAGTTAATTGTAGCACTGGAAGCTTCCCTGCTGTTTTAAAACATGGACTCATTTTACTTGCTTTCTGCAGAGCAGTATGAAATGTCAAATTTGTTGGTATAAGTTTTGAATCCAGTCTGACAAAAATGAGTCATTAAGACAATGTTGTTGTCCTTCTCTAACATAGTTTTCGAATCCAAATAATGTTCTGCTCCCATGCCAGCTCTGGCAGAAAGCTGGCTCCCTGCTCCAACCCAGCGATCATGTGCACACTTTATGGTTTCAGCAGAGGGCTTTGCCTTTGGAAGGCAGATTTTAGCTCTTCACCTGCATTATTTCCTCTCATTGTCATCCTGGCCAAAGCAGGCTGCTGGTTTAAATCACTTTAAAGATGTAATGGTGGCTTTTTGTGGCCCAGCCTCCAGCTGGAAGCAGAGCAGTCAAAGCCACTCGGTGACAGTGGTCAGGGATGAGCACTCTGCTGAGGAACATCACCCTTCCCAAATCCCTGCTCCCACACCAACAATCCCCCCAAATTCCTGCTCCCAGACCAACAATCCCCCCAAATCCCTGCTCCCAGACCAACAATCCCCCCAAATCCCTGCTCCCAGATCAATCCTCCACAGGGCACTGCTGACACTCTGCAGCTACTGCACGCTTCTTTCTCACTGGGCAAAGAAATAGGAAAAAAGTGTTGAAAACCTGAAAATGTCTGTCATTCCTTGCGTTAAATTCTGTTGCCATTATTGGAGATTATCCAGTTCCTCTTAAACCAGGGAGCAGCTGCCACATCAGATATACATTAGGACAAAACAAAGGATTTGGTCTTCCTAACTATCCTTTCAACCTCAAATTCTGTTAGCAGAGCACTTCTCCCTGAGAAAAGCTGGTGATAAAACTTTGTGTCCCTGTACTGATGTCACCTCACCCTGGTTAGAGCTGCACAGGCTTTATGGGGCTTAACTATTCTGGAAAGTAATTGTGGCATAAATACACTCTCATGTCGGGAAGGTAAACAAAACTTAGCCTCACGTATTGTCTGTGATCCTTTTTACTATTTGTTCTTTGCCATATGTGCACATTAGGTTTTACAGACAAGTAGATGTGATCTCTGCCCCTCGGGGGTTTGCAGTGGAGATTAAATATCACACGGAGATGAGACATTCTTGTTGGTATTCTCAGCAGGGAGGGCCAAGGGTAGGGTAGGCATGAGCTATCCTGGCTTGTCTGAAAAAGAGACTTTTGAAATCAAGGCTGAAGCACATCAGTGGGAGGGACAGCACAGCTCCTTCTCATTTCTTCAGGGGTTTCAGACTGCCCAGAACGCACCTGATACCAATTCCTGGCATTGATTTCTACATTTTGAAAAATCAGTGCAAAGCCAGCTGCTTTCCCCTGGTTTCTGATCAGTCGCACTGCTCCAAGTTCATGGTTCCTCCTCCTATTATTTTTTTCTCTCCTGATTTGATCATATATAGAATACAGACAGTGAAAAATATAGCTCAAGATGTGTAATTAAAGAACAGCTTGTTTGCTAACACAACAGGGGTTTGAATTCTCTACCATGGATTCCTGTCCTGGGAGGTTGATTATTACAGGACCCGTGCAAGTCACTGGGTTACAGAGTCACCAGAGGAAATTCTCTTCCCTGAGCATAAAAAGTTCTGTACTGACACAATTTACAGCTACATAAATTATATTTTGGTGCTAATTAATACAAGTCTTTCAGGATAGACCTCCAGAAATTAGCAGGAAATGTTACCTACTCCTGAAGGGTGGGGATTGAGCTGTTGTTTGTCACCCACTCTGTCTCCTGCTAATGGAAAAACCAGTGGTACCACGTTCTTGCTCAACTGAAACAGAACATTTATTCCAGATTGCAAACCTGATCATATCTCTGAGCTATTTGCAGCAGAGCAAACACACAAAACCCAGTAACACTGGCTACTTTCTAAGCATGAATAATAAATGAAATCTTCATATGGGACATTAATATTCTGGAACACTCGATTAAATCTTGTTTACCTCTTACAGCAACATTAGAATACACAAATTATATACCAGTGATCAAGTACTTGCAGAGAAAAAGATTTTGTAAAAATGATTTTAAATAAGAGATAGAATTTTTCTCGGCCCAAGCTGTAAACTGCTTGTTTCAACACTCAGTGCATATCACAACATCTACTTTCATAAAATACCTTATGAAAGACTGAATTGAGGGATTAATGTTCAGAATTCCAGCCTTTCCAAAACTTTGGATAGCAGTTTATAAAAGAGTAATCCAGCAGAAAAGCAAACTCCTTTTTTCCAGACATTCAAAGTCTGAAACGTAAGACCAAAATATTATTTTGAGAGAGATAAATCTCAAATTCCCTTTCTACAGGCAGATTGAAGACAGACATTGTCTTCTGTTTGTGAGGGTACTTGAGATTTACCAGAATTTTTTTCCCACTACTTACAGATATTCTTTGCTAAAATGTTAAAAACACATACACAATTTCACAAAGGCAGTTGGGAAGCGTTCTGTAATTTTCTGTGCAGCAATAAGCATCACTTACACTGTTTAAATTAAAGTTACTGGTATTATTTGTTTACATTTTTATTGGAGCAACAAGATGAGTGCAGATGTAACAGCAGTACTAATTCCTTGGGATTCAGAAATACCCTAATTAAATTATTTTCATACTTTGTTTTCTGCAAGTGAAGTTTGCAGTTGTAGCAGAGAGTGTTTTTATCCCTCTTTCTCCTATTTGTGAACTTGTGATTGTGGCATAAAATGCTAAAAAAAAAAAAAAAAAAAAAAAAGAGTCTTTAGCTTTGAAGTTATAGTGAATCTGTTAAATACATAAACAAGAATATTTAGTTACTTTGCATTATTCATGTAACTGCAAAAAGATTCACTCTGGGCAGACAATTACTGTGTATTAACATCTTGCCTTAGGGCAGTTGAAATGGTTTTTAATGAGGTGTTACCAATCCGGAATATCTTTCACTTGCCACTTGACCCAACAATTTATTTTTTGCTGTACGTGGGACATCTTGACATAAAATACTTTATTACAGTGATTCTGTTAATCATCTGCTGTACTTACACTGAATTTTTATTAGCATAAAAGGTATTTATTAAACTAATTCATATTGTTTTAAGTAAGGACATCTAGCACCTATAGATTGAAATTAATTGGAATTTTCTGAGTGTTCAGATCCAGAGCCTAAGAAGCGCACTGCTAAATTAATATTCAGGTCATGAAAACAACTAATGAGGCTTCAGACCTATAAAAGTCCACTCAAACAAACACCTGCCAGTGTTTTAGAGAATATTCTGGCCCTGGCATCTGCTATGACCTGAAGGGCAGAGCAATATGAGCTTAACTAAGACAGTATTTCAGATAATTTGAGATCGAGAGACCAGAGCAATAAAGAGAAGAAAAATGGTTCTTCCTTCAGCGTGAGGACACACATATCCACTGCCCATCCACACAGCAGCAGCTTGAGTAGAAACAGGATGTCCAAAGTTTTTTTTCTTCAAAAAATATGGTTCAGGTGCTTGCACTGCACCAGTGGGACTGAGTGCTCTGCTCATAGCTGGAGCTGGTGGATAAAATGATATTTCTGAAAAGCTTTGGAGTAACGAGGCTGTCAGTGACTCCAGTGTGAATGTTGGACAGGAATTGCTCACACCAGCAGCTCTGATGTGGGAAGAGTGTCCTTGCCAAGGCACACCTTGGCATGACCAGAGCTCACAGCCACACCTGGAGCAGCTCTGAGCTGTTCTCACCTCCAGGGTTTGCTCCAAGGCACAGAGCAAAGCCCACAGCAAACCCAGTTTGGATCCTGGAGTGCAGAGAAACACCAGCACAGAGCTTTTCTCAGGTTGCTCTTATCCTGAAATAGTTCAGGCACTTTTCTCTCCTGCTTTTCTGCCTCAGAGGGATTCCCAGAGCACCACATGTGTGGATGCCACCAGCAGCTGGCAGTGACAGTGCAGGGGTGCAGCAATCAGACACCTCGGTCCTCTACAAGCCACAATATCACTGAGCTTGGCCCAGAACCACTTGAAAACAGACATAACACAAATTAATTTATAAAGAAATTACAGCTATCAAGACGAAGAGGTTGACCACTGCTTCATTTGGTGCTGGAGCATATGGTGCACAAATATAATTCATCTTCCTGATTGGGAGGGGATACAGGGGAAAAGGGAATCTCTCTGGCATAGATGCCCATGCAATGCCAGTGACTCTGCTGGAGCCTCTCTCTCCCTGTATATGTAATCTATGTTGAATTAATTTGTAGTTGGCTGAATTTCAAGCACATCAACTTCGTTTTCATGTATGTTGATGGGATTTTCTTTTGGATCAGTTTCTTATGTTAATTAGGCCTCCATTTATGCTACATTGTAATGAGGTTTAGCAACTCTGCATGTGCAAGCCTGGTGGGAAATGGGCTGGATGTGCACAATTTCAACTTTTGCAGTTGCCTGGTTTCGATGTGTTACAGATTTTCCTGTTTCCCAAGGCATGGGCCAATCGGTTCTTTTCTAATTTTTCAGTGAAGAGGGTTTATTTGATGGACTATGAAGTGTGTTGTATTAACTTGCATTTTAAAGGAATGAGGGGGGATTTTGACTGAGAGACTTATTGGTTCTTCAGATCTTCAGCAGACAAGTTAAAAAGAATAAATGGGATGGGTTTGCTGTGGTTTCCAGTCAGGACTCTGCTTGGAAGGGAAATACCAAACTGCCCTAGATTTAAGAAGAGATCAATGCAAGCAAATCTTAAATGTCTTTCTTTTCAGCAGAACTGAGACACGAGTTTTTCTGCTACAAAGGAATTTCCCCATTAATTGCTTTGCTCATCTGTTCAATATCTGAAAAAACAGCTGATATATTAATCACTGATATTTTATGGTTTTTTTATTGGAAGTGTCAGGTTGAGCACAACCTTTGTGGGGCACAGAGGCTTCCTGCTTGTCCTTGGAGGAGCTGGTGGCACACTGGGGATATCAGCAGGTGGATCTGGGATTTTGCTGTGTCCTTACCCCAAGGGAAGCAGAGCGAGGTGAGCACAGCCAGCCCATGCCAAAGCTCAGGGTGATCCTGTGCCCAAGCCATGTGGCATAGCCTGGCTTTTAAAATCCCTGTTAAGTCAGTTCAGCACTGAACTAAGAATGCTCAGCTGGTTTTCAGTCAGCCAGCCAAGCAGGGGCAGAGCCAGCCTGTTCCTGCCTGCTGCACCTCCCACTCACCCACTCCTTACACAGCAACCTCAGCTCAGCTTGGCTCTTAAAGGCTTTTTTCTTGGGAGCCCGAGGCAGGAGCTGTAATTGCCAGGTCATAAGCACCTTCTTTAAAATAAAACCTTATTTATTCCTTCTCCCACACAGCACAACTGTTAATGGTGCAGGAGTTAAGAGCAATTGTCTATTTTTCCCTTTATGACTACCTCAATTTTCCCTTAGAACAGTAGAACTTGGTAAGTACAAGTTTCTCTTAAACAACATTCCCTTTTGAACACAGGAATCTTTCTCCAAATATATTTGCACAGCAAAAAGATATTACTATTGCCTACTGAAGTACCCTAAAATATTTAATATTTTTCTGCCATGTTCTGGGGAAAAAAAGTTCATCTAAATGACGTGGTTTAAACTGTTCCCATTTCTCAGAAGTTTGCAATAAATATTCATCTTAACCTGAGGCATTGTAGTTAATATTCAAACTCAGGCTTTTAAACTTTATATTTTAAAGAAATGTTCTGGAAATGTATGAATGGACCCCTCATTCTCAACTAATCCATGTTCCACATGGGTATGTACTTTTATATGTAGAATTATTGACAGGATAATTATGAACTTGCCTGTCCAAACCATTTGGTTCATTCAGCCATTATGGTCAAAATTTATTGTGTTTGGAACATGCCTAAAACTCATCTCCTCGCTTAAGTGAAATAATCTGTGTAGTACCAAAAGCAGAATTTCTGAAAGGTATTTGTAAGATGTCCTCCCATGTGAGCACTGAGCAGTGCCATTATGATAAGAATTATATCAGCATTTCCTGTTATGTAATCAGTAGTGGGGAAATTCTGCTTTATATTCAGTTGAATGTTGCAGTGGTGGTGAAGCAGGGGGAGGACTGAGCCCGAGTTCCCCCTATAAATAACAAAATCAATTCCCAGTATTTATCTGTGCTAAGGTTTGTCTGCTTCACCACAGTGGAAATTGGAGGCTGCACAAACAATGAGCACTGGATAAATAATAAGCACTGGCCTTTAACGGGGCATTTTCAGAGTGGTCAATGCATTTGTTGGCTCTGGAAATCCACCCAGCTTCAGACTGTGGTCAAATACAAAGATGACTGAAATCCCAGTATTTCCTGAATTTAACCTTTTAGGAAACCAGACTCTCAATATATAATTGAACATGCCATTCCTTGGGGAAACAAAACAGCCTCCTTGCCTACTGCATTCAGCTCTTCAGCTCTGTGCTTCTTGCAGTGTTTTAAGTAAATCAATGAGAAATAAAGTTTGCAGTATTTAGTTGAATGAAGTTGTTTTTAGAGCAGGAAAGAAAATCCCTAGTGCTTATAAAGTGGCAAGACTTTCTTAATGTGCTCTTTGTCCACAGGATTTGCTGTACAGTCACCCCTGGTCAGGAATCTAGAGATGAGAAATGTGCAAAACCATTTGCAGCCATGCATTGCATCAGAAACCAAGGGGAAAAGAAAAAAAATTAGAATAAGTAGGCATGGCTATGAGTGAGCCTTACTATGAATAAATAAAACATGTGAGTACATCATTTTAGTATGCTTAATTGTTTTGCTAAACTAACACACTTATGACTATTGTCTTTTCATGAGGAAAATCCCGAGCGTGAAGCAAGACTTCAAAGAAGACACTGGGAATTCTGCTCTTGGCTAAGAGATTCCAAGGGACCCGTCAGCTGGGTGGGAAGTTCTGTACAACTAAATCTCTCACAGTGCCTTATTCACTGCTTGTCTGCCCTCTAATCCAATAATCTTTTAAGCCCCTAAGAAAGCAGCAGCTCCTCTGCTGGGTGCACTGTCCTGTTCCTAATCCTGTCCATACCTGTCTGCCCTAATGGCACAGCCCAAAAGGGGCAGGGCTGTTCCCTGCCTGCCTTTTGGGAGCATCACTGAACAGATGAAGAGATGCCATGCTTTGAACACAGCAGCACAGTCCCATGTATTTTCCTTTAAATCACTGTAGCCACAGGTGTGCCCTTGGTTTTCCCCATGAGGACAATCCCTGGCTTGGCACCATAGCAGGGACAGGGACTGGTCTCAGTTAAAAGGGATTTTTGCCAGATTTTTGTAGGACTCTTGATTTTTCTCCTAAAACAAAGCAGAACAAACGAGGGTCTCACTCAGGGAGGGAACCAAGGCTATATATCTGAGAAAAATCCAGGGCAGGGCACACATTTACTTGTTCACCCAGCCAGGGAAGGACGGAGTTCTCTGAGGACATGAGGGACACTTGAAGTGTCTCAAAATCACAGAATTATCTGAATGTGTGAGTTGGATAAGACCCCAAAGATCATCGAGTCTGACTGCTCTCCATGTTCCCAACTGCCACATCCACAGGTTTTTGGAACCCTTCCAGCAGATGGGAACAGGCACCACCACCCAGCCTAAGGATCTCCTTGCCTTATTATCCCAAAAAGAAATGGAATGCTTGTGCAGCATCCCTAAAAGCACTCGTGAGTGGCCCATGATAGCTGGGTTTCTAAGTGCCAGCTCTAATCTAGGAACCCCCAAATAAACAGCCATGGCAAAAAGAAGTTGTTGTTGTTGGTTTTTAATAGTTGTTAACTTCATTGCAGAGCTGATTAATTGCAGAATTTGGT
Organism: Poecile atricapillus; assembly: GCF_030490865.1. Lineage (NCBI taxonomy): Eukaryota > Metazoa > Chordata > Aves > Passeriformes > Paridae > Poecile > Poecile atricapillus. The sequence goes on along the minus strand of NC_081260.1, from coordinate 16,491,207 downwards.
CTGTAGGCATTACTAAGGAAAAGGAGATGAGATCAATACATACAGTATGTTCTACACAAATAAAATTGTTTGAAACAGGGTATTCTGCAAGCTACTGAAGGCTGATTAAAACCAGTTTGCCTAAATTTACTTTGGCTGCCTTGCAAAGAGATTTTAATTTCATAATCACAAATACTTCATCCTGTGTACTCCCCCCACCGGATTGCAGCGGATGAACACACAGAGGAACAGAATTAAAGTCTGGAAAAATTTAAATGTAGCATGTTTTACATTTCCAGTGTTTCTCTTGGCAACCTAAATATTGTTTTAACTTTGTTTTAACTTGTGGTGTGATTATACATTGGCTCACATAGGGGAGCTGCAGAACTCTGCCTGCTGAGCATCATTAAGCACTTTGGTGCTCGGTGGGAGTTTGTTCATTAGGAAGAGTGTGTTATGAATTTTACTCTGTGAGCATCTTTGTCTGTGAGAGGGAGGGAGAACAAGGTAATGAGAAGAAAATATAAGATCAATCATTTAAACATACAAAACAACTAAATATAAATACTTCTGTTTAAAGGAATTAAAGTATTGCCCGGAAGAAAATAAACATCAACACGAGGGCTATGAAAGAATTCTCCTGAAACCTGTTGCTACTTCTGTTTGGAAATTTGCTTTATTTCCTCAGATTTAATCTGTTTGGCAGAGATCCACCAACCTGCCATATTTTGTCTTTCAGTTTATCATTTCCTTTTATGCCCTATGGTAATTTTTTTTAAATCTCAGGACATATAACAATACAATTGTATAAAATAATTTATTCTAATACTTACCCATACTTATAAATAAATTCTACTTGCAAGAAAGGGAAGTCTTAATTGGTAAAGACTTAAAATGACATGATTTTTACCCATTTTATAAACTTCAAAATTTTCACAGCTGAGAATAACCTATAGAAGATTATTACTTAAATCATTTTACACATCAGTTCCCAGGTATAAAAGACTATATGGTTGGAGAGTGGAATGCTGAAGTTGGTGAAAAAGGATGTATTTTGTAAGATATGCAAAATACATTTAATTTTTCACTGCAGTATTTTAAAAATGGCCTAATTTTATATTCACAAGGGATTAATTCTAAGGTTTTGTAATTTTGTTGGATTCTCTGATGTATAAGTTTATTTACATCAACGTGGATGTGGAGAAAAATCAAACCCGCCGTTTTCCAAATGTTTTTTACAATGCCAATGCAGTGCTAGACCCACCTGGCATGAGTGACATCCATAAGATTTTCTAGCATACTTACTTTAGCTTAATATGTTATTTAAATATAAGATGGCATTTTTACCTATGAACATTAAAAACAAAGAAACAAGTATTGCAGAAGGAGAAAAATGTGAACAATAATATCTGTTCCTTTAAATTATGTCTCCAAATATTTTTCCTCTATGAAAGTAGCAAGAGCTTAAGCAACTCCTGCTGTCTTGTTGTTCGACATCCACTACTGCCCATCTGCCTATTGATTGGTAGGAAACTCCAAATGGGAATTTCATCTCATTAATCATGTCACATCACAGGGATTAGGACAAAAAAAATCCTTTATGCTTCACAGCAGCCATCTAATGCCCAGTAAGACAAGTGAACGAATATGATATGGATAGAATATCTTCCCACTAATTAAAGGTCATCTGCTAAAAACTGGGAGTCAGGCTGGCTCAAACGTGCTCTGGCCTAAGCCTGCACACCCTTTGCACAATGAAAGCAGCAGTAAATATGTATTTCTAATTCAAATGTTAGCAGAGCTAGAGAATAAAGCCATCCATTACAGAGCAGTGCAGTGACAGTGCTGGCAGCAGTGGTTCCCCCTGAGCAGCTCCTGCACAGCCCAGTCCCATTGATTGTCTCCTGTTCCCCCCTCTCACCATCATCAATATCCATCCACGTGGCTCTGCCCCTGCCACGCTCTGTAATCCTCTTACAACACCACCAAAATTGTTGCTGTTCTACTCAGAACCCCCATAATCTACATGATGAGATGCTCAGATTTTTCTAAGCCTGTTTGGTACGGTAACGAGCAGGAAAAAGCAATTAAAATTGCTGAGATGTGCCTGAGCAGGTGAGGTGAGGTTTCCTTGCAGTGAGGGCACCACGGCAGATGAGAGGGACACACACAGCCTTGGAAGAAAGCCAACTTATTAATGGAATTTGACCATGCAAAACTTGTTGAAATCCCTCTAGAACATCAAATGCCACATTACAATATCTTTACTGAGGTCCCTGCCATTCCCAGGAAGTTTTTCATTCCCTTTTAAGAGCATGGTTTATTTTTTTTTTCAGTTATGTTTTCCAAAGCAAGTTTTGTGGGATGTATTTTGGTTTTGTTTTGTCTCTGTAGTGAAAGCTCTCACCTGTTAAAAACAGGTAGGTGGGATCTGGGTTTTTTTCGTTGGAAAGAAACCTTGAAGGAATCAAGGTTTATTTTGACAGAACTAAACGCTGGTTTTTTTTGCTTTTGAGTTAATAGCATTTTAAATTAATAAATATCCTTGCAAATATTGCTTATGAAGTTGTATTTAAAATCTTGCAGGTGATTTTTGTCATGCCTATGAGTAGAAATGAGGATAACACAGGTATAGGTCTAATTAATATATTTGCTAATGGGATAAGGTAACAAATAATCTCTCCAAAGCCAGCAGAATAATGCTGCCTGCTGATGGTGCAAAGACTGATAAAATATGGATATTTTAACACTTAATATGTGCATTTTGAAAGTTTATGATCTTGCAATTGTTTTGCACCTTTTTTTTTTCATGTTTCTATTTAATTATTCAATCTCTGAGACCATTTTCCTGAAGTGAGATACTGCTCAGCAATGCTCACAACCATTAGTTTTACAAAAATCATGACTTTAGCAGAAAGATCTGATTTTTTTCCATTGGCCTCTATACTTAGAGGAAGTTCATGCTGAAGCCTAAATGAAATGAGAAATAAAAACATCTGTATTCCTGATGCTGTCAGACCTCTAGGTAGGAGGCAAGGGATGAAGACAAATATCTGATGAGTGACTGAATTCCTCTGCTGAGGAGATTTAAATATGTTTTGCTTATTTTTATTTTTTTTTCCCCCAGACTTGCCTCCTATCCCAGTCTATAAACCATCCTCTAACTGTCCTCTCATCAGACCTGCCTTTCCTTCCAGGTGAGTATTTCCCAGCCCTCACCTAATACCAGATCTCTTTTATTTTAATCAATCTCCACCCCATCCTCTAACTGCAGCACACTTTATCCTTCAATTTCTGCTTCCCCTTTCCATTCACAGCTGATCTGTGTTTTGTATTTAATCCTGGTTCCCCTCCCATTCAGGCCCACATTTTCCAGATTACCCCATCAAGGGTTTGCTGACCCTCCCTGTTATTCTCTTTTCACCCTTTGTAGCAGCTCAGGCTCTCTCCATTCAGAATCCCCTTCTGTCAGGAGCAGGGTCACTGATCCCACAGGAGATCCAGCCTTTTCCCCTAAAGCTGCATCCACCCTTGCCTGGAGCAGCTAAGAGCAGGATCACACCAGGAATTGCTCAGAAATGTCAGCTTTTCAAGCATTTTCTGAGCATGAACAAGGATGCACAGGAAAAATAATAATAATAAAATAGCCTATAATTTAGTTTTCAAGCTCTTTAGGGCTACATGTGTAGAGCTTCATGTTCCATGTCCCCAGTGGCTCAGAACAGGCTGTTTGCTGAGCACTTTCAGGTGTTTGGGCAGGACTGGGTAGTGTGGCTGGAGACCTGGGATGTGACCCTGCACCCCTCCTGCTCCTCACAACTGAGCCCAGCAGCTTCCTGACACAGAAGGTCTTTGCAGAGTTCTGTGTGATGCAGCTACACATCCTTGCAGGCTTTGAATTTTGATCTTATAAAGCTGTCAATATTATTCACTTCTTGTGTAGTGACAGGCAATCACCTCAAACCTGACAAATATTGAGTAATCTACTCAACCTTTTGCCATTCAGAGGGAAGCTGACAAATCTTTCTTCTTGCCTATCTTGTTTGTAGCAACTTTTTTGACCAAAGAACAGCACTTTTTCTTCAGACAGCAGAAATCTTCATCCCAAACTTCCTGACATTCAACGAGCAAGTTATCTGTGTGCAGGAGCCCACACAGTGTAAGGCAGCACAATTCCCATTTCTTCCTTCAAACAATTATTTTAAATTCATCTTACAGTGAGAGAACAGCCTTAAAATAGGCTGCATACTTGAACATTAGTCCCAGCATTCAGCAGAGCAGATTTCAGTGAATTGTGAGACATTTCTGTTACCTGGTGCCAAACCCAAACTGCTTTGATGTTACGATAAAAACATCCTGAATCTGCCCAGCAGGATAAGGAAAACACATTTTGCGTGTTGCCTGCACTCTCATTCGTTCCTTGCCAAAAAGACAGCGTGTTAAAAGCTTTTAAACTTCACTTTCCTAACTTAAGCATTGCATTGTTTGTAAGGTTTCTATCCAGTTTCTGGGTACAGGGATGCTCTGGTGTTGGTGGCAGAGGATGCACCCTGGCAGTTCCCTCTCATTTAAATGATGGGAGAATCCAAAGAAGAGAAATGTTAATGAGGAGGGAATGATCTCTCCAGACACGCTGCTCATAGCACATATTGATTTCTAGCATGTCATGGCAAGCAAAAGTTTAACAACCATAATTTTATGAAAATGACAATTGAACAGCACATCTGGTGAGAATTCATTTATGCTTTTTACATTTTTAACAACCTGGCTATTTTTACTCTTCTCGTCCTCTCAAAGGGAGTACAATGTAATGAAGCATGGAGCTGGAACTAGGCCACACCTCAGCTGGAAAATGTCAAATTCTATTATGCCATCCTCAACAGCATAAATCATAGCTGCACATTTTTAAAGGCATAAATGAGGGAGGGAAAAATAAGTATTTATAGTACAGAATGTTAGAGTATGGGATTTTATTTATGTAAATTAGAAATATACTAAATGTTTAAAAGTTGAAATCTATGATACACAGTATCTTCTCTCTGCTGAGAAATCCCTTTGAACACTGACTTTCTTGAATTTAATTTTTTCTGGTTGCCAGCTAACAAACTAACCTGCTCATGCCAAAAACTACTAGTTCCTTTGTCACTTAAACTCCTTATTTTATATAGAACAATAATTTTAATTGTCTTAAGTTTAAAGAAATACTTGACTAGTATAATATTCAGGAGTCCACATTTCATGTTTTTTGAACATTAAATTGTACTTTTCATGCATTGTTTCTCCTATTTCATTGCTTAAATTATGTAGGGGGAGGAAGCTCTGACTCTTTGGCAGCAGCAGTACCATGGTTCATAACTATTCAAATAAATAAATAGCATTTAGTAAGCACTTAGGAGGAGGAAGGAAGGTTGTTAAGCTTACTCTTCCTGTTTTCTTCAATATTCCTTCTATTCTAAGAGGTTTTAACTGTGGAAGTCTGACCCTATTTACAATAAATTTGTCTTTCTGGACGTGTTCTACAACTCTCAACTCTGTAACACAGTTTTTTAAAGGCTTTTCAGGATATTATACAAATGATTAGATGACATTTATGGGGACATCTGATATGCTACAGAATAATGTGATTATATATATTCATGAGATATTTTTGCCATTCAACCTAGAGTAGAGGAGGGTCTTGGAAGAACATTTAAAATACTTGTACAACATAAAGATACTAATAGGCTGATGGGGGTTATAGATTATGGTATATTTAATGTATAAAAGATAGGCTACATTCATTACTTTGTAATTAAAATGGACTTAAACTCATCTCACTGCTACCACTAAAACTATTGTACAAATCACATTACTTATTACCTAGTAAACATGTTCTTAATTTGAGCTGCAACTTCTATACCTCTACAGCTTTAAGATCCTGGTTAAAGCTTTTGAGAGAGAAATTGTCAGCTGAAAACCATTTTAAGAGTTGTTTGCAGAACAGAATTCTGTGTTCTGAGGCACATTTTGCCCCATGCAGGTTCTCCTGTCTTAAACACAGTGATTTTATCACAGCATCCTCAGGTGTGTGAACAGAAACCTCAGGGCTGTTATTTCTTCTGATGTCCTTTATCCAGAGAGATCTCGTGCAGCTGAACTTTGGGGGTTTGTTTAGCCTGGGGTCAGTGGATGAGGATCTTTCCCAATGAATATTTCTGTTATCCACCTGTGCCTGTGGCACAGTAGAAATGCAAACAGGGACTAGCCTGGTGCAGTCTGCTCTGCTCTGCTCTGCTGCTCCTCTGGGCATTTATTCCCTTGTTCCTGGCTCAGGACAGCCAATTTTCTGTGCTTTAGGAGACATTAAACTGCCAGAGGAGCAGAGTTACCATCTACTGCTTTGACCAACACTGCTGCCATGGTGGAGAAGCCTTTAATCAGACATTTAAACCCAGATCAGAAAGCGGAGGGCAGGTTGAGGATACTCCTGAGCCCGTTTTGCTGAGGATTTGCATTCCAGGATCTCACATCTGCCGGTGTTTCCTGGCTGCTGAGCACATGTCCCTGTGTCACATTGCTGGAGGCCATCCAGGCAGTGACAGGGGTTTCTGTTGTCACATTGCTTCGTTCAGCTGCAATCTTTAATCCTGGATCTGAAGGGGAAGGCAGTGCAGGCTGTTTGCTCAGAGCTGGCTCAGGTCACCCTTGGATGGGATGGAGCAGGAGGGAAAAGTGACTTTACTCAGTGGTACACACAGCAACCTGTATAAATACATAAACTACCTGATCTTTTTATTTTCTTCCCTGAGTAGAACATGTAGGGTTTTTTTTACTAGTTTTAAGAGAAAGCTCTTGATCCTAACAATGCTGAGATGCCATTTAACTTCACCGTGAGTCATTTGTTACCAGCTCATATCTACACACTGCTCTTGTGCAGGAGATATTTCAGTGTTGAACATTTGAAATCTTATCTACCACTCTGTTCTGAATGATTTAATCTCCTTGGCTTTAAATTGTCTGTCTGAAGTCACTGCAGAATGGATCAAGAGGGGAACATTTAGAAGGAGGTTAAGAAACTATTCTTGAGTTATTCTTAAGAGTTCTTAACTTATTCTTAAAATTTTAAGGAGCTTTTCTTACACTGAAGTGTTGCAAGGAGCAAGTTGAAGATTTAAAGGTGAAGCCAGACAGTTTAAGAATATTATGGTTTGTCTTGTACAGCCTCAGCAGGGATTTCTTTCCCTTCCTGACCACTCCATGCCCACACATCTCCAGTCTGGGCAACGCAGCCCTGTGTCACTGTCACTCTGGGAAGCAGGTGATGAATCAAGGTAGCTTTAAAATAATGAACAGGAGTTTGAAGGAAAAAGAGAAATAAAAATAAAAGAAATAAAAATAGAAGTCAGGGCATGAGCAAGCTGGAAGGGGAGGCAGTTCCCTGGCAGCAGGCACCGAGCACAGGGCAGTCAGTGAAGTGTTAATGCTCAGCCCTGGGTAGACACCTTCCCGCTAATCTCCAGCCTTCCTCTATAACACTTAGCTTAGAACTCAGCAGAAACCGGGTTTGTCAGTGTTGGAGTAGACATTTGGCAACTTGTGAAGTGTCAAATGAGTAGTGGTGAATTTGAGAACTGGGGTGAGCGTTTGTGTTATGGAAGGAAAAAATCTTCACAGCAGAAAGCACTTTCTAACCTGAGAGTGGAGGTACCTGAAATAAAGTAACT